>NC_060247.1:136143177-136449817 GCF_921293095.1 Ischnura elegans | reverse complement strand
AGGTTTGAAACAGAAAGTCTGCCAAATTTTAAATTATAATCCTTAACTTGTTTTTTCTATCAATTTCAGTGGTTGAAGTTAGGAATCAACATTTCAGCATTTCCGTTGTCCCTGAGTGCCATTGGATTCCATTTGGGTTTGGGGGGTAAGTGAGGTGTTATTCTTGCTACAATTACTCAAATAAGTATTTCATCATGCTTAAAAAGCTTTCCTCCTCCTGAATTTACTTGAATGGCATTAAATATCTGATTATTTTATTCATTATTTATAAGGATAAGTCTTATTTTGCTTCTAAATTGCTAATGGCTCTCTTCTTTTCAGGTATATTTGCTCTCTTTGGTGTATTTTGGCTGCAGCTGAATATGTTCCAGACATTGAAGTATTTGCTGGCGGTGGGTGTCGTTACATTCCTTTGTGGGAACAAAATGCTGTCAAAAATTGCAAGTGAAAGGAAGCATTGAGTGAATGTACTTTGATTATTTTCTTGTTTTCCATGAAAATGTATGAAGTGTTGGGTGTCTTTTTTAAATAAAAGCACAAGTCTTTTAAGTTAAATGTATTTTTATGGTTTTGTTTTATCTGGTCCGGCTTCTGTGCCTTGTATTTAAAAAATAATTTTTCCCTCTTCTTTTCCTGGTTTTTTGGCTGGAAATGTCAAAAATCATTTATTTTAATATTCATCTTAACATATCAGTATTTATGGGACTGCACCAAGTTAACTCCCTTAAGGTGCTATATGTATTTGAAATTTATTGACCTAAGCCTAAGGGTGAATTGAATCTATTTTGTGGTTGTTCCTTAATGTTGGTCTCTCTCGTGTGTGGAGCTATGAAGTTATGGAAAACTAAGAATATCAAGGGAGGTTTTGGTATTCTGGAAAACTGAGAGAATTAAGCTAGTGTTCTTGAGAAGTCTATGTTTAGTGTGATTTGGGTGATGGCATTTTCTGGGCAAGCCAAACTGTGACATTTTAGCATGGAAAAGGTGAATAAAACCAAGGCTTTAAGAAAATTATGACAGCACTTTATTAGTTTATGAGATTATTTCCTTGAAAAAAAAAATCATTTTAGTTACATATCTTATGCTAATGCATATCATTTTTTGTGGGTTTAAAGAAAATTTGTTGAATACTTTCGTTTCAATTCAGTACTGATTTTGCTTAAAGACTTAGCAATTTTTGCTTCTAGGGGGGACAGCTGCCCCCACTGGGTACGTCCATGCCCCTGTGGTAAGCATATGGACTTGAAAATGGGTGCATTTTGGTCGTCTTTGTGTTTGGGGTGGTGCATTACTTTCGGTGGTACCTTGGTGGTATAATTGCAATACCTCTCAGTGATAATGTCTCTTCAGTCTGATATTCTTGGACAAGTGACTGGTAGATATTCATCAATAATTTTTTAGCATTATTTATTAAGCTGGTGGAATAAAACTTGTATTGATAGACCCTAAAGATGTACAGCTTTTCAAATTTTCCAGTAAATATGGGGAGTTGGCTGCACCCCCTTAATCTACTGAAAAGAATTGAATTTAAGTGGGTTTGAAAACATACCTTTTATCATTCACCGCAATATAGAAGGTCACCATAGATTTTTTCTTCTTGTGCAACAAAGGGCGCTGAGTTATGTCATATTTTACCAATAGAAATTGCTTCTGGAAATCATTTCCTTACTATTATCATTGCTACATTTCTTCTTCATTTGTTGGCAAAAATGTGTAGTTATTGCCCGTCCATCTATACTGAATTTTCAATTAAGCATTTAATTCCACCGCTCTTTCCTGTACCCAAGCGGAATACATACTTCGCTAATGCTCCACCTCCCCCTTTCCATATCACCCTGCCTTTTATCTTGAGTTGCCGTATCCCTAATCCTTGGATTGGATTTGCTTCTGCACATGTTTTGTAGGGTGAGAAATTAATGAAAATCCTGTTTAGTTGGAAGAAATTTGGTGGATTCTGTAATATATTGAATTAGTGGACCACATTTAGGCAGTTCATTTGTACATATACGTATTGTGGATATACCTAGTTCAGAAGCAACTAAAGATTCATTTACATATTTTTATCAGAGCAGTGTTTCGCCGGAGAAGTTTTCTTCAATATATTTGTCATCGAGTTTTACAAACATGAAGAGGACCAAAGAAAAACAAAATTTATCCTTCATAAGGTTTGTAAATGAATGACAATATGCTTCATACTTGTCATTTGAATTAAGCCAGGAATATGCTTTTGGGGGTGGTCCCCCCAGACAACTGTTCTAAGCCTGGGGGGTTGCAGGGGCAGTCTGGCCAGGTCGGCTGGTCGACAATCGCTGGGGCCCCGAACTTTGAAGGCCCCCATAACGCTCGTGTGTATCATGAAGTGGCCGGCATGCGCTGGGGCCTTGGTCGCATCTCTTCTCTCTTTCCCTCTCCTGTCCCACGCTTAGGCACAATATGATGACAAGTTAGTGTGAATCTTCCTCGTGAGGTGAGACCACGGTGGCAACCGCAAGTGTGACTGTATATGTAACACTGCATATATTCGAGTAGGTAATCAGTATACATTGGGGACTACTATGGATCATGAGACGTGATTTTTTCCCTCGTCCACTCTTCCCAGTCTTCAGTTCCCTAGCGAAACCTGATATATCCGCAGGTGTTTCTGGATAGTTGATACCCCAATTCATTCACCAAGAAAAACTATCATATCACAATGTATGGGTATAGTGGGATTCAGTGCAGATTTTCATTCCCTGGAGAAAGTGATTCATAACATTCTGGCAAACCAAAGTGTTACCATGTTTCTGCTATGGGACAGCTTCCTCACAGAGATTGTGAAAGTAGTTCAATAAATGCTGGTTTGGCTAGTGAGAGTGTTTCACCCTCTTTAAAGTGTTAATGTGGAAACATGTTAACAAAAGCGGTGCGCGGAAAATATTGAAAATTTGGAATTTTCAAGACTCAAAACAGCAGATTTTGGCTAATTCTTTGATTAAGAAAGACTGCTGTGAACATGCTGTAGGTCGTTTTGTTAGTAAAATATTTATGGTGGTCATCTACTTCTACATACTACCCCGCAGGCCCCCCCTCTGGTCCAAACCTAGATACACCTCTGGTAGAAGGCATATGAATGAATTCAGTACTTGGATAATATAAATAAATAATTAAATTTTATAGGGTGTGAAGTTCTCACTTTTCACAGTTCTAAAATTTTATCCAGTTTATAAGAGCCAGAATAGCGTAAGAATTCATTTCTGGGCATTTCATTTCCTAAAATTTTCCAGGGGGGCCGAATCCTCTGATGAGGGGGCCCCATCATAAGCCCCAGCCGAGGGCCCCTAATCACCCCAGACCACCCCTGTAGGGTCGCCTGCAAGTCTGTATTCAGTGGCTTGTCTCACTGCTATAATATTTATAAATGATCTTTAACTTTAAGTGAATGTAGTTATAATATGTCAAATTAAGACTAATGGCTATAAATATTTTTTCATTTCTCTTGAGGATTTGAGGGGATCTATCCCCCTACCGTAGTTACGACACTGCATTAAACTGAAAAAAATATTCATTTATTCTATTTTTCAATATACTTGGGTACAGCGTGGTTATAACTAAGGGGCTCCTGAGTACGTGTTATAAGAATGGATTCCACTCCTGATCTGTACGTTATTTCTATCATTACATCGCAAGGTGATGATTATAGATGGTCTTTCTGCCCTGGAAGAGGGTACCCGTGCATTTTAAATCGTCGATTTTCCCGTCAGGATTTACTTATTCCCCCCCGCACTGAGGATGGCTGGATGGATTCAGGCAAAGGGCATATTCACTGAAAGATCACTTCCCTCTTACTGTTTTTTCTTGCCGTAAAAATGTGCTATTTTTATCCTTTTTATTTTGCCTACTGTGAATACAGGAGATTGTTTCATCAGCTTATGAACCCATCAAAATCGAGCAGATCAGTCGCTACGTTGAAAATAAATGCCAAAATATATAAAAGTCCAGGTTCATATTCATGGTAATATATATTATACCTGTGATAATTTAACGAGACATATTTAAAGATTAAGTATTCCGCTTCGTTTTTCGCTCTGACACATTCATTCAAATCGCCCGGATGACAGCGCCGCGTAGTCGGTAGTTCCTACAAGCAGTAAGTTGCTTTCTTTACCCAAAGATGACCTTACTATTCCCAACGTACACGTCAAAGTTGTGGATAGTGACCGATTAACTCGGTGCCGTTAATTTTTGGTCCAGTGTTTTTGTTTTAACTCGAACAGCTGTAATATGGATATTTCATGTGAGTAAACCGATTAAAATAACATTTTTCCTGATGTCATGCTTTTCTCTTGCTGTATTCTTCATCCCATGTTAATATCGCTGTGAGTTGTAGGTGTTTGTATTACGTGTTGTATGTTAATATTCCCCATTTTTAATCCCCTGTTCACTATTTGTCGTGTTACACTTGCTTAGGTTTACTAAAAATTGATTTTTCCGAAATTGTGTATTGTACGTTATGTGTACATGCTTGTGACTTGAGTTATTTCGATAATTTCACGTGATTCATATTTTCGTGTTCGCTTTCATCGCTATAATTCTGTCATTATTTGGACAGTAAACTGAAGAGCGGATACTGTGTCTGGCAGTGTCTATCGTCGAGCACATGGAATATCCTCTCATGTCATTGCTTGTTCACATCACGCCGTCAAACAAATTTTACGGAATAATAATTTTAAATATACAGCTTAGTAATCTATCGATTTCATTCATTCTTCTCGCCTCTTGAATGTAGGCGGGCCTAATGATTTCATTGGTTCCGTGCTTGCTGTAGTTGCATTCGTTGAACTCTCTGCGGTTGCGGCTCGTTTCGGCATGTCTTGCTATTTGTTTTTTTTTCTCTGCATCTGTGACGTAATCACTCCAGAGGCTTGTGGTGGTCACGAAAGCTTTACGGTCACTAGTAGTGGCTATGGCCGAGGACGTGGCAGCTTCAGGTGTCTCTTTGGGGGCTCCCTCTGCCACTTATTTCCCGTGAAATCTTCCCTAGTTGTTTCCTTAATCGTGGGCGTCATACTGTGATAGTTATCAGCTGATGTTATACAGCTATAAAAAAATCCTGCTGAAGTCATGGCCCTGCGAGATGGCCATTTCGGCAAAAATAAGTCAGGTTTGACTCTGTTAGATGCTGATGGTGAAGAGTATATGGAGGATTGTGTTACAGAGTGGCAAGATGACGGGGAAGTACTTGTTGTTCAGGGGGCGGATTGTGATCCTTGGTCCGACGAGTACGCCCTCCGCCTCCATAGGGCCCATCCTACCGAGTCCGAAAATCAGTCATCGTCGTCAGTTCCTAGTAGGACGTTAAGTGCTTGTAGTTTGGAAGAGGAGTTCGAGTCTCGGGGTTGTTTACGTGTGTCGTTCCAGGATCTCTCGAAACCAGGAAGTAATGACGCCACTGGTAGTCGAATTCGACGTATGCTGGGCCTAAGAAACCCAGGTGTGAAGTTTTACTCATTTTATTTGTTTATCCTAGTGTAGGTTATTTATTGGACATGCGTTGCACGTTTATCAGTTCGTGTAGACTTAAATGAAGCCTGTTAGTGATTGACGGGCATTTCTCCAATAACCAAACTCTCTTCCATGCCCATTCTTGAATGCTTTACTTGGTAAACTTGAGTGTTAAAAGAAGCTCTTGACTAACTCCTAGATTATCCATTTTATTTGTAGTAGCTCATTTAATGATTCAACCCTAAGGTTGGTTAGGATAATTGAGGGTAAAAATCACCCCAAACCAAGCCATAAAGGTGTTAATGTCAAACATTCAGGGTGGGGAGGCCATGCCAGCCCCATTCCCTGGGCCACCTCACACTCGGAGGATTTTTACTTCCGAGGGTGTTTGAGGGCCTTGCCCAGGATTTAAGCCTTGGACCCCTTGATCACTCAGTCAAGCATTCCACCCACTAGGCTACTACTCTCCCCTTGTAATAGCGAAGACAATTTTTTAGGCTGCATATTACATTTACATTCTTTAGCATTTCTTTAAAGAAGATTGATGTCTTGTGTCAGCGATTGCATTAATAATTAACCCATTCAGATCTAGCATCAAATATATTAGTCTTGTATTTTCAGAAAACTTATGAATCACAACGACAATCTCTGTTCACCCCAAGGACCCTATGATCAGGAGTCTGGTTTTTTCTAAAAACATCAAATTTCCTAAAATGTCGGTAAAAGTTTCAGATTCCCCCTTAAAATGCATCTTATCTTGTTATTAATAATATAAATCTGTATGTGCTTTCCTCTTCAATGGGAAGTCAGGTCTGAACAGGTTAAGTGAACTGAAGCACAATGAAAACAGTTATAATTAGACTTTAGTATGTGGAATAGGACATTGGATGATGGTAGTAAGTACTCTGGGTCATGGGTCTATTATTAGGAGAATTTGTCTGAATCAGGGATTACAGGAACCCACTAATATTTGGTCCTGTCAGATAATATTTGGAGTGAAGTGTATAATTTGGGTTGTTTTTTTGGGGGGGGGGGGGGGTTGGCGTAAGGGGAGAGATTGTTTCCCTTGGATGTGTCTGCAATTCGGGTGTAGCATTAACTCAAGATGAGGATGGATGTGTGAAATATCTTTGATTACAAACTCGAAATGAAGGTACATGTGTACTTCTAAGCAAGCCAGTGGTGCCATATGGAAGGGCGTAAAAACTACCATTATTCAAAAGTGGATGCAGAATTTTCTCCATTTGGCTTTCAATGCTTTTGTGACCTCTCAGATTCAGAGAAATTGTGATTTTTGTCCATGATTTATAGAAAATAGAAATAGCGCGAAGGCTATTCGGTGGGGGCATCGTATCTCTTTATTTTGAAAATTGCCAAAGTTTACATCTCTCCATAATCCTCCCATAAATATGCGCTGTGATTGAGCTTCCTTGTTTTTTAAAATAAAACAAACCTATTTTTTAAAACTATGGTGGAAGTACCGTATTCTCCGAATATAGTCCCCATCTGAATATAGTCCCCCCCCCTAATTTTGAGGCCTCAGTTTCAGGAAAAATTTAAAAAATATGCTTCAATATAGTCCCCCCTTTACTTTTACCTTGGGCATTTTTGGAAAGAAAAGGGGAAAAAAGAAAGATAAATACAGAATGTGAACTTTCTTAAAATTTCTGATGGTGTCATTAACTTAAAATGACAATGCTGACTAATTGTCTGTGGCATTTTGTATTTTGTTTATTTTTTATGTTTCAATAAATGAGTGATCTTTTTATTGATGGTTAGCTGTTTCTTTTGCCATTGCAGCTTTGGAGGACCCTCCGAATGACATGTCACCTGACTCTGGAATCAGTGACGGTCATCATGCTACTCCCGAAGAGCAAGCTGCTCAGAGAGAGGAATGGAGTAAAGAGTTGGCATTGGTTAGTACAAGCTCTTCTTATATTTTGCACCCTCTTTGGAATATCATTGATATGATATGAAAACCAGCAATCCAAGGAATCATTTGCTGTCCAACCTCTTCACAATAAACTTCTCGGGACTTGGAAAATATTTTGTTGCTTGGAAGTGTTTGTAATATAGAGGTTAACAATTTTTAATGCAATCAAAGCTCATTAATTGATGAATGTTGAACAAATTAAGGGATAAATATTGATCTCTGGAGGCAATTCGTACGTTTTCATTTGAAATCAGTAGATTCCACTTTGCTCCTAGCATTCTGATTTAAATTTGTGGCATTAGATGATTTGTCCTAGTCAGATATAGGTCATGATAGATAGTCAGCCAAAATTTCAACTACATGAATCCCTCTGACTCAGATTTTCATAAAACTTACTATGACTGTCTCTAAATGACTCTAAATGACATAAAACTCATGACTGTCACTAAATATTCCTCGCGTGAAACATTTCATTAGCGAAAGAATAAAATTGTCTAAAAATGCTAGCACTATATCTAATTGTATGCATCCTATGAGAAAGACCATGTTTCAGTTTGAAATAATCATCAATATGTAAGGGAAAGTCATACAGAGAACATGAGACCGGCAGTGATTTTGGTGAAAATTACTGCTTATTATTAGTTGCCAAAAAATGGGAACTTTTTTGAGGCACCAGGAGCAAATGAAATGACGTGATGTGGAGGAGAGATAAGCTGCTACTCATGTGAGCAAACAATATTGGAACATCCATTCTGTCACTACAGGGTACGACAATTGCTCCCACAGTAAAAAGTAGATAATTGATCATCTCGGCTTCGTGCACGGTCGTACAATTAATTTCATACAATTAGGAATACTTTAGCTGAAGAAGTAGTCAATTTTATAGTAACTAGTTAACCCACGTTACACGATTGCCGATAACCCGTGCTAATGATGGGGAGAGGCAGCACGAATATTTGGATTATAATGATCATAATTATGTAATAATGTAGGTATTATATAATTATAATCCAATTATAATTAATTATATGTTATATAATTATGAACTTAATTATGTAACCTAGCAGTATAATTTTCATAAATCACACATCATATTAGAATTGTGCATAGTCTGTCATTTGAGAGTGCTTCAAGGACTCCTTGCGAGATTTCTCCTGCCCACTAGGTATCCATTTAGCTACAATAAAATCAGTCTACTCATATTCTCGCTGCTCCATGTACTCCGACTGTCTACTCAGGAGAGCTCATGCAGTCTCTACTACCTTCATCTCTTGCACTTCCTTTACTTCTACTGTCCTTTCTCTTCTGTTTGACCTTGACTGGCTGTGGGACAATTCGTGCCCGAGTGCTGCAAAAATCTCCATTTCCCTTGGACTGTATTCAACCGCATGCTAAGCTGCTACAATAATTGCACAATTGCAAAAGGGAAAAATATATTTCAAAATAGTAGATAATAATTTCTCTGTTTATGATTGTTTAACCATTGAAGAAATCTTCTTGAATTAATCTTGTATTTTTCCCACTGCTCATCATATTCTGCTCTGCTAGAGTAGACGTCCAATTAAACTTGACCCATTCCTTGCCACCAAGTGAAGAATATGATTATAATAAAAAATAAGTTTTAGGAGGGGAATTCTGATGGAAATACAGTAAAACCTCCTTACATTGTAATGAAGGGGACCAAAATTTGGGAAATTTGATGTATGGAGGTTCACTATAGAGAGGTTTCAGTGATGGGCACCATTTTTTCATATCCTTCAGAAATGAAAGGCAGTACTGTCTTTTAAACCATTATATTTATGTGTTTAAATAAACATGCATGCATTAGTGAACATGTATTTATTATTTACTAATTACAGAAAGCGAGCGCTATCGCATGATTTTTATCATGATTTGAGAGAAAGCGATGTGAACTCTCGTAATTCAACAGTCATTTAAAATGATTAGGATAGTTGGATACCTTTTTTCTTATTTACTGTTAGGTATGCTCTCATATGGAAGAAAATGGCCACATCTAATGATTAACGTGAAAATTACAGCGTATTAAAGGTGTATAAGAAAAAAAATAATGGTAAAACATTTATCACTGAAAATGTCATTCCATGTACGTAATCGTGGCTGCGTCTCTAGTTGTCTCAGTACGATTTGCGGAGGTAGTTAGGCTGTCACGTGGGTATCTCCTTGGTATGATAAGTGGAGGTTTTACGAGATGAAGAGGTTCATTACAAAGAGGTTTGCCTATAAATTAACATGTAAATCTGACAGGACCGTAGGGGTGGTTTGAAGTATGGACGTTTATGATGTAAAGAGGTTCACTACATAGAGGCTTTGCTGTAATTGGCCTTGTGTACCCTTGCATTAAAATATGATGATCCTGGAGTTTTTGCATCCAATTTTATGAAGATCGCAGAAAACATTTAAAGGGCTCTGCAATCTGCACCCGGATGATGGGAGTTCAGAGTGTACTGTGTATACTGAATTTCTGAAAACCTTAGGCCACAACATTACATTTTAAACTAGATTACAATACACTCCTGATTATCCTAATTAGCCGCTAATTAAACGATGGGGGAGAGATGGCACGAATAATCGGAAGACACGGATAACCCAAACGTTCACTTTAATGTCTTGTAATGTTCATAATATGCGTCAAACAAACAATATATTATTATTTATGCAGTTATTGTGTTATTTAAGTGGTTTCAAAAACCTTACATCCACGGCTGTAGGATCACGGATACACAAAAGTGGTTTGCGCGAATGCTTCAAAACCACTGCTTGACGTCGGAAACTACACTGTCAGGCACCACAACACATAGTTGCGTCTCGCACAAGTTGCCCGGGTTGCAACTGCTGCGTGATGTGTATCCGCTGTTATTCCGATGATTTTGCGTCTGATTTTATTTTTATAAATACGGGTCGCGGAAAAAATTGAGCGAGAGTGAAAATCATGCACGTATAATGCACAACCCGGATAAACCACAGCCGGATAGTCGGGATTCTGCTGTAATTGCATAAAAGGAATGAATATTTTAAAATTTTGAACTACAGTCAACTATGGAGCATATTCCCTGTCCCCTTAAGTAGGGAAGGTGATTGAGTGCTACGTAGGGCCTTCTGGATCATCTTGCAACATACCAATGGCTTCTTAGAACTAATACTTGAACTCCTGTTGAACAGTGTCCTGTTCTCAGTTTAGATCTTTCTGATTTTTCTAAGAATGGTCAAAAACACCCGTAAAATTACTGAAGACTCAAACTGAGCATTTATGAAGTGGTCAAGGTCACGAGACAATAGCATATCTGTAACGGTCACTCCCCCATTAGCTGACCATCTTAGATATGAGGACATGAGTGGTTCCATTAGCCATAGAAGATTTGCCTTCGTATTCTCCTATCAACTTGCTCTCCTGTCAATCCTGTGTAGATATTTAATTCTTTATCCCCATTGATATGAGATGCCGGCAGTAAAAAGTTGATGTTTGGAAATGTTACACTGTATCCTTTTCTGCAGGAGTTCTTTCTTAATAATATAAGTAGTTTATTATTGGATGAAATTATTGATTTACAATATGTACAAATAGTTTTTGGAAAAAAATCATAGAACAATGGTTCAAATTATTACAATTAGTCATACAAAATAGAGTCATGTAAAACTTTCTGCAAAGGTGTATTTCGGTGTATTACCGTTCTACCTCTAGTCTGTTCACCCACCGACTGTCAGGCGTACTATTCCCTTAACCATCATCTGGGCTTCGAAGGATGAGTGGCCGACTGAGTATAACATAACCTGACACCAACTTTTCACTATTAATGTTTGTACCTATGTAAAAGCATATGGTTTTTACTTGTTATACTGCTTTTGGTTAAACTTTTGATGAGTTGTTTATTTTTGGCTATTAAATATTTGTCATCGTATGTGCCATTTGTAGTAGATGTTGTTCATCTGTGTTGCTGTTTCAGATTGAAGATGAAATACAGACTCTTCGGCATGTGCTTGATTCGAAAAGAATGGCTGCCCAAGAGTTGAAGAGAAAATTGGGTCTTACTGGATGGCGTGAATTTGCAGAGGACATGAACCAGGGTATTAAAAATGTCAAGGAATCAAATGTGTAAGTTAGAATTTAGCTTTCTTGATCTTTCATTTCTTTAGTTGTTTTTGGCATTAGAATTGGAAATTTTGTTGCATTCGCTGTTTGGTCTGTATTTAATGAAAGTTCCGGAGTAACCCTGCTGTAAATGGTTTTTCCATTCATAACATTTGAAAGCCATTCTTGATGATGCATTAGTAGTTCTGACTATGTTTCAGTATAAATGACCTGACAATTGTCGGCATAGAGAAAGAGCTTTTCTTAAGCTTTTTAAACCCCACATAATCTGATTCGGTTACCTTAGAGTGATAGGGGGAAGCTAAAAATTGATGAAATAGTGTTTATAGTTGTCATCAGTGGGAAGTTTTAATGTAATTAATGAAATTAGAGAAAGATTATCAAATGTTACTAGGTAAGCTCGGTTATGTGTTTATCAACAGGCAGAGTGGTTACATATTTTAATAATTGTAATCTTATTGAAATAGTGGGTATAGCTAATTATCTTGCTTTTGTTATTTTATAAGAGTATTAAGCAATACTGTTAATATGCACTCTCTATATTTGCTACCAGTCATCAGCTTTCCATCGTCCGATACGTAAGACCACAGAGGATTACATATTATCATCTGTCAAAAATTGCCCATTGATCTTTTCAGAAAGTCATATCTAGTGATTTCAATGTGTTTTCTTTGTTTTAGGCCTTGCGGTTTTTCATTAAGAAGTATTTTACTGTCTGATTAATTTAAATGTTGGTACTGTGTGAGAAACAACCACTTTCTGTCAAATTATGATGGTAAACTACGTAAATCCGTATTTAACTTGAGGCACTTAAAATTGTATGCTTAAATTCAGCTATTAAATTGATGCGCATTAATGCCCTCTTGTTATCAATTTTAGGGAAAAGTTTTTAATGAATTCATACTTGATTGCTTCACTATATCATGCCTACCATGAAACAATCGTTAGATATTATGGAGAGGATTTGATGAAAGTGTTTGGGGCTTGCCCTCCTGTTTTCTCTTGACTCAGGATCGTGAATTGTGAGGGAGGTTGACCTTGGGAAGGTTGAAAATGTAGCTAACAAACCTATTAGTACTGTGGCACTCTGTTGCTAATTGAATTGTCACTGAG
Source organism: Ischnura elegans (assembly GCF_921293095.1). Lineage (NCBI taxonomy): Eukaryota > Metazoa > Arthropoda > Insecta > Odonata > Coenagrionidae > Ischnura > Ischnura elegans. Next base: position 136,437,182 of record NC_060247.1, on the reverse strand, counting down.
TCATGAAGGACTACTAAGAACTGAGATGGCATTGCAAAAGTTACCATTTTTTTTTGTGATAGATGTTGACGACAACAGGTAAAACTAAGGACTTAAATCGAATGCCTGTCTGATATAATGTTATCGTACATTTGAATTGTTTTATTACTAGTAATTCTACTCAGGTTGTGATAGTTTGTGATTGAATTAATCCATGGTTGCAGTCATGTTGATCTTGTGGGTATCGTATTTCAATACTAGAGACATTCTGCATCATGACTTTCGTTGTGATAGTATAGTTTGATATGAAAGAGAAGAAAAATGTAGATGTGGAAAGTTTAGCTGCCAGGAAAATTGACTGGGGAGCTCAATCAAAGCAATCTAAAGGTTGTTGACCTTTATGATCAGTATTGAAGTAAATTAGCGTTTGTCACACTTTGGAGCTTGCATCATATCAATTGGACTTTTGGTATAATATTCCTAAGTGTTTCTGAGGCCACAAAACCCACTTTCTCGCTTAATCCCAACTACATTTCATAAAACCAGCCACTAAAGCTAGTCATTCTGCTCTCCTGAAAACCTCTTAGTTTTGTTAACAATATTAGAGTTAGAATTTTAACTGACTGAAGAAAAATTTAACCTACAGTACCATGTTCAGCATAATAGCAATTGGAATCAAGATACATACATATATACATGGTCACAAGAAGTGGGGTTTAGTATCCTTGAGTTATCAAGTTCTGCGATCTTGTGATAGGAAAGAACTTTTCTATATATAATTGGGTCTAATAATTATGGTTAAGCAATGTGGTTTTTGTCCATACAAAGAGATTTATTTTGCATCTCAATCGTTTTTACGAATAAGTGTGAATACTCTAGAAGTGGACTTAAAATGATTGTGGTGTCATTTTCACTCTTGAGTTACGTATTTTGTACGAGTCAAGGCAGGACATGTTGCTAGGTCATGCGGAAAAGACAATGGAAAGGAGAAATGCAACTAAAATGTTGTTTTGTGGGAGATGGATCCATTTAATTGGTAAAGGAGGATATGGAAGATGAGGACTGAGGTGGTGTGAAAAGACAGATTAGAATAGATAAGCTGAGGAGAGCACTGGATTGGAGAGCTTTGTCAAACCACTCTTAGGACTGATGTTGCAAGATGGAAGAATGTTGTTCGTGCTGTACATAATTGTTTTGGAGACGTTAAAAATTAAGTTCTCAAGTAGGGGATCGTCTGCACTCTTGTATGTGTGATACAAATTTAGCCTTTACTAGTGCACTGTGGCTTCATTCCATTACGCTTGATTTATGGCCCCTTTTTTTTATAAATTCATTGAAACGCAATTGTCACGCTAATTCGATTAATGTTGTGTGTTGTCACCTGATGCTCTGCAGTGAAACAATAGTTTCACCAGTTTTAATTGCTCTCATTTGAAATTGTGTATAAATTGATATTTTATTAATGCTTACACCTTTAGATTGGATCACTCCGTAGATTATCTTTTGTTAATGCTCCCTCAAATGTTATTGCTTCAAATTTTTTCTTCAATTATGAAGTTTAATACATGTGAGTAGATATTCTAAAGGCAACAATAATTGCATTGTTAAAATTGTGTGGCATGGTCATTTATAGTAAAATATAGTTTTTAAACAATTCACTTATGTGGATTGGTATGAAGGTCATGGCTTTTGACTCCCCAAGTGGATGTAATCATGTCCATTAGTTCCTATAGTATCTGCCATGGTTGGCTATAGCCAATCACCCAGCCCTTAAATATTAGGGAAAGCTTTCTTTATCTCACCTAACTTATGATTACAAGACGTTTTATGTCTCATCATTAGAAAGTGGTTTTATTTTTTGCTAAAATTCGTTTAAAACCATGTGATTTCGGTGTTATAGAATATCTTGGCGTTGTTTTTATAGTACTACAATTTTTCCACATTTATGGGCATTTTTTTATTTCATGGTACACATTTCATGAATACTTATGCTTTTATTAAGCATTTTACATAACATTTAACACAGTTTCGGTTGTACAAAATTTCTGATAAAACTAAATGAAGGAAATGGTTCAAGGTATATGAATGGTTCAAGTATGTAGTCTTGGCGAATACGATCGGCAAACAGCAAATCCCCACTGCCTCATATGGGTATATACTTCGAGAGACATTCCAGAATTTTTGGGTTGTCAAGTTTCTCTACATGAAATAAAGCCTTTAAAAATGCTACAGTAGTAGCAACAACAAGCTCCTCCTTCTCTTTTTTGACTGTGTGTTTAAATGATAGCTGTCATTTTGCAGATCCCATTTCTTTTGCACTTTTATGTGCAACGCTAATGATGTGTTTTAACAACGTGCCATATCTTTCAAATTCAAATATTTTATTGCAAACTTTGCACAATAATACTCTGTCTTTCACAAAAAATTCTTCTGAGCTGAATTCACTTGCCCTGCTATGAGCAGTATCACTAGCTTTAGGCATTTTAAAATTCCTGTCCTTGGTTCAATATTTAAAGCTGGAACCATGATAAAAAAAAGTCCAACCACAAAACAAAACCACTCACAATGGTGTTTTCAAACTGAGTGCTGGGTAGCTATGGTATAACCATAGTACTGTATAACCTACAAATTGGCCAAAATGTTTCATGTCGTGGGTTCCCTTTTGATACCCCTCACCCAGGTGTTGAGGGAAGGTAGGACAGCAGCTAGATACAACAAAATCGCTTAGTTTTGATTACAGCTGTTGCCAGTCGGTCAGGAAAGGCAGTGAAAGAAGCACACATAACTAAAAATAATCGGATTCAAAGAAACTTAAAAAATCATTTCCCATTCATCCTAAAGCATCTAGAATGAGATGCTTTCTCACCTGAAAAATTAGATTTTCCGAATATCCGACGATCCGTCCGCTAATAAGGAGAACCTCCTCTCCTCCTATCCTTCCTTTTCTCTCCTTCCCTTCCCCTAACTGCTAGTGCTTCGTGCTTTAAATTAACCACACGTGTCTATGGATGTCTTTAAACGAATCGAATCGCACTGTTGACGGCATGGCGCCGTTGACGGCTGCCGTGGTCACCATGGCACCCATTTCAATCCGGCCCGGTGGTGTGCCGTCTAGGGCGTGAAATACAGGCAGTGCTACATAGAGGCCGCTTTCTCACGAAATGACTTTACGCCGGCCACCGTTCACGTCACGATGCCGTGAAATTCAGGCCGCTTTCAGACGAGATGACTCTCTGCTGTGCTGTGGGACGTGCCGTGAACGGCGGCCTGTTCCCAGCCAGCGGCTGTGTTTCAGTCAACAAAATTGTTACATTAGACCCACACTCAAGGTTTTCCTGTGACAAGTTATCCAATAACGCTGTCTAATGTGTCGCGATTAGTCACCAGAATTACTGCTCGGCATTGATGCGTGCCGGGCGCACGAGCTTGTATTTCCACTCTTCCACGGCCGCGTTAAATTTCTTTCAGCACTTTTTAATTCATAATATCTAATTCTTCAGGAGAGAAAGTGCCTCATTCTAAATATTTCAGGATTGATACATGGGAATCAAAGAGAGAGGTTGTGATAAATTTAAAGGCAATTTCTGGCGGAGAAATCGATATGGTGCGCGGTATATCGCGGATGCATTATGCACAAGAATTAAGACAATTGACCTTGGAATCGTAATGAGGTAGAGCAAATGAATGTCGGCAGCGTTAAACAATGAATGCTTAGGCTTTAATAGATTATGACACATTAGATGTGATTTTTTCGCTAATTCACCAAAAATCACAAAAAATGTGAAGTTCGTTTTTATTTACCAATTTCGTATTATTTCGTGTTATTGCATCTCTTGAATTTCACGGATCTCTACTCATCAGTTATTTCATTGGTTGTTTCTGTTATTTAAAAAAAAATTATGAGTAAGGATGGAAACTCCTAAACAATTTTACAAGTCTTTTTCTTTTTTAATGTACCAGTTTTTTGATTATATCTTTTCACTTATCCTCATCACTTGATGCGACTGTGCTTTTTTAGTCATTTGAGTCATTTTGTCAGTCTTGATTTTAGAGTTGACTCTGTCTGCATATTTGTTGTAAAAACCTGAAGAAATCAATTAATTTAAGGCAAAAAGAATGAGCATATTTCGATCCAGTCAAACATCTCTTAATGGACTCCTCCAAAGACACCTCCCATTAACAGAGGTTTTTAGCTCCCCCCAGCGGAACATTGCACTTTATGGAATTTTGAAAGCCCATTGTCTACATGCAGTGTATCCCGGAAAGAAATATCAATCAGGTTGGGGTGAGCACCTTGTTAGTCTACTGATTATTAGTCGTCCTCATTTTATTGCTATGCATACCTTAGTGTGGACGTAGTGAAATTATAAGAATTGGGTTCTGCTTTCACTATCGAGGGGAGGTAGTTGTGTAGGAAGGGATAGAGTACTAGGGAGCTTTTCTATGCTTTTGGTTTTGATGATGGATATGCCGATATTCAATGCATGGACAACAATAAGCAATTTTTAGATAAAAAAATAGGAAAGATTGTTTGAATATTACAAAAATGTTAATTGGTATTGAAAACATAAAAAAATGATGCATTTACAGCCAATAGCTGTAGTTGACAGCAGTTCCCTTACATGTCCGCTACAAGGAGATATGACTGTATCACAAATTCCCTTTCTATTTTATGGATTGGGTTCTGGATTCATGAGGCTCAGCTATGTGGATGTGGTGTGGTCATTTTACAATGTTTCAAAGTATTGAATTCTAAGGTTGTGAGTTCTCCTTTTAGATCATGGGATATAGATCGTATTTAGCCCATAAATGTATGGCTACATTCATATTTTGAATCCGTATTTTTTTTTGCACTCACTAATTCACATTTTAGAAGTAGGTGGGTCGTGGGTGGCACATTGCATGTGGATTGGGGAAATTTTATTCTGATGTGTATTTTTGAGTCTTATGTCATTGAATACAGAAATGTTTTGAATCACCATCATTTCTCACCTTCTCCTTCTTGAATAGGACTATAAGGGACTGGAACGACCTACCAGCAAAACTATTTGAGCCCTTCCCAAAAAAATTACATATTTTTAAAAAGCTGTTGAAGAAGTTGGGACCAAGGTTTCTTATGATGTAATCAATTGTTTTGCATCGAATATGTATTCATGTTACCACCAGGCCAATGGTCAACTTGTAACAATTTAACGATAATGATTTCATAATTATGAAAAAGATTTAATATATAATGGTGACATAAGTTAACTATATGCAGTATGAACCTAGATGATGCAGCTGTTTCATTGTTGCAAATTTGGATATTATCGTAGAAGTGCAATATTCGGTTAAAAAACTATGACTATATCAAAACAAGTGACTCAGAAAAACAGTGATGTAGAGAAGGTGGTACTACTGCCACTGTCGCACGATGATATTTGAAGTGGGATATCTTACTATCTCGTTTCAATTCTGGTGGTAACTTTTTGAAAAGTGTCAAACTCTGGGTGCTGGTTTTTAATAAATCGTGTGTGTAATGTATAAATATTATTAGGAAGTTTTGTTGGTCAGAGCATGGTGAAGAAAATATGGGGAGCCCACTGTTTGAAGTTCTTTTCTGTGTGATGATTTCACTTTAAGTGAAACGTTCAGAAGCCAGGGTCACTTTCGCAGCTCAGTTCACAATTTTCGTGTCATCACATAAATTAGTAATTTGCATTTGAAAAGAATAACTATGCAAGTGGTTGTGTGTTAGCAGTCAATTTTGGAAGTGTGGTGGTACCTCAAGATAGGAGTGCCATAACATACAAGATATTTGAGATACTAGCCATCAAGCAAGCTAAGTTTCACGTCAAAATACGAGCAAAATGTAAGATACAAGGAATGGCCAGCTGTGGCGCTGCACACGGCCTTGCACCTGCACCAACATCAGCATTTAAGTTGTAATTTGCATGTGACCAAAATACAAGTACACTTTATAAAAATCAGTTTTTTTGCTTTACCTTCTCTTTTATTATGTTTTACACTGTAGTTGTCATTTTTAAATACATTTTTTTATTGAAAAACACGTAACAAAAACAATTCGGGTAGCATTTTTGGGGCTGGAACGGATTATTGGCATTTAATTGAATTTCAATGGAGCAAATTGCTCTGAGATTGCAAGCAAATTGACTTACAAGCAAGGTTACGGAATGAATTATACTCTTATGTCGAGGTATCACTGTGGGTTTAAAGGTTTCCCCAGGTTTCCACCCAGATGAAAGTGGCCATTTAGCAGAGGAAATGAACACACTCACAGGGCTGTAAAACGGAAAAAACCTTATTCAGTCTAATCACCAGAAAAGTGTCAGATCTTTCTTCTAATGAGTAGGTGTTAACCAATGTATTGTATATAAGAAACTTTAAGGGAATAATGTTTCATCGTGAGAGATTATTTGAAAAATCGATGAATTAATTGTCTTAAAAATGTTTTGCATATGTGTGCATGATTTTGCTGTTTTTTGTGTCTGTTTTACCTAAGTTTTGCTTAATTTTCTCTGAAAAGTAACTCAAACAATAGGCATCATAAAATCCATCTGAAAACACAAACACTTGTGTGATGCCTACACACCTTGCCTTTGACCTTTTAAGAAACCACCAAAATTTTGGGAATGGAGATTTTGAGTTCCTCTCAACTGTAATCATTTTGAAGATTGTATTTGTAGAATGCATATTTTTAAAAATACATGTGATGCGTATTTTATAAAATTTCATATGGTGTTTAGGAATCCAGAGAGATTAATAATTATGAACACACGTTTGAGAATAGGGTGGTTTCCTATTATTTTTTTATTGCTAAATCGAAAGATTATTACTCCTGGAGTACGTATTTCGCGCTTTTAGATTTTTAAATGACGATATCTATGTTTCGCGATTAAATGAAAAGTTAAAAATTTCAAGCGCGCAAAAATGCGACGCGTAAGTAGGAAAGTCCGTGCGACGCATTTCTGGTTCCCCCTCTCTCCTTGTGAAGTGACCTTGATCGAGACTCTGAGCGCTGATAGGACGCAGGATGCTAGCGGATAGCTGAGTACTTTGCTGAATGGTAGCGCTTGGCTTAAAAAAGGTTTATTAATACCTTATCAAACGAAGAAAACTTTCCGACCTTAGCCAGTTTTAATAGGTGATTATTAAGACATGTTTCCCTGAGCTCTGTGCCTCATGCATGCATTGGTAACCTCAGACGATGTATAACTCCTATCCTCTCGTGTAGAAACTAGGTCCCTGTGACGTCACGCGGAGTGGAATCGCATGGGCGCCAATCTGGCCTTTTTCAAATGAGGATAAAATTTGACCCTTGCCATTCGTCTAAACCTGTATTTCAAAAACCAAATAATTTGTGTATTATGAATACACTAATGGTGGGTAACGAATCGCAATCAATGCCTATCGTTTTCTTTGATGAAGGAAACTACCCTATTTGAATGATTCGTCCTAATTTGCTTGCAAATAAGTTGATGGGAGTGTCATTTTTTATGTGTATTTGTAAACATGTGTTTCTTGCATATTATTTCTTGGTTTAATTTATAATAAAGAAGAAACTCATCATTTTTCGTAGGAAAGACAATTAGTAATTGGTTCTGGCCCAAAAGTATATTTTTCAATCAAAGAAGGTTGTTTATAAAGGCTATCATTTGAATATTGAAATCAAATGGATTGAGATTTGTACGTAGCATATCTGCTAATTAGATACAGTTAAAAAAATAAAAGTTTACCTTGATATTTGATATTGATAGGTACTTGAAAATGTGTCAGCATCGAAACCTGAGTTAGAGTGAAATGAGTTTTTTTGGGGAAATTGCATTTACTCATCAATGACAGTTTTTTTTGGATGATAAAAAAGGTGAAGTTCTGGTTTCAAGTTTAAAAAGCATGCTTGATACATTTTTTTGTGTAGAATATTTTTTGCTTGATTGCTTTAAAATAGCAGCAGACTTTCGTATTTCAACTGATTTATTTTTAAATAATCCCTCATTAATTCTTCCTGTTTATCAAATAAGTTTGTGCTTCTTTTGTGTTGTTTCTTATTAAAAATATGATGGTTTAATTCCACAAACATATTATTTTGCCTTTATCTGCTTTGATCCTGGGTTGCAGGTGCGTTAAAGTAGGAGAAACAGTGAACCATGTTGCAGTTGCTGTGGTTAGTGCCCCAATGTGAGTGGATTTCATTAGCCCCAAAACTCAGTCATGTGGCCAATGTTCAGCCAATAGTTACCCAATATCCCCTGTTAGTGCATTGGAATAGGCACCCAACTTAGGTTTTCAAGTCCTTCTTCCATACCTCTTTTTTAATCTCTATCTTTGCCTTTACTGAAGTGAGAATTCTATGTCACGTGTTACTCACTCCCACTAGATTAGTTTAAGTGTGCATGACATGTCATTAATGAAAATTCTCTTTGTAAATTTGCATTTAATTATTTTTACTGCATGCTATGAATTTAATCCAGAGCTGATTTGTTGTGGTAAACTTGCCATGGAATGTGTAGATTTTAATGTGTAAAGAAAAGGGTGGATTTCTGTTCATTTGGTGTCGAATCTGTTGGCTTTGATTGGTAATGAGTCTTTTCTGTTTAAGTGATCCTAAAATCCAAAATTTCCTAGATGATATCTTATTTTTTGTGTAAACACCTAATCATTTCCTATTTGACTATGTGGAAGTCTGGTGCATTCTTAGGGGAATGCATCGTAATTTAAAGTTGCCTCAACTCTGTTCTTTCCTCTTCGCTGATGCAACTGTCAATCCCAACCCATCTCCACTCTGTCCTTTCCACCTTTAACTGTATTTACGCCTGGCCACCTAGGAAAAATTGCCCAGATAATGATGACACTACCACCGGGGAACCAGAATTGGTTTACGAATTATGTTTAGTTAAATTAACAGTGTGAGCTTAAACTTGGTTCTTTTTTACTATGAATTATTTTTGTGGGCTACTCTTTTGAGGGGTACTCCTCTGATAGCCCAACAGTAATAAGCTTTGGTGCGAAGGCTCCCGCAGTGCACTGGTATTGTGGGCTACATTTTCTGGGTTTCACTGCGTCGTGGTTGTGTTGGAGACAACAGTTTCTCCTGCACGCCAGCAGGCGTCTTCAGGTCAGAGTGCTTTTGCTGTGCTTTGGCCTCCGTTATATAGGCAGCCCAGAGGTGTATGTTCTCCCTGATTGGTCGTCTTGCGGCCAATAGCGTAGGGGTATGGGGCGAAGAGTCTCTTCCACGTGCTGTGGAGTTGGTAGCTATCCTCTCGGTTGAAATAATGAGGATGTTTAGGTATTTCAATCGCCTCTCGGATGATCCTCGGAAATCAAGGAGAACATACACCACTGGGCTGCCTATATAACGGCGGCCAAAACACGGCATAAGCTCTTTGACCTGAAGACGGCTGCTGGCGTGCAGGAGAAACTGTTGTCTCCAACACAACCACGACACGGTGAAACCCGGAAAAGGCAGCTTACAGTAATAAGCTATTTATAAAATGAGAAAATCTTTATAGTTTATCATCATAATTTTAGAATAACTTGTCTACACTGTTTATATAGGGAAATAAAATGTAATTAGGCAGGCCTCTTTAGTCAGTCAGTTTGAGTGGTAGTTATTCACTAGTTTGGCCAAAGGATGTGAAAATTCTGAAAAAATTTTGTAAAATATCTTCCTCTGTCAATTTGAAGCCATTAACTCTTCTGAGCATGCAAAATCAGTTTATGGAACACACATCTCTGGAACAGCAAAGCTATTAAGTTCAAAATTTGGTTACCTCTCCAGCTTATAGTGTAAAATGTGCATGAGTTATAGCTTGTCTGAAATTTGTTCTTTTTATATCGTGATGAATATTCCAACTAGAATAGTCCATGGGCCCAATTGTTCCTATCAATTCTTCTTTTGCAATGGTAAACTTGCCATGAAATATGTGACTAAATGGCAATTTTCTTTTCATTATCTACTCATCTCTCTATTTTTTTGTTAGTTGAAGTATGTTGGTGTACAATGCTTCTGAATAGTTCAGTGTGAATATAGTGTTGGAAAATGCAAGTGGAAAGTGCAATGCTCATAATAATCTGTTGGTCAAGTGTAAGGACATCTTCCCTGGTCAATTTTAAGAACTTTGCATTCAGAAAATATGTAGCATCTCGTCAAGTGAAGTTAGGGATGTACCGCATCACGTGTATTTTGTGAGGAAACGTGAGAAGGTCAATTTTGACTTGTGTTAGGAAATTCAGGGGATTCAAATTAACCTTTGATGGTAAGTTGTTGGGGTAGTTAAGCATAAATCCCTTGTAAATTGCCCCAATGCCACACTGATGCTTTCAGTGGGCAACTTTCTTTGAATCTTGTGTCTGTGATGGCTTACTCTTCACTCATGGCTGTGATGGGTCAGGGTAATGTTGGGGGGGACAATTTTGCTTGGTGGTAGCATCATCAGTTGTCGCGGCTACCTCCTCATAGGAAGCATGCTTTTCAGCAGCAGCCATTCTTGTATCAGATTCATGATAATTGAAACAGGTTGAGGTAGTCGTATGTTTAGCATTAGTTTTATAATTTCATAATTTTTGCTGGTAGTACACCTACTCTTAAGTAATTGTATTGTTAAAAAAATAGGGCTGCTTGGGTAATTATGGTATTATTGAGTATTATTATTGGTACTATCGAGGATTAGATTGAGAATCATGTTAAATATCTGGTCATTCACTTAGCCATTATACCCAAGCCTGGAAAGAGGCTTTTCTCAGCATAAATAATGTTTATTAAGAAGAAATCACTCTTAGTTATGCAATAATCACCACAGGAAACTAAATTAAACGTATTATATTTATAAATCTATCTGCTGTAGTAACACGTATGTCAGCAGGAGATGAAGATAACTGTGATTTTATAGAATATTTCTATATTGATAAGATGATAGGAACATAACTAGCTATATTAATTTCACAGTTTGTAGTGATTCCAACTACTGAGTAGAAATTCTCCTTTAAGATCACAAAAATTATCATGAAAATCTGAGATGATGAGGACAATTTTGCTTGTACTGTGGCATGGAATTACCCACCTGTTTTTTTTTATCTTGAGCTTTACACACTAAGTTAATGTGGGAATAAATAAGCGATTCTCTTTCATTTTAATTTTCACTGAGGTATTCCTGAATTCTGCATGGTGAGTTCTCTAGTGTGGAGAATCTTCAAAAACCCACTCTGTGTAATGATTTTCGTATTGATTTATTAGGTATAATTTCTCATGTTTCTTGTAAGGATGGATGTAGTGCTTGTATTTAGTGGCAGTTTTCATGTTGTAATCTAAAGTGTTGTTGGTTTACTTGATGAACTTAGCTACTGTGACGGACGTTATAGGTGTGATATTGTTGAATATCTTGTATTATATTGTCAAATTGTGATGGAAGTTATTAATATGAGTCAAATATGACATTGAAATATTTCCACTTAATTTTCATATCATCCCTGATGTTTCCATTTACTTTCTTGTTTTTTTTTTCTGGCACTCATCTTTCTTTTTCATATTTAACATACTACAAGTGTGTATTTACAATGTGTAGCAAGAGTAATGTAGGCATGGTGTACGAGTTTTATTTTTAGTCAAAATGTTGAATGTTTATTTGGTGGAAATATTGCAATGTCTTCTGTAACTAATAATGATTAGTTTGTCTTCCATCTTTATAATCCTCTGATATTTCCATTTACTTCCTTGTTTTTTTTCTGGTACTCTATTTATATTTATATTTACTATAGTACAACTGTGTATTTATGAGAAGTAGCCAGCATAATGTAGGCATGTTGTACCAGTTTCATTGTTAGTGAAAATATTTAATGATATCCTATTCTTTTGAATTTATTCGTCATTTTCGTATCTTAAACCATTTTCTTATTTAGTGAAATAGGTAGAGCGATATTTATAAAAAAATTAAGTGTTGAGTGATGATGTTTTGTTTATCGTGAAATCACTCCGGGTTGTATTTTCCCATTTCAACCAAAAGTAGTTTTTGGTGAGTTGTTTCATGAAACTATTTTAATGTGTAAGGTTTCAGTGAAAGTGAAATGGTATAAATAATATGTAAGGAGTACCTAAGATCTTTGATGTGTGATTTGCACCTGTGTGAACATTTCTATCAGTGTGTCCTAATTCTGTTCTACTTTCTATACTTTATAGTCTGCTGTTTGGGTGAGTGTACTCATTTAAAAGTTATTTTAGTTTGCCAGGCACTCCTCTTCAAACTATGAGAACAGTGCTGCATGTCCCTTAGCAAATTTTTTTCAAAGTACATAACATCATCCGTAAGAGTAGCATACCTATTATAGGAAATGCTTTCGGAAGCTCCTTTAGTTACTCTGTGGAACCGAGGCATTCTTGTGGTATTAAACTTAAGATTTGCATGGCTTAGATAGTTGAGTAATTTGTTCAGTATTATGTTATCTCATTCGGAATGGTAAATAGTTTAAAACTTGGTGCTAAATATTCAGTTTATGATTGGTTAAAATTTTTTTAGTGTTCGTGAAATCAATATTTTCTTATATTCAGTGGTTTTAACCGAGAGGGTAATGTTTTGTTGTCATAGGTAAACTAAGGAGGATGGAAAGAAGGCTGTTAAAATAATAAAACAATAAACAATAATGTCGAAATAATACAATGGCTCAATGCTAATACATATTCTTTTTTATTGCAAATATATCATTTTATTTGATATTATTAGGTTTTAATCATGTATTAGTTTTCCTTGGTTGATATCTCTATTTTGTATTCTAATTCACTAATCTTTCTCTTCTGCATGGTACTCATCATCAAGTATTATTTTTTTGACATTGAATTGTATTTTCACTCTTTAAGTCTGATTAATTTTCATTAAATTTATTCAACTTGTAATCATTGTAATTTTTCTGAATTTTTTCCATTTTTAAGTTGCAATTTTCATATCTTGTGTAATATTTTCACATGCAGTAGACCCTTGCATTACTATAATGAGGACCAATGGTGAAGCATATTCTCTCGTATGTTGAAATGGCATAGTGTTAAAAATGTGATTTATTAACAGATAAGCCGTAGCATTCCATAAATGCCAGTTGAAAGAGAATCTGGTAAATTTGAAATTGGAAAATGCACATGCAAAATGAGCTCAGTTTGTGTGAGGAATCCAACGTTAGTCAAACCCATGGCAGTAAAGTGGCAGTCAATAGGACACTAACCGTTTCCCGAGGATAATTTGTCTCTTTTTCGGAGCCACTAAAACAATATTTTCTGATTCATAAAAACTTAATTTTGTAGAATTCTATAAAGTTTCATTTCATTGGTGTTGCAAAGAAGTGGTAATTGCTGTGCTGATTGAAGGAATTCAAATAATGAGTATTTTTAAAAAATAACTTGTAAAAGGCTGTGTTTGTTTTGACTACTGATAATATTTCAGATGGCAACAGCTGCTTTGTTTTTTTCTGCAAAAGAACTGTATTTGACTAGTTATTTGTGTAAAATACTGTCATTATTTTTATTGCCTTCAGTGAATTTTCCTGACTTGATGAAGGGATTATTGTGGTGTAGTGATTTTAGGATAGGTCAGTCAGTGTCTTAAAAATGAATAACTTCCACTAATGCCATATCAGTCATTTCGACTGCAGATTTAATTAATGGAAGATTTTTTTATTGTCATCCATTGCTTTGGATGGCTTATACCTTTCTCAACTCTGCCCTCTCATTATGTAAGACTACCAGCTTTACCCCTCTCTCTTAGTCTGATGTGAGGCAGCTGATATTTTTTCTCTACTCTTGATTTAATCCTGTGAATTATAAGTAAAATGCATCATAAGCTCTACAAAGTAAAGAATTTTTAAACGTTTAGTAAAACTCATCCAATTGTGGTGTATAGACCTCGTGTGACTTTTTAAAAATGTTACCGAAAAATAAAGTTAACCACTCTTGTAACTGTAACTAGTTACCTCTTAATATTGCCGCTGATTTTCTTAACTGGCTTTTAAACTGTATCTGATCCCTGTTACAATTTTGTGGTATTTTACCGATCTCCGATTGTAGCCGATTCAAAATATGTCGTCTTACAAAATGGGCTTATTCACCAATTTCACTCTATCGTTGATTGTGGTAGAGTATGAATAATAAGAGTAACAATATAAAAGAATTTGAAATACCCACATTTTTCTGCATTTCCATCCATTGTCTACTTAAAAAGCTATCCGAGACTATGAGTGGATGGCCAAAGCCCTTTGGCAGATTAGTTGATGACATTTTAAACTCATGCAGAGTGTCCCTGGTTCCCCGCAGCCTTGTGCTAGGGCTTTGCGTGGCTATTGTGGACAAAATTGTGAGGAATTTATTCCCTGCATGAAAGGTGAGCGAATCAATGCAACGCAAAAGTGCAATGACATCAGCAACTCACGAAAAGTAGGATCCCACTCTCATGGTCTCTTTATTTTTCTCTTACCAGTTGGGAAAGTTTCTTTTTATGTCATAACTTTAATCTTTACCCTTAATCTCCCGTTTCTTTTATAAATTGCATCTGAAGGTGTGAGTGAAGGGCCCCATTATGAAAAGAAATTAATTTTATTATTTCATCCATTCACTATTCATGTACAAAACATTACATTGGCACCACAGTGGTAAGGTAGTGAATATCATTAGGAATGTCATGCTACTTCATGAGGGTTAGATACTGGTGCATGGAAGCAGTACGTATGTAGTTCTTGCCGTTGATGTGTGACAATGCTTGCCTTTTTGAGGGTGCTCATCATAGCATTTTTTCACTAAGAGCCCACGAAATTACTCGTTGAGCACTTTTTGATCTTCATCCATTATAAGTTCAACTGATTCAGGCGTTATATTGTGGAAGTTCAACATATTAAAATGAAAGGTTCATAGTTTCACTTTTCCACGATCATCTTGTAGCTGATGATGGCTCAGTGAGCCGAAACGCATCGTACACATTAACTTATTGTGAAAAGTGCAACTGCCTTTAATTTTAATTCATTCATTTTGTATAGATATACTTAATGTTTGTTGCTTACTCCTTTGACGTTGCCTGAGCATGCAGAGATTAATATGTTTGCATATGTTCAATTAAGACTTGGATGTAGCCCTTGTAATTTTATCTTCTAATGTTGGGATGGGTTTATTATTAACTTTTATTTTCTTATTTATTCATCATCTATTTTCAAATTTTTTGCTTGTCTGTTTTGTATCGTTATGCAGTCTTATATTGATCGTCTTTTTGTTGCATGTATGCATTTGTTTGCTCATATATCACAAGCTTTTTTCTCAGTGAAGATCATATGATAGTTTCTTTAATTAGTTACATTTTGTAGCCTATGGTTAGGTTATTTTTAAGTAATAATAACGGTGTGCCTCATGATATTCGTAATGTTTCATTTGAGTATGCCATTATTTAACAGTTTTAATTGAATTATGAAACTAAAAGTATGATTTGCTCTAATTCCCTCTTTGGCAATCTAAATCTTTTGGTGACGTGTATAAAATCTGGAGGTCATGTTTTCATGTGATTAAAAAGTTCATTTAGCTTTCTCTGCGTAAGTATGTTGGATTATGTTTCTTGACTGGTGCTATATGATTTCTATGGGGGCGATCAGAAATCTTAAAAAAGTGATTTTTGCTGTCCCCTAATCAGTATCAATTTAAAAAATATTATTTATTCTCTGTGAACAATTTTAAAGCATTGAGTCTCATGAGGATACCTAAGTTATTCATACAAGCAGTAGGGAAATTATCCATACTCACTTGTGGGCAAATGACTTTATAGTTCACCATTAAGTTGAAAGATTTTTTATTGAGCCCTTTTATTTGGGAATATCGCAATGTTATCATAGTTTAGTGCGTAAGTTGGCTTGAATTTCAAATTTGAGTGAATTGTCCTTCCATCCATTTAGATATCAGAAGACAGAATCAGCCATCAAAGCAACGGCTGAGAAAACTACTTCGATCCTTGGTGGTATTGGCAGTAACATTTCCTGCAAACTTGGGCAACTGAAAAATTCTGAGTCATTTAGATCTTTTGAGGAACGTGTCGGATCTGCTTATGAAAATGTCAAGGTGGGTTTGAGATTTACTCATTTTTCCTCTCCTTCACTATTGTTGTCTTTGCTCACCAAAACTGTGATAGATTTTGAATGATCTGTGTGACTTAAATTGTTTTCCCTGTCATTCAATGATTTCTTAGAGTTGACGTTAAGTTTTGTGAACGTGAGCCAATTTTGAAGTTATTTAAGTTTGACATTCCTCCATGTTGAGCTGTGAAATAGGGTAAACTCTGGATTGTACGAAGTCAGTGGGACCGGAAAATAGGCACTTCGTTATATAGAGTTTCGTAATTTCAAGCTTTTGTAACAAGCCGCGAAAAAATGTTACTTATGTCCCCACCGCCCTTTTTCTGTCTTTACTGACCTTGTTTAATGTTTTCGGTGGTTATTTAAGATAGAATTTTCTTTTTTTTTTTCTCTGTTTTATTGATTTAATGCTGTGAAAGATTGTTAAAAATCACACGACCTTAAACTTCCCATTCTTTTTTGTTAAACATCAATGGTCTTAGCGCTAAAGAAATTTCCGTCCATTTTAGAAAACACAATCAAATAACATCTTGAAAATTTTTGTACAAGAATTTAATCTAAGAATTTTGTGGTCAGTAGCAAATAGCCATTATTATCTACCCGTAAGATTGATATTTGTTTCCAACGCCTACAAAACTTCAACGGCAGCCCGTCTATTCGCCATTTGTGACGCCCTCTATCGCTCAGTGACAAGAAAAAAAGAGGGTCATAGCCCGTTTCCTAAATAACCTTCGCCGGTTAATATTTGTAGTTCCTGCCGCATCGTCTGGTGAATGTATGATCTTTTCAATCATTTATTTTCATTATGATTCAGTTACGATCAAAAATTATGTAGAATATGATTTTCTACCGGTGAATATTTGAAGTAAATTCTTTTCGGGCTCTCCGTCCGGCTGCTGTGCTCCATCATCTTTGCAGACTTGGTTTTATTCGTCATCAAGGCCATTGATGCTGGGAGTGAGATGCCATGTTTATGTAGAAAGTCTCTTTGCTGACAGGAGCAAGGTTCCTGCTGAAAAAAGCTGGAGAAGTATTTATTTTTTTTTTTTAAATTTTATTCCCTAACCACCGAATACAGCTCGTGTTGGCCATTTTACATCGGGGTATTCAACAAATTTAATAATTAAACGCACACGAACAACCATGCCCTGGACAGGGTACCTACCCAGGCGGGACTCGAACCTGCGACCTCTTGTTTGGCAGGCGAGAACGTTACCCCGCCGCCACCGAGGCCGGCAAAAATGAGGTATCTTCGATTAGCGGGGAAATAAATAGATAAACGTTATTACCCACATTCATTATTTTCCTAAAACATGTTTCATCATTTCTCAACGTATTTAGGTGAAGTATTGGCTCACTTGCGTGAATTCTCAATAATGATACCTCAAAATGTGTACCTTGACCTTATATAGTTTTCGTGTTTCTTTCTTCATCCCATTGAAAATGATGCAAAGTGTCATATAGAGAAAAGATTTTCTTTGTTTGCACTAAAAGTTAGTCGCACCATTATCGTAAAATAAATGGTGGCGCGGAAGGGACAAAGCAATCCAATTTCTATTTAAAGTCTGCAGAGAAGAAGAGATACAATTTTATAATTGCTGCACCTCACACATGGTAGGAATCACGACGGAAAGGTCTTCGATTGAAACATCTGGAGAGAGGTAGAGCACCTTACCTGGATAGAAACTCGAAAAGAATTTAATTCGATCATTATTTAGTTTTTTCTGTCTCCCTTCCACTAATAACCTCCCTGGCACTAATATTTATTTCCATTTATTTTTAGTTGTCTATTTCTAAAACAAAAAATCTTTTTCTATATCGGCGTGACATAACATCATTTTAAATACTGTGAAGAATGAAACCCGAAAGCTGAAGAAGGGCAACGTATTGTGGGATAATTTTCAAGGGTTCACAAAAGTAAACTAGCATTGCAAAATTTTAAACCTACGCAATATTTAGAAAATAATCAGCCCAAAACATCTGGTACTTCTGGCATCATTTAAGTTTGTTGAATGTGTTTGTAGTAGATGAACAAAACCAAAAAAGAAGCTAATAATTTCAGATTGACTTCAGGTTTTGGCTGGATCTTCTAAAACATTAAGCAGGTTGCTAATTTTTTAATCCCACGACCTTAAAATAATTAGTAGGGATGTGCGAGTATTCGAAAATTCGAGTCGAGGCGAGTAGTTGGTACTCGACGCGAGAGATTCGACGTGCATTACAAATGTCGAGTCGAGTAGTTTCGGTTTCAGAGCTGTCAAAGCCAGTAACTTCAGAAATTTGCCGACTGGAGGCGTTATCATTAAACTTGATTATTAACATTGTATTAAAAGTAGGTAAGTCTTCAACTGGGAGTTTCAGCTTTTGTAAATGTAGCAGTCAGCCAAGAGAGTGGTCGACGTGGGTGCCGAATACCTTTTCATCAGCAGCGGCATTCAAACGTCTTCCGCCCCAGCACGGCGGCGTATTCGGAGTAATTGAAATGGACCACAGTATCGCTCATACTTTTTTATGCGATACTTTTATACCCTGTCATACTTTCTGTACTCAAACGCTGAGAGAATATGTAAAAATTGTTAGGATTTTTATGGAAAAAATGAAACTTATAGATTATAGTGGGTAATACCGGTGTTTTATGTCACAAGCAGTGCCTTTTTGAGCTCTAAGTATGTCCAATGCTAATTTTTCTTTATTTCTTCAAAGCGTTTGGTTGACCTCTTGAACTAAGAGAAAATAGTTTTCTATGGTTAATTAAATGAAGGAAGTAAGAAAGAAAGGAAACATCTTATTTTTATCCACAAAGCAAAAGCTAAGTACTATAGTTCGTTTGCTTTGTCCACGGATTTTCCATGACTAATCAAGATCCATATAAATCGTTGATGTAACTTTCAATAAAACTTTCTAAGGTTCCCAAACCTTGAAACTTTGGAAAGAAAGTACTTGTCCAGCTTCAAAAGTCTGTTACGAAAGATATTTTTCTGCATGCACCTTACCTGGATAGAAACTCGAAAAGAATTTAATTCGATCATTATTTAGTTTTTTCTGTCTCCCTTCCACTAATAACCTCCCTGGCACTAATATTTATTTCCATTTATTTTTAGTTGTCTATTTCTAAAACAAAAAATCTTTCATCTATTTTGTTACACGTTATGGATACATACTTTGACGATGTATTACCAGAGGCTAGTTCATTTCAATTTTGCTTATGGAACTGTTTAAGACATTAATTTTCATTCATCTCCTAATTTTGACTCAATTATCATCAAAGTTCCTCGTAATCTTTTTGTTTTTACAACAAGCTGAACATTCAAAAAAGAAAATTTGCTAGGGGATTGAAAAAAATGATTAAAAATATGTTGGAGTATGCTTTGCTGTATTGCCAAAATCAGGAATTGCCATACTCAACTTGACTCGATACTCGCGAGTAGTTTTCAACTCAACCTGACGTCTTACTTGAGGTCAAAAAGTGCTACTCGCACATCCCTAATAATTAGACTAAAAAAAAGTCAAGACATGACAAAACATTTGTCGTAGCCAATAAAATGAATGAATGTAGTTGACAAAGTTTTCCTCTTCTTTTCCCGGTTAATGAAAAATACTTCTCCAGCCTCTCTCCTTTTAGAAACTTACCCCTGTTGCCGGTATAAATGAACCATGTCCTCCGCAGCCGCAAAAAGTTTGAAGGGGGTGGGGTTAGTAAGAATGGGATGGGTTGAGGAAGGTTGAGGAAGTGGGGGCAGGATGAAGAAAGGTGCAGACGGTGGGTGGAAGAGGGGCGGGTAAAGGGCCTTCAGCCTTGCCTGAGACTGAGTTTGGGGGCCGTGTTTGTTTGCTACGTCACGGGAGAGGGGTGGGAAATGGTAGTGGAGTACGAGTACGAGTTTGGAATACGTAATTTGGGTGCCACCAAGATCAGCAAAAGGTGGTAGGAGATAGTAAACAAAGGCTTTGGAAAGAAAGATCTCTCAGAATGGGGGAACGGGTAGGAGTGCTACAAGAAAGTTCATGGTTGGAGTTGGAAATACCTCTTCATTACGAGTAGCCTGCAAAATAAAGTGGTGGTAAATAAAGCCCAATATTTAAGATACTCCACCTCACTTTCATCTTCGTTGTCACTGCTGTCATGTCTAATCCTGGCCGCTGCTTCTCCTACAATGTGTGCTGCTCAGCCACTTGCTATGCACCGACTGTAGCTCTTCGCACATTCTCTCATGAATTTAGTTCAAGCCCATTTTTACCATTCAGCTCTTACTGGATGAAAGACGGCCAGACACTGCCTCCTTCGTGGATAGATATCAAGGTAATTAACGCTTAATGCTCAGAATCGTCAAATCCCCATTCAAATTGGCAATAGAGGAGCCTTTTCGCCCTCAATATGGGCACGTGTTTTAAGTATTATGTCATAGTTGATATCCTTACTACATCTCCCCACCTAGTCGTTGACAACCGCAGTATTTTCCACGACCCTCCTAAATGAAATAAAGTCGTCCCTAATGAAAAATGTTTTCTCTCTCATTGAGTGACTCTTCCTCCCTCTTATTTCCAGCTCTTGATTTGAAAAGTGGTGTCAAGAGGTCGCTTATTAACCGACAAGAACGTTGAAATTCGAGTAATTTTATGGACTTGAAGCATTTTCTTGGTGTGATTCAATTATGTAGGGTTTGAGTAGGAGCGTAATAAATATTCTGCGTGACCTTCCTCCTATGTTAAACTATGAAGTATTGTCAACGTGATGTTTAAGAGTATGCACGTAAATAGGGTAATTGCGTTGGCCACAATATTTTTACTGAACCACTACTTCTCCTCGATTCCTAACGTAAGTTTTTAGGCAAGCCCTTTCCCTCCAAAGTTGCACTATTATTTATGATATCATACTTTGATGCATCACAGTCAAAAGCATTGACTTTTTGCTGCTTTCGCCGGAATAACTAGTTTTGTTGACAAATTTTTTGCCGTAGTTTGTATAAACGAATTCCATTTGCTCCTGAGGACCGAGCCCGATGTTTGTAATTTCAAAACATTTCGTTTCATCAAAACTTTGTACTAGCGTATAGCGCCATGTATTTACCAGATGCTTTTCACCGTAACCACAATTTCACTTTGTGTTATCGTATATTTCTTAATATCCTGCTTCGTATAATTGAGAGTTTACTGTATTTTAAATTTTTGGGTAACTTTTAGACTCCCTCTAACCTTAAAGGACTTCAGCCCATGTATGTGATGGGTTTTGCATTTTGTTCAGCTGTTCCTGGTTATTTTGCATTATTAAAAATATTTTCAATTTTGTCATCCTTCCATAGTACCATTCAAATGTTTGTTGTTATATATGTATTGATGCACTGCAAACTCCGCTCCAATGGGAGGGAACTCTCTGTGCAGGCATCAGGAAAGGGTTGACTCGGATGAACGGTTTCTGCCTTGAGATGCCGGTCATCATGCTATTACGATATATGCAAATGTTCATTTTTGAACGGAATAAATATGGTTAGTTGTGAACCAACGTCCCATTTTTACCAACTCCGTACATTCCGAAGACTACCGAGAATTCTTTCCATTTTGAAAGTTTTTGTTAAGGTTGTGGGAAGTTGGGGTTTCCATAATTTTTCTCCTAATCATTTTTAGTCCTCCTCTAGTGAATGTCAGTGACGCTTGGGACTTTGTATGTTATGGATAAGTGGTTCTTCAGTTCCACTGGTTCTTGAGGTTGGAAGCTGGGCTGGCGACTGATTCCATAAAGAAGTGGAAATGAATGGCAGTTAAACCTACTTGAATCTTTTTAACTCGGGGAAAGTAAAGGACCTGCAAAAAAATTGTGGAATGACAAATTTTTCTGGGAATCTGGGATGGGGAATCAATTACGTAAGGAACGACCTCTGAAATAAATGGCAGGAAAACCTGTTTGAACCCTCTTCACTAATTGAAAGAGAAGGGCTTGCAAAACAAATTGTGAAATGACAGTTTTTTTTTAATCCAGCCCCAGAACCATTACCAAGAAGAAGTGGTACTCAAATAAACAGTGGGAAAACTTTAGATTGTAGATTGCCTGATGCCTTACAATGTTTTCAGCTGTAGAAAAAGGAAACTTTTGCAAAGATGCATTGCATTATATTAAGTGAGCATACTTATCGGACAAAAATTCCCTTAATATTGAAAATTGAGGTATTTCAATGTTAAAATAAGTTCCAGAACAAAAAAAATTGAAAAACCGGGGACTGAACCGCAGCAAAAAAGTAGACCTTGTTATAAGTGTACTTTATTTTGTTGGCAAAGGTCAGATTTTTCTTGTACCTTGTACAGTAGACTCTTGTTTTTACGAAATTCACGGGGCCGTAAAACTTGAGGTTCGTAATAACAAAGTTCGTATGAACGTTTCTTTTAGGAATCGCTGAAAAAAATCATATATGATAAACGCGATTGAATTACGCGGAAATATTTATAAACAGGAAAATTCGTTCCAGTTTCTCAACAGAAGAATGCGGCATGACGTGATCGAGGGTTGATATCTTCCTGAATACATTAAGTCCGATATACGGACTAGATGAGTTCCAATACCTTGTTCCTAAGTTGATAAACCTACAGTCCGGCTGCCTGATGACCGGCAGAAT
This sequence comes from Ischnura elegans, assembly GCF_921293095.1. Taxonomy (NCBI): domain Eukaryota; kingdom Metazoa; phylum Arthropoda; class Insecta; order Odonata; family Coenagrionidae; genus Ischnura; species Ischnura elegans. Next base: position 136,414,515 of record NC_060247.1, on the reverse strand, counting down.
GGTCTAGGTCGGTGCAGCATTGCATGGTAAGAAAGGGAAACGCCTACAAAGGGCTCCGAGAAGAGAGGAGATGGAAGAGATGACGAGGGTGAAGGACCCAGAGGAAGAACCACTTGTTTTGGTGATTTGAAGAAAGGGCATATTTTGGTTGATCAAGCTAATTTCGGTGCTCCATATGCATTTGACAACGTTGTATGACTGGGCGATGGTGTGAGGTGCATTTGGGGGACAGCGATTGGCTGTAAACTGTACTGGTGCAGGGTTGTCCGCCCCTCTTATTGTGCCGTCATCGGAGAACTCTCGCTGGCTATATGCAAGGCATTGAGGAGTACGGTTATCCTGCAGAATGCAACAATGCATAACAATTGTGCGCTAACTCACGATTGTGACGAACTGATCTAGCTGGGCGTGCAATGCAGCCGAAGCAGAAAAAAAATCGCTCTCCACGGCAAGGAAGAATGGGCAAAACGCTGAACAGTGTCTAAATTCGCACCGAATTCAATGATACTTTGTTCAGATTATGCCCTGAGTGTGAGTTCCTCTACGCCGCACCGCGTAGCAACGGCCAAATCAAAAGGCGCCAATTTCAAAATTTGAAATTTTTGACAGCTGGAATTCTGGTATCTCTGAAAGTTCGTAAATCGAATGTGCATAGGAAGAGGACTAACTGTGCATCAAATTTATGAGCTGTAATGAGTTGGTCACCATGATTCCCCAGGAATGAAGCTTATTCTATGGCGTTGCGTGTATGGTGGAGAAAGAAACATAATGGATGCTCTTGGTCTTGGACGCACACGAAGAGAACATAAACGTGGTGCGATTATTTAAACTTAGCGCAGTGTATATCCACCTAAATGCCATTGCTAATGCGTGGAACTTCGTGGTAAAGTTCATTTTGTAACCGCCGGGACCCGGACTGAGGTTCGTGATTTCGTAAAAACAAAAAATTTCGTAATAACTTTTTTTTTCGTGTAGCTTGGATAGGCCTTTTCGTCGGGACCAACTATTTGCTACGTAATAACGAGAACTTCGTAATAACCTTGTTCGTAACGAGAGTCTACTGTAATGATAAGGTACTGATATGTTTGTGACTCACCTCTTCATTCTGTGTGAACTCTTAGCTCATTGTGTTTGCTACTATGCCTCTCCTGTGTGTGCCTCTCCTTACACTAAACCACTTAACTCGGTCACCATTTTCCTCGTTCCGGCAAATTCATTTTTAGGAGGCTAAACTTAACTGCAGTTAACTTTAAATTTTTTCTCAAGTTTGATGATGACATTTGAATGAGCATTGCAGCACAATCTACTGCCCAAAATTTGCATGTTTGTACAAATTGTATCTTAATCATAAGCTCCTCATTTAGTTTTTACTCTTTCTTTTTCATAAAGATGTACTATATGCTAAATTGGGTTCCGATGTCAGGTACTTTATTTTTTTCACTTTCTTTTTTTACATGAACGTATTAACTGCAGACAAAGATGGGTAACTCGCGTTCCAACTCAACTCAGAGCTTTGAAGAGGCCCTTCGTGAGACTGATACCAGGAGATCTGGATCCATTGGAGCCCTTTCCCCACTCTCGGCTACAACTCCCACCATAGCTGAGGAAGACGCATCGATCGTGAAAGGTCCTCCGTCGTAACTGCAATTGAGATTTGTTTGACCCATGGCAGAGGAATGGAAGTGCAACTTGGGTGCTTTTGGGCCCTAATCTTTTCATTCTTAACCTATTAATTTTCCCTGTTGTCATCTAATGTAATTTTTTTCTGCCTCTTGAGTATGTAGAGTTGATGGTGCAAGTGGATGAGATTATCGTGCCCTCCATGATCTGATTTTTTGGTTTATTGTGTTCAGCCTCACTTCCATCATCTAATGTGGGAATGATATGCTTTTAACTGATGCAAAGGCTTTGAAAACTGCAGGTATTTTTCTACATTTAGTTTCTTTCCCATTGCCTTGAGGACGGGAGAGAGGTATTTGCATATTTTATATCCTAAAAGAGCAAAAATCAATTGCTCAAGGCAGGATAACCATGGTTGGCTGTGGTTGATGGTTGTTCCTCATGTCATGGTCTATTGTGGTGAAAAACGTGATGTTTCTACAGAAATCCCTCCAACTGGTTTAGATTTATTTCTCTTTTAGCTAGCCTCGCATTAGCTGCTTTAAGTGTGAGATTAATAGATGTAAAAAAAGCATTTTCTATATTTCATCGTACTTTTAATTGAAGTTAACACTCTCTCTGCATCTTATCTTCTCACTCTTGTTCACTCTCAGATGTTGTGGTGCAAAAACCTTGTATGGTGAACTGAAGTTATTTTGGCGGAAGGGTTGAAGTATTTACTGCTGTTTAGCTTGAATATTCTGCTGTTTAGCTTGTAAATTATTGGAAGATGGTGCCATTACTCTTTCAAGTCCGTGCTGTGAAGAGTAACAGCTATTTCACTTTTAATTTAGCAATGCACTGAATTTCTATTCTGTATACGGTTCCAAAATACATATAATGATGCTTGTTAATATATTTCTTCACGTTAGCTGAAAATGTTTTTGTGCAATCCAAATTGCATTTTATTGCAATATGTTTTATGGAGTAGATAGCAAAATATTAGTTATGTTAAGCCTGAATGTATGTCTTGATGTATCAGGTCCGTTGAGGATAAGACCAGGTATGGATTGTTCAAATCTGAAAGTATTCAATACTGTTTTAGATGAGGATCTTGTAATTATATTTCCTTGGAGGACTAAGCCCCCAATGAAATGAGATAAGTCAGGCTCTTCAATGTAATGGAAGTAAAATAATGTTTAAATTTTGAAGCTGGTAACCAAGGCATCTAATATAATCGCATCTTATATATGACTGACGTGTCTTAATCGGTACATCCCTGAAGAAGAGCCTAAATATTTTTGGCTGGTATAGTATGTGACAAATTTGTACTTTTGTTAGCTCTCCTTTCTCATTGAAAAATTGTTTCATTAATTCCCTAATTAAAGAATCAATGACATTTGCTGTTGGACTGCAAACTATTAAAGGGAATTCTTGCCATAAGTATCTGTGAATGGAGTGAAGTCAGGGGATGAGCCCTCATTGTTTTTCAAGAATCTAATGGGTGAGTTAAGGGTTTTAAGTTTATTCTGGAAACAAAATTGTAGTATGCATGGTATTTAAATATTTGTGAATGATATTTTTTGTAATGTAAATCATTGATACTTCAACATGTTTGTTTGATGTGAATAAAAGTATTTCACTCTATAGAGCATGGATTTTATCTAAATATAAATCCTGAAACATAATGACCACCTTCGAAGTTGTCAAATGGAAAGGTTTATTGTGCACAGGCTCATTTTCATCATTAAATGTGGAAATGATACGATTTAATATGATGCCAAGACCTTGTAAACAGTAGGTATTTTGCTACTTCCAGTTTTTTTTGTAATTGCCTTGAGGATGGGTGAGTGGCATTAGTTTTTTTTATTTCTTCATCCCTTAGAGTGCCAGGGAGCACTATCGCACTCCTCCTATCTCTCGCGAAAAGTGCCCGGAGCTCCTGCCAATTGTCTCTCTCAGTTGCTGATAGTTCACTAATAATTCAATGGTAAATATTCATTTTATTTTAACATTAACTATTTTCTTCAAATTATAAAAATTAAGTCATATTACCAAAAATTCGTCAAATAATATAATAAAAAGGTGAAACCACATATAATAAAGATTTCCTAAAGTTTTTGAACATATACCTTTACTTGTTTTTGGGACCTAATTTTTTTCCTTAGCCTACTGCAAAATCAGCAAAAAATGCCTCTGTACTTTTGACACTTTAGTACCTAGAAAATCGGTTGGCACTAAGGGTAAAGGAGCAGAAATTAATCGCTCCAGGCAGGATAACCATGGTTGACCTTGTTTTTTCCTCATGTAATGGACTATTGCAGTAAAAAACTTGATTTTCTATAGAAATCCCTTCAACTGGTAAAACGAATCCTTCCAATGTTGATAAAACAATTTGATAATATTTTTGGATACCTTGAACACTCATTGGCATCCCTTAAATTTTGACCACCAATCTTTTTTTCTCTTGTGCTTGTTTATGGCTTCTACCACATTTTCCTACATTTTATTCCCAAAAATTCTTGTAATTGAGATGTTGTGGTATTGAAATGGGACAAATGCTCAATTTCCTATTACTGGAATAATTTGGATGAGCTGAATTTCCTTTTTCTGTTGGGTGAGGAGAGGCTGCTCCTAGGTGAGATACAGAGGAGACGAGGTTAGTTCAACTTAAAGTTAACAATTGAGTGGCAAAATTATATCGCTTCGCTGATTTTCACTCTGCTCAAATGTGAAAATGCTAACTCTTTCTCTTGCTCTGTGACATTGTGTTTACAAAGTCATGACTGCCCTGTGCATAAGCTGGCTACTTGGGTCTTTAAATCCAAACTGCCATTTCAGAGCTGTGTGGTCCATTTCTCTCTTAAATTTTCATCAGAAATTTTCATCAGAGCGGAACGTTATCACTGCGAACATAAACAAAGTGGACGGAAAGGAGGGACGCTGTGCTGGACATGTTGAGTGAGGAGAGGCTGCTTCTAGGTGACACAGAGAGGAGACGAGGTTAGTTCAACTTAAAGTTTACAATTGAGTGGCAAAATTATATCGCTTCGCTGATTTTTCACTCTGCTCAAATGCAAAAATGCCAACTTTTTCCCAAGCTAAAGATAATTGTCCAAAGTTACTGAGTTTCTTTGACATAAATATCACCTATATGAAAAAAATCAAGTTAGTAACTCATTTGCAGAAAAAATTTCAAATTCTCTTTCCTGCCATTTCAATTAATTTCTCATCATCATTTGCTCAGATTTCTTTTTCAAAATATGTATTTTATTTATTGCTAAATTAATCATTTGCAGTTACAATTGAAAAATAACTTATAACCTCTGAAATGTGACTCCTTAGAACATTAGCATTATTCCACATCGTTATTTTATTATTCTCACTTTACTCAATAAATTTCTATTCATCACTAGGTTTGTCATTTGAGAATGAAAATGATAAATTGTCTGCAAACGTCCAAAAATTAATTCTTAAGAATGTTAAGGAAATATATCGTACCACTATATTTCCACTCATGTGTAAATTTCCAACCTATCAATTATTTTTTTAATACAATACCATAAATTAGTAATTAGATTTGCATAATTGAACGTTGCACTTTCTAACACCTCTCAAATGTTACTCCATGGAACATTAAAAATTTCTCTCCTCCTAAATTGTACCTGTCTAATCTTATATCACTTGTTTTTAATTATTTTCAATTCACTTTTAAGGTAGCCCTTAAGAGATGAATACTCCAAATTTTCTCTAAAAAAGCCAAAAGTTCACTCACATCGTACTGAAATCGTGTTTATAGCAATAAAATTCAATTCTGGAGTGTCATTTCGCAGTTTTTTTTACTTCGTACTGAAATCGTGTTTATAGCAATACAATTCACTTCAAGTGCGAATTTTCGAATTTTTCAACTTCGTAGTGAAATCGTGTATATTGCAATAAAATTCATTTCTAATACGTCATTTCGCATGTTTCTTACTTCGTACTGAAATCGTTTATAGCAATAAAATTCATTTCTGTAGTGTCATTTTGCATTTTTCTTTCTTCTTACTGAAATCGTGTTTATTGCTATAAAATTAATTTCCAATGTGTCAATTTAAAATTTTTCTTCCATCGTAGTGAAATCGTGTTTATTGCTAGAAAATTAAAATATGGAGTGTCTTTCAATTTACCTTACTTCGTTCTGAAAGCGTTTCTATAAGAATAAAATTAAATTCTGTACTTCGTTACGCATTTTTCTTGCTTCGCACTGAAATCGTGTTTATAGCGACAAATTTCGATTCTAGTGCGTCAATTCGCATGTTTCTAACTTCGTACTGAAATCGTGTTTATAGCAATAAAATTCAATTCTGGAGTGTCATTTCGGATTTTCATACCTCGCACTGAAATCGTGTTTAAAACAGTAACTTTCAATTTTGCAGTGTCATTTCGCATTTTTCTTGCATTGCACCGAAATTGTGTTTATAGCCAAAAAATTCAAATCTGGAGTGTCAGTTCGCATCTTTCTTACGTCGCACTGAAATCGTGTATATCGCAATAAAATTCAATTCCGGAGTGTCATTTCGTATTTTTCTTATATCGCACTGAAATGCTGTTTCTAGGAATAACATTCAATTCTGGAGTGTAATTACGCATTTTTTTACATCGCACTGAAATCGTGTTTATAGCAATAATATTCAATTCAGGAGTGTCATTTCGCAATTTTCTTCCATCGCTCTGAGATCGAGTTTATAGCAATAGAATACGATATAATATATCGTGGAGTTTAGGTCAATTTTAAAACAAGTTTCAGCCAAGGTTTGTATTCAACAATCTTTGTATTTTATATTGTTCATACTTTTTTCTTACGTAGCCCTGATGATGATTTAAAAATAAATCGAAACCTTGGCTGAAACTTGTTTTAAAATTGACCCAAACTCCAGGAAATATTATATCGTATATTAAACAAGGCCAAGAAAAGGAAAATAATAATAATAATTGCAATAGAATTCAATTCTGGAGTGTCATTTCGCATTTTTCTTACATCGCACTGAAATCATGTATATAGCAATAAAAATTAATTTCTGGAGTGTCATTTCGCATTTTTTATGCATCGCAATGAAATAGTATTTATAGAAATAGCATCTTTCTTACATCGTACTGAAATCGAGTTTATCGCAATAAAATTCAATTGCGGAGTTTCATTTCGCATTTTTCTTACCACGCATTGAAATTGCGTATATTGCAATAAAATTCAATTCTCGAGTGTCATTTCGCATTTTTTTACATCTCACTGAAAACATGTTTATAGCAAATAAATTCAATTCAGGAGTGTCATTTCGCATTTCTCTTACATAGCACCGAAATCGTGTCTATAGCAATTAATATTCAATTATGGGGTGTTATTTCTCATTTGATTTTTATATCGCACTGAAATCGGTTTTATAGCAATAAAATTTAATTTTGGTGTGTTGTATCCCATTTTTCTCGCATCGCACTGAAATCGTGTTTATAGCAATAAAATTCAAATTCTGGGGTGTCATTTCGCATTTTTCTTACATAGCAATGAAAGGCTGTTTCTAGAAATAACATTCAATTCACGAGTGTCGTTACGCATTTTTTTACATCTCACTGAAATCGTTCTAACAGCAATAAAATTCAACTCGGGAGTGTCATTTCGCATTATTATTAATTTGCACTGATATCGATTTTATAGCAATAAAATTCAATTCTGGTGTGTCATTTTACATTTTTTTTACATCGCAATGAATTTGTGTTTATAGAAATAAAATTCAATTCTGGAGTGTCATTTCGCATCTTTCTTACATCGCAATGAAATGCTGTTTCTAGGAATTAAATTCAATTCTGGAGTGCCATTACTCATTTTTTTTACATCTCAATGAAATCATATTTATAGCAAAAAAATTCAATTCAGGAGTGTCATTCGCATTTCTCTGACATCGCACCGAAATCGTGTCAATAGCAATTAAAATTCAATTTTGATGTGTTGTATCCGATTTTTCTCGTATCGTACTGAAATCGTGTTTATAGCAATAAAATTGTATACTGGAGTGTCATTTCGCATTTTTTTCCATCTTACATCACACTGAAATGTGTTTAACATGCTGAAATTGTGTTTATAGCATTACAAATATAAAATTTAATTTTGAAGTGTTATTTCATATATTTTTCCTGGGACTGAAATAAGTTTATAGCATTAAAATTCAATGTCGGAGTGTTATTTCGCATTTTTTTATAAGTCACTGAAATCCAGTTTATTGCAAAACATTCAATTCTGGAGTGTCATTTTGCATTTTTCTTACATCGCACTAAATTGTGTTTATAGCAACAAAATTTAATTCTGGAGTGTAATTTCGCATTTTGCTTACCTCGCACTGAAATCGTGTTAATGCAGTAAAATTCAATTTTGGTGTGTCATTTCGCATTTTTCTTACGTCCAACTGAAATCGTGGTTATAGCAATAAAATTTAATACTGGAGTTTTATTTCGCATTTTTCTTACCTCGCATTAAAATCGAGTTTAAAACATTAAATTTCAATTCTGGAGTGTTTTTCGCATTTTTTTCATTGCTCTGAAATTGTGTTTATAGCAAGAAAATTCATTTCTGGAGTGTCATTTCTCATTTTTTTTTACATCGCAATGAAATTGTGTTTATAGAAATAAAATTCAATTCCAGAGTGTCATTTCGCATCTCTCTTACATCGCAATGAAATTGTGTTTATCGCAATAAAATTCAATTCCGGAGTGTTATTTCGCATTCTTCTTACCACGCATTGAAATTGTGTATATTGCAATAAAATTCAATTCTCGAGTGTAACTTCGGATTCTTGTAACATCGCACTGAAATCGTGTTTACAATAATAAAATTCAATTCTTGGGTGTCATTTCTCATTTTCTTACAACATACTGAAAACGTGTATATGGCAAAAAAATTCCATTCCGGAGTGTCATTTCCCATTTTTCTAACATCGCACTGAAATAAGTTGTACATACTGAAATTGTGTTTATAGCTTTATAGCTATAAAATTTAATTCTGGAGTGTTATTTCATATATTTTTCCTGGGACTGAAATGAGTTTATAGCATTAAAATTCAATGTCGGAGTGTTATTTCGCATTTTTTTATGAGTCACTGAAATCGTGTTTATTACAATAAAATTCAATTCTGGAGTGTCAAAACGCATTTTTGTTACATTGCAAGGAAATCGTGTATATTGCAATAAAATTCAATTCAGGAGTTTCATTTCGCATTTTTCTTACCACGCACTGAAATCGTGTATATTGCAATAAAATTCAATTCAGGAGTTTCATTTCGCATTTTTCTTACCACGCACTGAAATCGTGTATATTGCAATAAAATTCAATTCCGGAGTGTCATTTCGCATTTATCTTACCACTCATTGTAACCGTGTGTATTGCAACAAAATTCAATTCTGGAGTGTCATTTCGCATTTATCTCACCTTGCCATGAAATCGTGTTTATACCAATAAAATTCAATTCTGGAGGGTCATTTCGTATTTTTCTTACATAGCAATGAAAGGCTGTTTCTAGGAATAACATTCAAATCTGGAATGTCATTACGCATTTTTTTAAAATCTCACTGAAATCGTGCTTATAGCAATAATATTCAAATCAGGAATGTCATTTCACATTTTTATTAATTTGCACTGATATCGAATTTATAGCAATAAAATTAAATTCAGGTGCGTCATTTTACATTTTTTTTTATATCGCAATGAAATTGTGTTTATAGAAATAAAATTCAATTCTGTAGTGTCATTTCGCATCTTTCTTATATCGCACTGAAATCGTGTTTATAGCATTAAAACTCGCTGCGTACCGCGCGCTCGTTAAGGCCTTTAAAACCCCAGTTCCGGCTTCGCCGTCTACATTTGTGGTCGTTCGAAGACTTTTGAAGTTCGAATAATCTCACCTAAGCTAGGCTTCGCCGACCAGGGGGTAGGGAAGCGCCCCACTCATTCCTCGGAACGGCTTTGCCGTTCCTCGCTGAAGGGCGGCTTCGCCGCCCAGGGGCTGAGTGTGCCCCCCCGGAGCTACCCCGCTTCATACTCGGAACGGCTTCGCCGTTCCTCGTCTGGGGTCGCCATAGCCGCTCAGGGGGCGAGGGCAATTCGGAACTGTTTCACCGTCATTCGTTTGTGGGGCGGCTTCGTTTATACCCCCGTTTTTTAATGTTAGCCTAAATATGAAGAACCCTTTCAATCTGCTAGTGAACTAGTGAGGTGCAAAGCTCCACAAGACAAAAAAGTAAGGAAGGATAGAAAAAAAAAGTTGTAAAAATATTTTAAATTCTTAATGACGAGCATTTTAAAAATAAGAACACACATGTAACGATTCTATTCACCAAAACGAACCTTAAACATATGTACAATAAATAACTTGGACAGTGTGTGGCAGCATGAATTGGCCAGACTTCTTTTCGACATTTTTGTCAGAACATTAGATATGTTCCTCCGGTGGCAGCCAAAGCAAGAGAGCCGAAAATAGCAGACTCTCCATGGTGGATGTAGGGGAGATCCTCAAATGTCCAAGGAGTAAGATTTCCGCGATGAGAAGATTTGAATGACGAATTCCTGACCTCGTTATAACGAAAATTTGACCTCGTAATAACGAAAATTTGACCTCCAAATAACGAAGTTTGAACCTCCGTTTAACGAATTTTGGACCTCCGAATAACGAAATTTAGACCTCCGAAAAACGTATTATAACCTCGTAATATAACGTTTTATCTCTAGGAACAGAGTTTCAGTGCGATGTGAGAAACATGCAAAAATACACTCCAGAATTAAATTTAATTGCTAGAAACAGAATATCAGACCGATACGAGAAAAATGCAAATTGACACTCTAGAATTAAAATTTATTGTTAGAAATAGAATTTCAGTTCGATATGAGAAAAATTCAAAATGACACTCCAGATTTAAATTTTTTTGGTAGAAACATAATTTCAGGGCGATGTGAGAAAAATGAAGAATTTCAGTGCGATGTGAGAAAAATGTAAAATGACACTTCAGAATTAAAAATTTATTTCTTGAAACAGAATTTCATGGCGATGTGAAAAATATGCAAAATGTCAATCCAAAATTAAATTTTATTGTTAGAAACAGAATTTCAGGGCAATGTGAGAAAAATGCAAAATGACACTCCAAAATTAAAAATTTATTTCTTGAAACAGAATTTCATGGCGATGTGAAAAATATGCAAAATGTCAATCAAAAATTAAATTTTATTGTTAGAAACAGAATTTCAGGGCAATGTGAGAAAAATGCAAAATTACACCAAAATTCAATTTTATTTCTAAAAAATGAATTTAGGGCGATGTGAAAAATATGCTAAATGTCAATCCAAAATTAAATTTTATTGCTAGAAACAGAATTTCAAGGCAATGTGAGAAAAATGCAAAATTACACTCCAGAATTAAATATTATTGCTTGAAACAGAATTTCAGTGCAATGTGAGAAAAATGCAAAATGAATCTCAAGAATTAAATTTTATTTCTAGAAACAGAATAACAGTGCGATGTAAGAAAAAAAAACGACACTCCAGGATTAAATATTATTGCTAAAAACAGCATTCCATCGATGATAGAAAAATGGGAAATAAGCTTCAAGAAAAGAATTTTATTTCTATAAACACGATATCAGTGCGATATAAGAAAAATGCAAATTGACACTGCAGACTCCAATTTTAATGCTATAAGGAAAAAGGCGAGATGACACTCCGAATTTAATTTCATTCCTATAAACTAGATTTCAGTGAGTTATAAGAAAAGTACGAAATTACACACCACAATTGAATATTATTGCTATAAAAACGATTTCAACGCGATGTTAGAGCAATGCGAAATGAAACATCAAAATGGAATTTTATTGTTAGAAGCACGATTTCGGTGCGATGTAAGAAAAATTGAAAAATAAACTCCAGAATAGTACTTTACGGCTACGTACCCGATTTCAGTGCAATGAAAGAAAAATGCTAAATGACAATTCAGAATGGATTTTTTCCATAAATACGATTTGAGTACAGTGTAAGAAAAATGCAAAACGACATTCCTTAATGGAATGTTTGTGTTATAAACAATATTTCAGTGCCAAGTTGGAAAAATACGAAATTACACTCAAGATATTTATTATCAGAAATACGATTTCAGTGCCATATAAGAAAAATGCAAAATAACACTTTAGAATGGAATTTTTGTGCTAAATACACTATTTCAATGCCAATTTTTCTTTATAATAATCTTTATAACCAAATTTTCTTTATAATTCTATCGTTTTAACGAGGTCAGGAATTCGTCATTCGGAGGTCAAAATTTCGTTATTCGGAGTCCCAAAATTTGTTGAATGGAGGTCAAAATTTCGTTATTCGGAGGTCAAATTTTCGTTATTCGGAGGTCAAAACTTCGTTATTCGGAGGTCAGAATTTCGTTATTCGGAGGTCAAGATTTCGTCATTTGGAGTTCAAGAAATCGTTATTTGGAGGTAAATAATTCGTTATTAGGAGGTCAAAATGTTGTCACTCGGAGGTCAACCATCAATATTTGAGGATACAGAGGGACTTTCGGTATTCCGAGGCTTGCTTTTGGTATTCCGAGAAAACGTCATATTACCAGGTTTACATTCGCTTTTCGGAGGTCAAAATTTCTTAATTCGGAGGTCCAAAATTCGTTATACGGAGGTTCATATTTCGTTATTCGGAGGTCAAATATTCGTTATTCGGAGGTCAAAATTTCGTTATAAGGAGGCCAGGAATTCGTTATTCGGAGGTCAAAATTTTGTTATTCGGAGGTCCAAAATTCGTTATTCGTTATACGTTATCAAAGCAAAAACATTCAATCTCTCATATTATCTTGCATATTTTTAATATCGCACTGAAATCGAGTTTATAGCAGTAAAATTAATTTCTAATGTCATTTCGTATTTTGCTACCCTCGAAATGAAATTTTGTTTAAAATTCTATTCTAGAGTGTAATTACGCATTTTTCTAACATGGCACTGAAATCTTGTCTATAGCAATTAAATTCAATTATGGAATTTTACTTCGCATTGTTCTTATATCGCACTGAAATCGTGTTTCAAAAATTAAAAATCTATTCTGGAGTATAATTCCGTGTGTTTCATACTTGGCAATGAAATAGTGTATTTAGCACAAAAATTCCATTCTAGAGTGTTATTTTGCATTTTTCTTATATGGCACTGAAATCGTATTTCTAATAATAAACATCTGGAGTATAATTTCGTATTTTTCCAACTTGGCACTGAAATATTGTTTATAACACAAAAATTCCATAAAAGAATGTCGTTTTGCATTTTTCTTACACTGTACTCAAATCGTATTTATTGAAAAATTCCATTCTGAATTGTCATTTAGCATTTTTCTTTCATTGCACTGAAATCGGGTACGTAGACATAAAGTACTATTCTGGAGTTTATTTTTCAATTTTTCATACATCGCACCGAAATCGTGCTTCTAACAATAAAATTCCATTTTGATGTTTCATTTCGTATTGCTCTACCATTGCGTTGAAATCGTTTTTATAGCAATAATATTCAATTGTGGTGTGTAATTTCGTACTTTTCTTATATCTCACTGAAATCTTGTTTATAGGAATGAAAATTAATTCGGAGTGTCATCTCGCCTTTTTCCTTATAGCATTAAAATTGGAGTCTGCAGTGACAATTTGCATTTTTCTTATATCGCACTGAAATCGTGTTTATAGAAATAAAATTCTTTTCTTGAACCTTATTTCCCATTTTCTATCATCGATGGAATGCTGTTTCTAGCAATAATATTTAATCCTGGAGTGTCATTTTTATTTTTCTCACATCGCACTGTTATTCTGTTTCTATAAATAAAATTAAATTCTTGCGATTTATTTTGCATTTTTCTCACGTTGCCCTGAAATTCAGTTTCTAGCAGTAATATTTAATTCTAGAGTGTAATTTTGCATTTTTCTCACATTCCCTTGAAATTCTGTTTCTAGCAATAAAATGTAATTTTGGATTGAAATTTAGCATATTTTTCACATCGCCATGAAATTCTGTTTCTAGCAATAAAATTTAATTCAAAAGTATCATTTTGCATATTTTTCACATCGCCCTAAATTTCTGTTTCTAGAAGTAAAATTTCATTCTGGAGTGTCATTTTGCATTTTTCTCACATCGCACTGAAATTCTGTTTCTAGCAATATATTTTAATTCTGGAGTGTCATTTTGCATTATTCTCACATCGCTCTGAAATTCTGTCTCTAGCGATAAAATTCAATTTTTGAGTTTCAATTTTCATTTTTCTGACATCGCACTGAAATTCTCTTTCTAGCAATAAAATTTAATTCTCATTTTGCATTTTTCTCGGATCTCACAGAAATTGTTTCTAGCAATAAAATTTAATTCTTGTGTGTCATTTTGTATTTTTCTCACATCGCACTGAAATTCTGTTTCTAGCAATTAAATTTACTTCTGGAGTATTATTTTGCATTTTTCTCACATCGCACTGAAATTCTGTTTCTAGCAATAAAATTTAATTTTGGAGCGCAATTTTGCATTTTTCTCGGATCTCAAAGAAATTCTGATTCTAGCAATAAAATTTAATTCTGGAGTGTTATTTTCCATTTCTCTCACATTGCTCTGAAATCCCTACTTATAAAAATTAAATTTAATTCTGGAGTATCATTTTGCATTTTTCTCAAATCGCACTGAAATTCTATTTCTAGCAATAAAATTTAATTCTGGAGTGTCATTTTCCATTTCTCTCATATCGCTCTGAAATCCCTACTTATAAAAATTAAATTTAATTCTGGAGTATTATTTTGCATTTTTCTCACATCGCACTGAAATTCTGTTTCTAGCAATAAAATTTAATTCTGGAGTGTCATTTTTCATTTTCTTCACATCGCACTGTAATTCTGTTTCTAGCAATAAAATATAATTCTTGAGTGCTATTTTGCATTTTTCTCGGATCTCACTGAAATTCTGATTCTAGCAATAAAATTTAATTCTGGAGTGTCATTTTCCATTTCTCTCACATCGCTCTAAAATCCCTACTTATAAAAATTAAACTTAATTCTGGAGTATTATTTTGCATTTTTCTCAAATCGCACTGAAATTCTGTTTCTACCAATAAAATTTAATTCTGGAGTGTCATTTTGCATTATTCTCACAACGCACTGAAATTCTGATTCTAGCAATAAAATTTAATTTTGGAGTGCCATTTTCCATTTTTCTCACATCGCTCTGAAATCCCTACTTATAAAAATTAAATTTAATTCTGGAGTATAATTTTGCATTTTTCTCAAATCGCATTGAAATTCTATTTCTAGCAATAAAATTTAATTCTGGAGTATTATTTTACATTTTTCTCACATCGCACTGAAATTCTGTTTCTAGCAATAAAATTGAATCTTGGATAGCCATTTTCATTTTTCTCGGATCTCAAAGAAATTCTGATTCTAGCAATAAAATTCAATTTTTGAGTTTCAATTTGCATTTTTCTCACATCGCACTGAAATTCTGTTTCTAGCAATAAATTTCAATTTTGGAGTGCTATTTTGCATTTTTCTCGGATCTCACAGAAATTCTGTTTCTAGCAATAAAATTTAATTCTTGAGTGTCATTTTGCATTTTTCTTAATTCGCACTGTAATTCTGTTTCCAGCAATAAAATTTAATTCTTGAGTGTCATTTTGCATTTTTCTCACATCTCACTGAAATTCTGTTTCTAGCAATAAAATTTAATTCTTGAGTGTCATTTTGCATTTTTGTCACATCTCACTGAAATTCTGTTTCTAGCAATAAAATTTAATTTTGGAGTGCCATTTTGCATTTTTCTTTGATCTCACAGAAATTCTGATTCTAGCAATAAAATTTAATTCTGGAGTGTCATTTTCCATTTTTCTCATATCGCTCTGAAATACTACTTATAAAAATTAAATTTAATTCTGGAGTATCATTTTCCACTTTTATCACATCGCACTGAAATTCTGTTTCTAGCAATTAAATTTAATTTTGGAGTGCCATTTTGCATTTTTCTTTGATCTCACAGAAATTCTGATTCTAGCAATAAAATTTAATTTTTGAGTGCCATTTTGCATTTTTCTCGGATCTAACAGAAATTCTGATTCTAGCAATAAAATTTAATTTTGGAGTGCCATTTTGCATTTTTCTCGGATCTCACAGAAATTCTGTTTCCAGCGATAAAATTTAATTCTGGAGTTTCATTTTGCATTTTTCTCACATCGCACTGAAATTCTGTTTCTAGCAATAAAATTTAATTCTGGAATGTAATTTTGCATTTTTCTCACATCGCACGAAAATTCTGATTCTAGCAATATAATTTATCTCTAGAGTTTCATTTTCCATTTTTCTCACGTCGCACGGAAATTCTACTCATAAAAATAAAATTTAATTCTGGAGTGTCATTTTGTATTTTCTTCACATCGCCCTGAAATTCTGTTTCTGTGCGATAAAATTCAATTTTTGAGTTTGGATTTGCATTTTTCTCACATCGCACTGTAATTCTGTTTCTAGCAATAAAATTTAATTCTTGAGTGCTATTTTGCATTTTTCTCGGATCTCACTGAAATTCTGTTTCTACCAATAAAATTTAATTCTGGAGTGTCATTTTGCATTATTCTCACAACGCACTGAAATTCTGATTCTAGCAATAAAATTTAATTTTGGAGTGCCATTTTCCGTTTCCATGGAGTGTCATTGTGCCTTTTCTACACATCACCCTGAAATTCTGTTTCTAGCGATAAAATTCAATTTTGAGTTTCAATTTGCATTTTTCTGACATCGCTCCGAAATTCTGTTTCTAGCAATAAAATTTAATTATGGAGAGTGATTTTGCATTTTATTCACATCGCACTGAAATTCTGTTTCTTTTGATAAATTTCAATTTTTGAGTTTCAATTAGCATTTATCTCACATCGCACTGAAATTCTGTTGCTAGCAATAAAATATAATTCTGGAGTGTCATATTGCATTTTTCTCACATCGCTCTGAAATTCTTTTTCTAGCAATATAATTAAGTGTCATTTTGCATTTTTCTGACATCGCACTTAAATTCTGTTTCTAGCGATAAAATTCACTTTTTAAGTTTCAATTTGCATTTTTCTCACTTCGCACTGAAATTCTGTTTCTAGCAATAAAATTTAATTCTGGAGTGTCATTTTCAAATTTTTCTCACATCGCACTGAAATTCTATTTCTAGCAATAAAATTTAATTCTGGAGTGTCATTTTCATTTTGTTCACATCGCATTGAAATTCTGTTTCTAGCGATAAGATTATATTTTTGAGTTTCATTTTGCATTTTTCCCACATCGCACTGAAATTCTGTTTCCAGCAATAAAATTTAATTCTTGAGTGTCATTTTGCATTTTTCTCACATCGCACTGAAATTTTGTTTCTATCAATAAAATTTAATTCTGGAGTGTCATTTTGCATTTTTCTCACATCGTCCTGAAATTCTTTTTCTAGCGATAAAATTCAATTTTGAGTTTCAATTTGCGTTTTTCTGACGTCGCACTGAAATTCTGTTTCTAGCAATAAAATTTAATTCTGTAGTGTCATTTTGCATTTTTCTCACATCGTCCTGAAATTCTGTTTCTATCGATAAAATTCAATTTTGAGTTTCAATTTGCATTTTTCTGACATCGCACTGAAAATCTTTTTCTAGCAATAAAATTTAATTCTGGAATGTCATTTTGCATTTTTCTAAGATCTCACTGAAATTCTGTTTCTAGCAATAAAATTTAATTCTGGAGTGACAATATCCATTTTTCTCATATCGCTCTGAAATTCGTCTTATAAAAAAAAATTTAATTCTGGAGTATCATTTTGCATTATCTTCACATCACCCTGAAATTCTGTTATTAACAATAAAAATCAATTTTTGAGTTTAAATTTGCATTTTTCTCACATCGCACTGAAATTCTGTTTCTAGCAATAAAATTTAATTTTGGAGTGCTATTTTGCTTTTTTCTCGGATCTCACAGAAATTCTGATTCTAGCAATAAAATTAAATTCTGGAGTGTCATTTTGTATTTTCTTCACATCACACTGAAATTCTGTTTCTAGCAATAAAATTCAATTTTTGAGTATAAATTTGCCTTTTTCCCACATCGCACTGAAATTCTGTTTCCAGCAATAAAATTAAATTCATGAGTGTCATTTTGCATTTTTCTCACATCGCCCTGAAATTCTGTTTCTAGCGATGAAATTCAATTTTGAGTTTCAAATTGCATTTTTCTCACATCGCACTGAAATTCTGTTTCTAGCGATAAAATTCAATTTTGAGTTTCAATTTGCATTTTCCTGGCATCGCACTGAAATTCTGTTTCTAGCATTAAAATTTAGTTTTGGAATGCCATTTTGCATTATTCTCGGATCTCATAGAAATTCTTATTCTAGCAATAAAATTTAATTCTGGAGTGCCATTTTCCATTTTTCTCACATTGCCCCGAAATTCTGTTTCTAGCAATAACTTTTAATTCTGGAGTTTCATTTTGCATTTTTCTCACATCGCACTGAAATTCTGTTTCTAGCAATAAAATTTAATTCTTGAGTGCCATTTTGCATTTTTCTCGGATCTCACAGAAATTCTTTTTTTGTATTTTCTTCACATCGCCCTGAAATTCTGTTTCTAGCGATAAAATTTAATTTATGAGTATCAATTTGCATTTTTCTCACATCGCACTGAAATTTGATTTCTATCAATAAAATTTAATTCTGGAGTGTCATTTTGCATTTTTCTCACATCGTCCTGAAATTCTTTTTCTAGCGATAAAATTCAATTTTGAGTTTCAATTTGCGTTTTTCTGACGTCGCACTGAAATTCTGTTCCTAGCAATAAAATTTAATTCTGGAGTGTCATTTTGCATTTTCTTCACATCGCACAGTGGGCGGAAATCGGAAAAAGCCGGACAAAATTACAAAATGGCTTTTTTTGAGTTATAAACTTGAAACTTCGCAGGTATACTCAAAAATGATTGAAGTTTATTGATATGTACTTCATTTGACATAGATCCTACCCGTTACTGAGATACAGAGGCTCAAACGTGAGCAAATTTCCATAAAAACGCCCGTCTTCAATTTTCCCTGAAAATCTTCCAAAGTAAGTGAATGGTGAAGTTATGGGTGGATTCTTGCCGAATAAAAAACCACATAATCTGTTAGCATGGTGTTTTTTCTTTAATTTTCCGTAATCTTAAAGAATACAGACCATAAATTCTTACCGTGCAGTAACAAAATGGCGGATACTGTTTTTCGACGATGTTTTACATTTAGGTAGAGTTTCAAATAGGTTTTCGGCAAGGTCGCGCAGAGTAACTTATATGAGAGCATTGTTTGAAGATTTCTTGAGGTCTTAATGATGTTTTCTTTGAAATAAGTTTGCGTCGCCGGAAATTACATTGATTTTTCGATCGCGCGGCAGGGTTCTTCTCCGCGCGTCGGGAGTTGGATTAGCCGCGCCGCGGTAAGGTTATTGAAGCTGTATGGGTTTTAACGCTCAAAATTCACCGTTTTTATGTTTTGCTTCAAGACACCGATTCTCAAATGGTCTATGGTGAAGACAGTGGAGGTTTTTCATGCGATGTACTTGCACGTTTCATCGAAGTTCATTTCGTTATCTTTGGATACGATCGAAGACCATGCTTCTATTAAAAGCGTTCAAACCTCGACAAAGTGAGTTGTTTTCCTGGGACTCATACAAAAAGACCTACCAGAAAGATACCAGCTGAGACCTTTATACCTTTTTCAATCACCAATCCCTGACCCTCAGGATTCTAATTTCGAAAACGGTCGTTTTATGACACCCTGGAGTGGAGCCCTTGGCCGTCTTAACGGAGGTATTTCCATGGGAACGAAAAAATGCACGATTTTTGTGTCGCTTCAAAAATTGGCTCGCTGAATCCGTAACATTTCCGGAATATGCTTTGCATTACTTTCTCAATACTTCTACGGGAGTTGGTATTTTTGTAAAAATCTATTTCTTTCAAATTAATTGAATAAATACTATTCCACATTTAGCTTTACGTTACAAAATTTATACTTTATTCATACGTACCGACGGATCAATATTGACATAAATGGCGTGAATAAATCATTCTGCGACAACGTTGCACTTGATAAAGGAAACTTACCCATGCGGGACTCGAACCCGACACTTCTTTAACAGGCGAGCATTTTACCCCGCCGCCACCCAAGTCGGCAAATTGAGCAAATAACGAACTGCAAAAAGCGTCATTAATGTTTTACTCTTGAGATGAAGAGAATAATGTTCAAGAAGATGGCTAATAATGCAGTGTTCAGTGACTTAACATTACTAATCATGAACATAGATTACTGATGACAACTAAATAATCAAAATTTTATGGACGAAAATTATGGATCGCGTGACAATCTCACGTTCTGCACCTACAGTAAGCACTAGAAAGTTGTTGAAGCAGATACGATGAAGACAGGGTAGTTTAGGTAGACAATTCCACGGGAACTTCTAGATTTTTTAAAACGTGATTCATACCCTCAGTTCTACTTTGACTGTGGTGAAGGAAAGTTAAGTTCTCTTGAGTGCGCAGAATTTGTGAAAGTGATTTTAATTTGCTTGTGGAGCGTAGAAATTTCAAACTTCCACTTGCCTGTAAGTACGTTTTTGAAGAAATCCCCGAACATCTTTTTCAAAATAGTTATTTTAATTTATATTATCAATTTTAGCTGAAAATTTTCTTAGCATTCCTTTCCTAACTAAAATAAATTTAAATTTAAATTATCAAATGCCACTGTTTAAATTCCAATCGATACGACATATCCAATATGCATTCAGAAAATCATATGTGGCAGTGCAGCGTACACAAACCAACAGAATATTTATCGATATCAGGTGAACGATATTTTACATCTCCTAAGCTATTCATACCCGACGCTATTGCACCGCAGATTTAGAACCCCATGATTCAGCTGTCCTTCAGTGTGTTGCAAACTAAAAACTATCGTTTTTCTTAATTTCGAAATGACTATAATTCCCTGTAGGATAATAAATTATATGGGTTTTAAGATTAAGAAAAAATTAGGAAAATAAGGTAAGCAATGCAAGCATTAATTTTCCGTTGATCATGGTCAGTAGTAAACAGAACTTGATCTTGTAAAATCCAGAGTTGAAATCATTAACGCCATCCACCTGCCTTTCGATATAGGTAATGTCTTTCTGATTTTGTAACTTCTTTTGTCTCTTTTTTTCACCTAAAGCGGATGGGATGACAAAATCGTGTCGACGTCGGCAGTGGATTTTCCCAGATAGTGTCATCTAAAATTGTAGAGCCTATATGTGAGAAGTGCCTCCGATGCAATTTAAATTCTTTATCAAAAGTTTAGAGATAAATGTAATGAACCAAGAGAAAGTGGAAACTTCAGTCGTTACCTGTAGCGCCTATGTTACCTGCTGCTTTTTAATCAAACTAAGAGATACTAGGGAACTCATGACTAGGAATTTATCTGAAGCATCCACTTGTTGCCACATTTGCTTATATTGAGAGTGGCCCGAACTTCCATCAAAACCGTACTTAGAGATTAATCTGTAGTTCACCACACATTTTAATTCTTGAGAGGTGGAAGTGGTGGCTAAGCAGGCTATTGTTCTCAATATGGTGTGGTTCAGTGGTGCTTGAAGGTTTACTTCGCACATGGTCTCAGTTATTTTGATTCCTTCGTTATAAGCTGCCTTTTTTTTGCTATCGCTATTCTATCATAACTGGGATACAATTCGTGTCCATGGCTCAGAGCTGTCCTACGAAAAGACCGATGTTGACGCTTGGTCAAATCAGAGGCAATCATCAATGACAGTGCCTCTTCCACTGTCATCTCAGGGTGGACCTTTTCACTCGTCCTCCACTTTGAAAGAACTCTCTTAGCCCGAGTAGGGGTCGTAGTTGTTATTTCTGCAATTAGGTGAGCTGCTGCAGTGTCTCCCCTCTCTCTCAAACTCACAGATGCCGCGAGAGCAAGCTCAGCAGTAGTAGCAGTAGTTTTTAAAGTTTGAATTTTCTTCTGCGTGATCTAACACATTAGGTGCGACATTTTTTTGGCCGCCCTGGAATGCCTGGCAAATATAATATGAATTTTGTAGCATGAAGCTACAGGGGGAATTTTAATTAGTCAATCAATTTGAGAGGAATAGATTTTTACAAAAATACAATACTCAACCGGCTGTCGTTGAAGTATCGGGAAAGTGATGCATAACAAATTCTGGAAATGTTATAGAGTCAGCGAGCCAACTTTTGTATCGACACAAAAATCATTCATTATATCGAGAACTCTACCCATTTCTTAAGGTATGGCCATAGAATGCGTTTCGTCAGGAAGCCATTGAGAAATTTCAGAGCATCAGGGCCTTGTCTTAAATTCAGCCTCCGTTAAGACGGCCAAGGGCTCCACTCCAGGGTGTCATAAAACGACCGTTTTCGAAATTAGAATCCTGAGGGTCAGGGATTGGTGATTGAAAAAGGTATAAAGGTCTCAGCTGGTATCTTTCTGGTAGGTCTTTTTGTATGAGTCCCAGGAAAACAACTCACTTTGTCGAGGTTTGAACGCTTTTAATAGAAGCATGGTCTTCGATCGTATCCAAAGATAACGAAATGAACTTCGATGAAACGTGCAAGTACATCGCATGAAAAACCTCCACTGTCTTCACCATAGACCATTTGAGAATCGGTGTCTTGAAGCAAAACATAAAAACGGTGAATTTTGAGCGTTAAAACCCATACAGCTTCAATAACCTTACCGCGGCGCGGCTAATCCAACTCCCGACGCGCGGAGAAGAACCCTGCCGCGCGATCGAAAAATCAATGTAATTTCCGGCGACGCAAACTTATTTCAAAGAAAACATCATTAAGACCTCAAGAAATCTTCAAACAATGCTCTCATATAAGTTACTCTGCGCGACCTTGCCGAAAACCTATTTGAAACTCTACCTAAATGTAAAACTTCGTCGAAAAACAGTATCCGCCATTTTGTTACTGCACGGTAAGAATTTATGGTCTGTATTCTTTAAGATTACGGAAAATTAAAGAAAAAACACCATGCTAACAGATTATGTGGTTTTTTATTCGGCAAGAATCCACCCATAACTTCACTTTTCACTTACTTTGGAAGATTTTCAGGGAAAATTGAAGACGGGCGTTTTTATGGAAATTTGCTCACGTTTGAGCCTCTGTATCTCAGTAACGGGTAGGATCTATGTCAAATGAAGTACATATCAATAAACTTCAATCATTTTTGAGTATACCTGCGAAGTTTCAAGTTTATAACTCAAAAAAAGCCATTTTGTAATTTTGTCCGGCTTTTTCCGATTTCCGCCCACTGTGCATCGCCCTGAAATTCTATTTCTATCGATAAAATTCAATTTTGAGTTTCAATTTGCATTTTTCTGACATCGCACTGAAATTCTATTTCTAGCAAAAAAATTTAAATATTGAATGTCATTTTGCATTTTCATTACATCGCACTGATATTCTGTTTCTAGCAATAAAATTTAATTCTGGAGTGTCATTTTGCATTTTCTTCACATCGCCCTGAAATTCTATTTCTATCGATAAAATTCAATTTTGAGTTTCAATTTGCATTTTTCTGACATCGCACTGAAATTCTATTTCTAGCAAAAAAATTTAATTATTGAATGTCATTTTGCATTTTCATTACATCGCACTGATATTCTGTTTCTAGCAATAAAATTTAATTCTTAAGTGTCATTTTGCATTTTTCTCACATCGCACTGAAATTCTGTTTCTAGCAATAAAATTTAATTTTGGAGTGCCATTTTGGCATTTTTCTCGGATCTCACAGAAATTCTGATCTTAGCAATAGAATTTAATTCTGGAGTATCATTTTGCATTTTTCTCACATCATACTGAAATTCTGTTTGTAGCAATAAAATTTGATTCTTGAGTGCCATTTTGCATTTTTCTCGGATCTCACAGAAATTCTGATTCTAGCAATAAAATTTAATTTTGGAGTGTCATTTTGCATTTTTCTCACATCGCACTGAAATTCTGTTTCTAGCAATAAAATTTAATTCTGTAGTGCCATTTTGCATTTTTCTCGGATATCACTGAAATTCTTTTTTTGTATTTTCTTCACATCGCCCTGAAATTCTGTTTCTAGCGATAATATTCACTTTTTGAGTTTCAATTTGCATTTTTCTCACATCGCACTGAAATTCTGTTTCTAGCAATAAAATACAATTTTTGAATATCAATTTGCATTTTTCTCACATCGCACTGAAATTCTGTTTCCAGCAATAAAATTTAATTCTTGAGTGTCATTTTGCATTTTTCTAAGATCTCACTGAAATTCTGTTTCTAGCAATAAAATTTAATTCTGGAGTGACATTTTGCATTTTTCTCACATCGCTCTGAAATTCTACTTATAAAAATAAAATTTAATTCTGGAGTGTCATTTTCCAATTTTTCTCACATCGCACTGAAATTCTGTTTCTAGCAATAAAATTTAATTCTGGAGTGTCATTTTCATTTTGTTCACATCGCACTGAAATTTTGTTTCTAGCGATAAGATTCAATTTTTGAGTTTCATTTTGCATTTTCATACATCGCACTGAAATTCCTTTTCCAGCAATAAAATTTAATTCTTGAGTGTCATAATTAACATTTTTCCCACATCGCACTGAAGTTCTGTTTCTAGCAATAAAATTTAATTTTGGAGTGCCATTTTGCATTTTTCTCGGATCTCATAGAAATTCTGATTCTAGCAATAAAATTTAATTCTGGAGAGTCATTTTCCATTTTTCGCACATTGCCCCGAAATTCTGTTTCTAGCAATAAATTTTAATTCTGGAGTTTCATTTCGCATTTTTCTCACATCGCACTGAAATTCTGTTTCTAGCAATAAAATTTAATTCTTGACTGCGATTTTGCATTTTTCTCGGATCTCTCAGAAATTCTGATTCTAGCAATAAAATTAAATTTTAGAGTGTCATTTTCCATTTTTCTCCCATCGCTCTGAAATTCTTTTTCTAGCAACAAAATTAAATGTCATTTTGCATTTTTCTGACATCGCACTTAAATTCTTATTCTAGCAATAAAATTTAATTCTGTAGTGCCATTTTGAATTTTTCTCGGATATCACTGAAATTCTTTTTTTGTATTTTCTTCACATCGTCCTGAAATTCTGTTTCTAGAAATAAAATTCATTTTTTGAGTATCAATTTGCATTTTTCTCACATCGCACTGATATTCTGTTTCTAGCAATAAAATTTAATTCTGGAGTGTCATTTTCAAATTTTTCTCACATCGCACTGAAATTCTATTTCTAGCAATAAAATTTAATATTGGAGTGTCATTTTCATATTGTTCACATCGCATTGAATTCTGTTTCTAGCGATAAGATTATAATTCTGAGTTTCATTTTGCATTTTTCCCACATCGCACTGAAATTCTGTTTCCAGCAATAAAATTTAATTCTTGAGTGTCATTTCGCATTTTTCTCACATCGCACTGAAATTTTGTTTCTATCAATAAAATTTAATTCTGGAGTGTCATTTTGCATTTTTCTCACATCGTCCTGAAATTCTTTTTCTAGCGATAAAATTCAATTTTGAGTTTCAATTTGCGTTTTTCTGACGTCGCACAGAAATTCTGTTTCTAGCAATAGAATTTAATTCTGGAGTATCATTTTGCATTTTTCTCACATCGCCCTGAAATTCTGTTTCTAGCGATAAAATTCAATTTTTAAGTGCCATTTTGCATTTTTCTGACATCGCACTTAAATTCTTTTTCTAGCAATAAAATATAATTTTGGAGTGTCAATTTGCATTTTT
The DNA here is from genome assembly GCF_921293095.1 of Ischnura elegans. Lineage (NCBI taxonomy): Eukaryota > Metazoa > Arthropoda > Insecta > Odonata > Coenagrionidae > Ischnura > Ischnura elegans. The sequence continues at coordinate 136,389,074 of NC_060247.1, read as the reverse complement.
CTCACATCGCACTGAAATTCTGTTTCTAGCAATAAAATTTAATTCTGTAGTGCCATTTTGCATTTTTCTCGGATATCACTGAAATTCTTTTTTTATATTTTCTTCACATCGCCCTGAAATTCTGTTTCTAGCGATAATATTCACTTTTTGAGTTTCAATTTGCATTTTTCTCACATCGCACTGAAATTCTGTTTCTAGCAATAAAATACAATTTTTGAGTATCAATTTGCATTTTTCTCACATCGCACTGAAATTCTGTTTCTAGCAATAAAATTTAATTTTGGAGTGCCATTTTGCATTTTTCTCGGATCTCACAGAAATTCTGATTCTAGCAATAAAATTTAATTCTGGAGTGTCATTTTCAAATTTTTCTCACATCGCACTGAAATTCTATTTCTAGCAATAAAATTTAATTCTGGAGTGTCATTTTCATTTTGTTCACATCGCATTGAAATTCTGTTTCTAGCGATAAGATTATATTTTTGAGTTTCATTTTGCATATTTCCCACATCACACTGAAATTCTGTTTCCAGCAATAAAATTTAATTCTTGAGTGTCATTTTGCATTTTTCTAAGATCTCACTGAAATTCTTTTTCTAGCAATAAAATTTAATTCTGGAGTGACATTTTGCATTTTTCTCACATCGCTCTGAAATTCTACTAATAAAAATAAAATTTAATTCTGGAGTATCTTTTGCATTTTTCTCACATCGCACAGAAATTCTGTTTCTAGCAATAAAATTTAATTTTGGAGTGCTATTTTGCATTTTTCTCGGATCTCACAGAAATTCTGATTCTAGCAAAAAAATTTAATTCTGGAGTGTCATTTTCCATTTTTCTCACATCGCACAGAAATTCTACTTATAAGAATAAAATTTAATTATGTAGTGTCATTTTGCATTTTCTTCACATCGCCCTAAAATTCTGTTTCTGTGCGATAAAATTCAATTTTTGAGTTTCAATTTGCATTTTTCCCACATCGCACTGAAATTCTGTTTCTAGCAATAAAATTTAATTCTGGAGTGTCATTTTGCATTTTTCTCACATCGCACTGAAATTTTGTTTCTAGCGATAAAATTCGATTTTGAGTTTCAATTTGCATTTTCTCAAATCGCACTGAAATTCTGTTTCTAGCAATAAATTTTAATTTCGGAGTGTCATTTTCATTTTATTCACATCGCACTGAAATTCAGTTTCTAGCGATAAAATTCAATTTTTGAATTTCATTTTGCATTTTTCCCACATCGCACTGAAATTCTGTTTTCAGCAATAAAATTTAATTCTTAAGTGTCATTTTGCATTTTTCTGACATCGCATTTAAATTCTTTTTCTAGCAATAAAATATAATTTTGGAGTGTCATTATGCATTTTTCTCACATCGCACTGAAATTCTGTTTCTAGCAATAAAATTTAATTCTGTAGTTCCATTTTGCATTTTTCTCGGATCTCACTGAAATTTTTTTTTGTATTTTCTTCACATCGCCCTGAAATTCTGTTTCTAGCGATAATATTCACTTTTTGAGTTTCAATTTGCATTTTTCTCACATCGCACTGAAATTCTGTTTCTAGCAATAAAATTTAATTCTTGAGTGTCATTTTGTATTTTTCTCACATCGCCCTGAAATTCTGTTTCTAGCGATAAAATTCATTTTTTAAGTGTCATTTTGCATTTTTCTGACATCGCATTTAAATTCTTTTTCTAGCAATAAAATATAATTTTGGAGTGTCATTATGCATTTTTCTCACATCGCACTGAAATTCTGTTTCTAGCAAGAAAATTTAATTTTGGAGTGCCATTTTGGCATTTTTCTCGGATCTCACAGAAATTCTGATTTTAGCAATAAAATTTAATTCTGGAGTGTCATTTTCCATTTTTCTCATATCGAACAGAAATTCTACTTATAAAAATAGAATTTAATTCTGGAGTATCATTTTGCATTTTTCTCACATCGCCCTGAAATTCTGTTTCTAGCGATAAAATTCATTTTTTAAGTTCATTTTGCATTTTTCTGACATCGCACTTTAATCCTTTTTCTAGCAATAAAATATAATTTTGGCGTGTCATTTTTCATTTTTCTCACATCGCACTGAAATTCTGTTTCTAGCAATAAAATTTAATTCTGTAGTGCCATTTTGCATTTTTCTCGGATCTCACTGAAATTGTTTTTTTGTATTTTCTTCACATCGCCCTGAAATTCATTTTCTAGCGATAAAATTCACTTTTTGAGTTTCAATTTGCATTTTTCTCACATCGCACTGAAATTCTTTTTCTAGCAATAAAATTTAAATTTGGTGTGCTATTTTGCATTTTTGTCGAATCTCACAGAAATTCTAATTCTAGCAATAAAATTAAATTCCTGAGTGTAATTTTTCCATTTTTCTCACATGGCACAGAAATTCTAGTTATAAAAATAAAATTTAATTCTGGAGTGTCATTTTGTATTTTCTTCACATCGCACTGAAATTCTGTTTCTAGCAATAAAATTCAATTTTTGAGTATCAATTTGCATTTTTCTCACATAGCACAGAAATTCTGTTTCTAGCAATATAAATTTAATTCTGGAGTGTCATTTTTCATTATTCTCACATCGCACTGAAATTCTGGTTCTAGCAATAAAATTTAATTTTGGAGTGCCATTTTGTATTTTTGTCGGATCTCACAGAAATTCTGATTCTAGCAAAAAATTTAATTCTTGAGTTTCATATTCCATTTTTCTCACATCGTACAGAAATTACACTTATAAAAATAAAATTTTTTAAAAATAGTTATTTTTTCATTTTCTTTACATCGCACAGTGGTCCCAATCGCAAATCTAGCGGGACAAAAGTCAGTTTTGCAACTTTTAAAAATAAAGTCGCCGTAGGTTCAGCGATATCCGCAACTAAATGCTTCATCATGATTGGTAACTTTTACAACGTTTATTTAAGTTATAACAATGTTATGCAGCTGCAAAGTCACGCGTTGAGATTGCCTACCCTCCGCCTACACCCCGACGGTAGCTGACTCGCTAGCATTAACACGTACCTGCTAGATAGCAATAACGCAAGGAACGACAATTTCTAACGGGATCTTATAGCCATCGGTATATAGAATTATTTAGAGTGATTTTTCTTCAAATATAATTGGTTTCAAATACTATATTTCAAATGGCAATCTCTCAGTCTTTATAACATCGTTTTTTATCGACTTCAATTGTTTAAATTGACTTATAAAAAATATATGTCGAGGTAGGATTGCGAAACCTACAAAGACATGTGGAAACGTCCTTATAGTTATAGATATTTTCATCACATTTTTCGCCTACTTGCGCTTTTTGACAATAATGCCCTTTTTGTTCCATGAAGTTAACAAACGAGAGCCGCTGAGACGCGGGCCTGGGGGAATTTCCTCGGACGACGCCTGGAATATCGGGATAAATTTCGCTAAAGAAGACAAAATTTTAATTTTAACTATTGTAGTTTTGTACGGCATAAATTTTTATTGATATTTATGGTATAGTTATTACATGGCTTACAGTTTTTTCATTTTTATATCGATAGGGAAAATCATGTCACATTCTGAGCGATTCAAGGTACCGGCGGTAATTGGAATTGTTATAATTGCTGAGGAAGAAAAGGCTATAGATGATTTATTAAATGAGTAGTACATTTGAAAGTTGTAATGAAGATACCCCAAAGGACGTCAGGAAAATTTTGATGCTATTTAAAAGTAATTTTGATAAAAAGTGGAAACAGTGCTCCAGAAAATAAGACAGATTTTGTTAGATGTGTGTAGTCTCTTTTGAAGGATATATCGAAAGTAGAACCTGTTTTGCAAGCCAGATTTCATTGCCAAGCTCTGGGAAAAAAGATGCGACTGCAATTATAAAAGACATAACTGAAAACATACCAAAGAGAGCTACCAACTATAAGAAGGCTTAATTGTCTTCACCTTTGATTCCAATAATATATTCAGAATTAAAAGCTTTGTCCTTTTACATGGAAAGAACCTACTAAGCAAAAGTGCGTAAACATCAGAAGAGAGGCCAGAGACGGTGCGATATTTATCCCTCATACAAGATTAATTTGAACTCAAAGTTGTCTTGCTATCCCCCATCACAAGAACTGACCATTACTGATATTTCGGCCGAGGTCAAATTACTGGCCCTAGTGAATAACACTATTTTGGCTCAGAAAGATGTTGTGGCCGCTTTCCTTCGGTCTGGTAATGAATTCAAACTAACGATGATATTTAAGTGGGGTTAAGATGGGAGTCATGGGCACAAGCAATATAAGCAAAGGTTTGTATTTTGGAAGGAATCAGGTCCAGTGGACGATTCCTATATGTTTTCCATTTCTATGTTGCCTCTTCAGCTAAAATCAAATGATAAAAACAACATCTTATGGCAGAATACCAGGCCACCTTCGATCAGGCATTGTAGACCCATTAAATTATTTCTGGAAGATGAAAGTTAGGAGATAACTGTGAAAGAAGTGCAAAAGATAGAGGCGCAGATCTCTCCACAGATGCTCTTGGTCATCGAAATAAACCGGAAGAAATTGTACATAGTATCAGAATTTTGATGTTAAAAGAATCCCGACATTTCATCAGGCATTACTGGAGTAGAGGTGGAATTATTTCAATGACTTGGAGCAATTCTTAGCGCACTTTCCTGTGGTTTTCCATAACTACAAGTGAATTTGAGATGTATGCTCAAAAAAACAGAAAAAATATACATGCGTCATACTCATGGTATTATATGCCATTCACGCTACATGAAATCTAATTCATGAGACAAAAGTGATTGATTGCCCCCATTGAATTGCATTGCATCAGTTCCCATCGGAATGCTTTCCGAAGAGGCCCAAGAAACAAGCATATTAGGAAATTAAAAGAAAATCACGCGCTAAAATACTCAAGAAAGGACACAATGAGAGATATTTTTAACCTACTATTAGTCACATCTGATCCTTATGTTTCCAGTATTAGTTCGTTGCACCCAAGGAATTGTTGTTTCCTCTCGATGGATGTCAGACAGCTTCTCAGGGAACCAATATTACCTGTACCTAATGAAATGAGTAATGTTAAAGAGATGGAGGATGTGGAGTCGGTAAATTTCGGAGATGAAGGGAGCTGGTAGAGTAATAATGATGAAGAGGACTAATATTCCGCAGTTCACATTCTGTGAAAAACGATTTTATGTGCAAATCCTGTGTTTATGAGTATATTTTTAACGTAATTAGTTCATTAAACTAAGAAAAGCGCATTACTATAGATTTTTAAAATGATTTTCTGCATATTTTTCTAAGTAACACGAAATTATTTTGTCAATTAAACTTTATTTTTTTTCGTAAAAACCACCTTGAAAAGGTCTATGTTAGTGTTATTTTGTGTTTTGTCTATATTTTGGCAATTCTGAATATTTTAACGACAAAAGCTCTAAGTTTTTTGGGAAAAATAATTTTGTCCCGCTAGATTCGCAATTGAGACCACTGTGCATCGCCCTGAAATTCTGTTTCTAGCGATATAATTCAATTTTTGAGTTTCATTTTGCATTTTTCTCACATCGGACTGAAATTCTGTTTCTAATAATAAAATTGAATTATGGAGTGTCATTTTGCATTTTTCTCACATCGCACAGAAATTCTATTCATAAACATAAAATTTAATTCTGCAGTGTTATTTTGTATTTTCCTCCCATCGCACTGAAATTCTGTTTCTGTGGGATAAAATTCAATTTTTGAGTTTCAATTTGCATTTTTCTCACATCGCACTGAAATTCTGTTTCTAGCAATAACATTTAATTCTGGAGTGTAATTTTGCATTTTCTTCACATCACACTGAAATTCTGTTTCTAGCGATAAAATTCAATTTTGGATTTTTCTGACATTGCACTGAAATTCTTTTTCTAGCAATAAAATTTAATTTTGGAGTGCTATTATGCATTTTTCTCGGATCTCACAGAAATTCTGATTCTAGCAATAAAATTTAATTCTGTAGTGTTATTTTGCATTTTCTTCACATCGCCCTGAAATTCTGTTTCTAGCGATAACATTTTATTCTGAAGTGTCATTTTGCATTTTTCTCACTTCGCACTGAAATTCTGTTTCTAGCAATAAAATTTAATTTTGGAGTGCTATTATGCAATTTTCTCGGATCTCACAGAAATTCTGATTCTAGCAATAAATTTTAATTTTGAAGTGTCATTTTTCTTTTTCTTCAGATCGCCCTGAATTTATGTTTCTAGCGATAAAATTTAATTCTTGAGTGCCATTTTGCATTTTTCTCGGATCCCACTGAAATTCTGTTTCTAGCAATAAAATGTAATTCTGGAGTGTCATTTTGCATTTTTCTCACATCGCACTGAAATTCTGTCTCTAGCGATAAAATTCAATTTTTGAGTTTCAATTTACATTTTTCTCACATCTAACTGAGATTCTGTTTCTAGCAATAAAATTTAATTCTTGAGTGCCATTTTGCATTTTTCTCGGATCTCACTGAAATTCTGTTTCTAGCAATAAAATTTAATTCTGGAGTGTCATTTTGTATTTTCTTCACATCGCCCTGACATTCTGTTTCTAGCGATAAAATTCAAATTTTGAGTTTCAATTTGCATTTTTCTCACATCGCACTGAAATTCTGTTTCTAGCAATAAAATTTAATTCTGGAGTGTCATTTTGTATTTTCTTCACATCGCCCTGACATTCTGTTTCTAGCGATAAAATTCAAATTTTGAGTTTCAATTTGCATTTTTCTCACATCGCACTGAAATTCTGTTTCTGGCAATAAAATTTAATTTTGGAGTGCTATTTTGCTTTTTTCTCGGATCTCACAGAAATTCTGATTCTAGCAATAAAATTAAATTCTGGAGTGTCATTTTGTATTTTCTTCACATCACACTGAAATTCTTTTTCTAGCAATAAAATTCAATTTTTGAGTATAAATTTGCCTTTTTCCCACATCGCACTGAAATTCTGTTTCCCGCAATAAAATTTAATTCATGAGTGTCATTTTGCATTTTTCTCACATCGCCCTGAAATTCTGTTTCTAGCGATGAAATTCAATTTTGAGTTTCAAATTGCATTTTTCTCACATCGCACTGAAATTCTGTTTCTAGCGATAAAATTCAATTTTGAGTTTCAATTTGCACTTTCCTGGTATCGCACTGAAATTCTGTTTCTAGCAATAAAATTTAATTCTGGAGTGTCATTTTGCATTTTCTTCACATCGCCCTGACATTCTGTTTCTAGCGATACATTTAAATTTTGAGTTTCAATTTGCATTTTTCTGACATCGCACTAAAATTCTTTTTCTAGCAATAAAATTAAATTCTTGAGTGTTATTTTGCATTTTTCTCACATCGCACTGAAATTCTGTTTCTAGCAATAAAATTTAATTCTTGAGTGCCATTTTGCATTTTTCTCGGATCCCACTGAAATTCTGTTTCTAGCAATAATATGTAATTCTGGAGTGTCATTTTGCATTTTTCTCACATCGCACTGAAATTCTGTCTCTATCGATAAAATTCAATTTTTGAGTTTCAATTTACATTTTTCTCACATCTAACTGAGATTCTGTTTCTAGCAATAAAATTTAATTCTTGAGTTCCATTTTGCATTTTTCTCGGATCTCATAGAAATTCTGTTTCTAGCAATAAAATTTAATTCTTGAGTGCCATTTTGCATTTTTCTCAGATCCCACTGAAATTCTGTTTCTAGCAATAAAATTTAATTCTGGAGTGTCATTTTGTATTTTCTTCACATCGCCCTGACATTCTGTTTCTAGCGATAAAATTCAAATTTTGAGTTTCAATTTGCATTTTTCTCACATCGCACTGAAATTCTGTTTCTAGCAATAAAATTTAATTTTGGAGTGCTATTTTGCTTTTTTCTCGGATCTCACAGAAAATCTGATTCTAGCAATAAAATTAAATTCTGGAGTGTCATTTTGTATTTTCTTCACATCACACTGAAATTCTGTTTCTAGCAATAAAATTCAATTTTTGAGTATAAATTTGCCTTTTTCCCACATCGCACTGAAATTCTGTTTCCAGCAATAAAATTTAATTCATGAGTGTCATTTTGCATTTTTCTCACATCGCACTGAAATTCTGTTTCTAGCGATAAAATTCAATGTTTGAGTTTCATTTTGCATTTTTCTCACATCGCACTGAAATTCTGTTTCTAATAATAAAATTTAATTCTGGAGTGTCATTTTGCATTTTTCCCACGTCGCACTGAAATTCTGTTTCTAGCAATAAAATATAATACCTGAGTGCCATTTTGCATTTTTCTCGGATCTCACAGAAATTCTGATTATAGCTATTAAATTTAATTCTGGAGTTTCATTTTGCATTTTAATCACATCGCACTGAAATTCTGTTTCTAGCGATACATTTAAATTTTGAGTTTCAATTTGCATTTTTCTGACATCGCACTAAAATTCTTTTTCTAGCAATAAAATTAAATTCTTGAGTGTTATTTTGCATTTTTCTCACATCGCACTGAAATTCTGTTTCTAGCAATAAAATTTAATTCTTGAGTGCCATTTTGCATTTTTCTCGGATCCCACTGAAATTCTGTTTCTAGCAATAATATGTAATTCTGGAGTGTCATTTTGCATTTTTCTCACATCGCACTGAAATTCTGTCTCTATCGATAAAATTCAATTTTTGAGTTTCAATTTACATTTTTCTCACATCTAACTGAGATTCTGTTTCTAGCAATAAAATTTAATTCTTGAGTTCCATTTTGCATTTTTCTCGGATCTCATAGAAATTCTGTTTCTAGCAATAAAATTTAATTCTTGAGTGCCATTTTGCATTTTTCTCAGATCCCACTGAAATTCTGTTTCTAGCAATAAAATTTAATTCTGGAGTGTCATTTTGTATTTTCTTCACATCGCCCTGACATTCTGTTTCTAGCGATAAAATTCAAATTTTGAGTTTCAATTTGCATTTTTCTCACATCGCACTGAAATTCTGTTTCTAGCAATAAAATTTAATTTTGGAGTGCTATTTTGCTTTTTTCTCGGATCTCACAGAAAATCTGATTCTAGCAATAAAATTAAATTCTGGAGTGTCATTTTGTATTTTCTTCACATCACACTGAAATTCTGTTTCTAGCAATAAAATTCAATTTTTGAGTATAAATTCGCCTTTTTCCCACATCGCACTGAAATTCTGTTTCCAGCAATAAAATTTAATTCATGAGTGTCATTTTGCATTTTTCTCACATCGCACTGAAATTCTGTTTCTAGCGATAAAATTCAATGTTTGAGTTTCATTTTGCATTTTTCTCACATCGCACTGAAATTCTGTTTCTAATAATAAAATTTAATTCTGGAGTGTCATTTTGCATTTTTCCCACGTCGCACTGAAATTCTGTTTCTAGCAATAAAATATAATACCTGAGTGCCATTTTGCATTTTTCTCGGATCTCACAGAAATTCTGATTATAGCTATTAAATTTAATTCTGGAGTTTCATTTTGCATTTTAATCACATCGCACTGAAATTCTTTTTCTAGCGATAAAATTCAATTTATGAGTTTCAATTTGCATTTTTCTCAAATCGCACTGAAATTCTGTTTCTAGCAATGAAATTGAATTTAGAGTGCTATTTTGCATTTTCCTTTGATTTCACAGAAATTCTGATTCTAGCAATAAAATTTAATTCTGTAGTGTCATTTTTCATTTTCCTCACATCGCCCTGAAATTCTGTTTCTAGCGATTAAATTTAATTTTTGAGTTTCAATTTGCATTTTTCTCACATCGCACAGAAATTCTACTCATATAAATAAAATTTAATTCTGCAGTGTCATTTTGTATTTTCTTTCCATCGCCCTGAAATTCTGTTTCTAGCGATAAAAATAATTTTTTAATTTCAATTTCATTTTTCTCACATCGCACTGAAATTCTGTTTCTAGCAATAAAATTGAATTTGGAGTGCTATTTTGCATTTCTCTCGGATTTCACAGAAATTCTGATTCTAGCAATAAAATTTAATTCTGGAGTGTCATTTTTCATTTTCTTCACATCGCCCTGAAATTCTGTTTCTAGCGATAAAATTTAATTTTTGAGTTTCAATTTGCATTTTTCTCACATCGCACTGAAATTCTGTTTCTAGCAATAAAATTTAATTCTGGAGTGTCATATTACATTTTTCTCACATCGCCCTGAAATTCTGTTTCTAGCGATAAAATTCAATTTTGAGTTTTAATTTGCATTTTTCTCACATCGCACTGAAATTCTGTTTCTAGCAAACAAATTTAATTTTGGAGTGCTATTTTGCATTTTTCTCGGATCTAACAGAAATTCTGTCTCTAGCAATAAAATTGAATTCTGGAGTGTCATTTTGCATTATTCTCACATCGCACTGAAATTCTGTTTCTAGCAATAAAATTTAATTGTGGAATGCCATTTTGCATTTTTCTAGGATCTCATAGAAATTCTTTTTCTAGCAATAAAATTAAATTCTGGAGTGTCATTTTATGTTTTCTTCACATCGCTCTGAAATTCTGTTGCTAGCGATAAAGTTTAATTTTGGAATGCCATTTTGCATTTTTCTCGGATCTCACAGAAATTCTGATTCTAGCAATAAAATTTAATTCTAGAGTGTCATTTTCCATTTTCCTCACGTCGCACAGAATATCTACTAATAAAAATTAAATTTGATTCTGGATTATCATTTTGCATTTTTCTCACATCGCACTGAAATTCTATCTCTAGCGATAAAATTCAATTTCTTAGTTTCAATTTGCATTTTTCTCACATCGCACTGAAATTCTGTTTCTAACAATAAAATTTAATTTTGGAATGCCATTTTGCATTATTCTCGGATCTCATAGAAATTCTGATTCTAGCAATAAAATTTAATTCTGGAGTGCCATTTTCCATTTTTCTCACATTGCCCCGAAATTCTGTTTCTAGCAATAACTTTTAATTCTGGAGTTTCATTTTGCATTTTTCTCACATCGCACTTAAATTCTGTTTCTAGCAATAAAATTTAATTCTTGAGTGTCATTTGCATTTTTCTCACATCGCACTGAAATTTTGTTTCTATCAATAAAATTTAATTCTGGAGTGTCATTTTGCATTTTTCTCACATCGTCCTGAAATTCTTTTTCTAGCGATAAAATTCAATTTTGAGTTTCAATTTGCGTTTTTCTGACGTCGCACTGAAATTCTGTTTCTAGCAATAAAATTTAATTCTGGAGTGTCATTTTGCATTTTTCTCACATCGCACTGAAATTCTGTTTCTAGCAATAAAATTTAATTGTGGAATGCCATTTTGCATTTTTCTGACATCGCACTGAAATTCTATTTCTAGCAAAAAAATTTAATTATTGAATGTCATTTTGCATTTTTCTCACATCGCCCTGACATTCTGTTTCTAGCGATAAAATTCATTTTTGAGTTTCAATTTGCATTTTCTCACATCGCACTGAAATTCTGTTTCTAGCAATAAAATTTAATTCTTAAGTGTCATTTTGCATTTTTTTTACATCGCACTGAAATTCTGTTTCTAGCAATAAAATTTAATTTTGGAGTGCCATTTTGGCATTTTTCTCGGATCTCACAGAAATTCTGATTTTAGCAATAGAATTTAATTCTGGAGTATCATTTTGCATTTTTCTCACATCATACTGAAATTCTGTTTGTAGCAATAAAATTTGATTCTTGAGAGCCATTTTGCATTTTTCTCGGATCTCACAGAAATTCTGATTCTAGCAATAAAATTTAATTCTTGAATGTCATTTTTCATTTTTCTCACATCGCACTGAAATTCTGTTTCTAGCAATAAAATTTAATTCTGTAGTGCCATTTTGCATTTTTCTCGGATCTCACTGAAATACTTTTTTTGTATTTTCTTCACATCGCCCTGAAATTCTGTTTCTAGCGATAATATTCACTTTTTGAGTTTCAATTTGCATTTTTCTCACATCGCACTGAAATTCTGTTTCTAGTAATAAAATACAATTTTTGAATATCAATTTGCATTTTTCTCACATCGCACTGAAATTCTGTTTCCATCAATAAAATTTAATTCTTGAGTGTCATTTTGTATTTTTCTAAGATCTCACTGAAATTCTGTTTCTAGCAATAAAATTTAATTCTGGAGTGACATTTTGCATTTTTCTCACATCGCTCTGAAATTCTACTTATAAAAATAAAATTAAATTCTGGAGTATCATTTTGCATTTTTCTCACATCGCACTGAAATTCTGTTTCCAGCAATAAAATTTAATTCTTGAGTGTCATTTTGCATTTTTCTAAGATCTCACTGAAATTCTGTTTCTAGCAATAAAATTTAATTCTGGAGTGACATGTCGCATTTTTCTCACATCGCTCTGAAATTCTACTAATAAAAATAAAATTTAATTCTGGAGTGTCATTTTCAATTTTTTCTCACATCGCACTGAAATTCTGTTGCTAGCAATAAAATTAAATTATGGAGTGTCATTTTCATTTTGTTCACATCGCACTGAAATTCTGTTTCTTGCGATAAGATTCAATTTTTGAGTTTCATTTTGCATTTTCATACATCGCACTGAAATTCTGTTTCCAGCAATAAAATTTAATTCTTGAGTGTCATAATTAACATTTTTCCCACATCTCACTGAAGTTCTGATTCTAGCAATAAAATTTAATTCTGGAGTTTCATTTTGCATTTTTCTCACATCGCACTGAAATTCTGTTTCTAGCAATAAAATTTAATTCTTGACTGCGATTTTGCATTTTTCTCGGATCTCTCAGAAATTCTGATTCTAGCAATAAAATTTAATTCTGGAGAGTCATTTTCAAATTTTTCTCACATCGCACTGAAATTCTATTTCTAGCAATAAAATTTGATTCTGGAGTGTCATTTTCATTTTGTTCACATCGCATTGAAATTCTGTTTCCAGCAATAAAATTTAATTCTTGAGTGTCATTTTGCATTTTTCTAAGATCTCACTGAAATTCTTTTTCTAGCAATAAAATTTAATTCTGTAGTGACATTTTGCATTTTTCTCACATCGCTCTGAAATTCTACTAATAAAAATAAAATTTAATTCTGGAGTATCATTTTGCATTTTTCTCACATCGCACTGAAATTCTGTTGCTAGCAATAAAATTTAATTTCGGAGTGTCATTTTCATTTTATTCACATCGCACTGAAATTCAGTTTCTAGCGATAAAATTCAATTTTTGAATTTCATTTTGCATTTTTCCCACATCGCACTGAAATTCTGTTTCTAGCGATAAAATTCATTTTTTAAGTGTCATTTTGCATTTTTCTGACATCGCATTTAAATTCTTTTTCTAGCAATAAAATATAATTTTGGAGTGTCATTATGCATTTTTCTCACATCGCACTGAAATTCTGTTTCTAGCAATAAAATTTAATTCTGTAGTTCCATTTTGCATTTTTCTCGGATCTCACTGAAATTTTTTTTTGTATTTTCTTCACATCGCCCTGAAATTCTGTTTCTAGCGATAATATTCACTTTTTGAGTTTCAATTTGCATTTTTCTCACATCGCACTGAAATTCTGTTTCTAGCAATAAAATTTAATTCTTGAGTAACATTTTGCATTTTTCTCACATCGCCCTGAAATTCTGTTTCTAGCGATAAAATATAATTTTTGAGTTTCAATTTGCATTTTTCTCACATCGCCCTGAAATTCTGTTTCTAGCAATAAAATTTATTTCTGGAGTATCATTTTGCATTTTTCTCACATCGCCCTGAAATTCTGTTTCTAGCGATAAAATTCATTTTTTAAGTGTCATTTTGCATTTTTCTGACATCGCATTTAAATTCTTTTTCTAGCAATAAAATATAATTTTGGAGTGTCATTATGCATTTTTCTCACATCGCACTGAAATTCTGTTTCTAGCAAGAAAATTTAATTTTGGAGTGCCATTTTGGCATTTTTCTCGGATCTCACAGAAATTCTGATTTTATCAATAAAATTTAATTCTGGAAAGTCATTTTCCATTTTTCTCATATCGAACAGAAATTCTACTTATAAAAATAGAATTTAATTCTGGAGTATCATTTTGCATTTTTCTCACATCGCCCTGAAATTCTGTTTCTAGCGATAAAATTCATTTTTTAAGTTCATTTTGCATTTTTCTGACATCGCACTTAAATCCTTTTTCTAGCAATAAAATTTAATTCTGGAGTGCCATTTTGCATTTTCTCGGATCTCACTGAAATTGTGTTTTTGTATTTTCTTCACATCGCCCTGAAATTCTGTTTCTAGCGATAAAATTCAATTTTGAGTTTCAATTTGCATTTTTCTGACATCGCACTGAAATTCTGTTTCCAGCAATAAAATTTAATTCTTGAGTGTTATTTTGCATTTTTCTCACATCGCACTGAAATTCTGTTTCTAGCAATAAAATGTAACTCTGGAGTGTCATTTTGCATTTTTCTCGCATCGCACTGAAATTCTGTCTCTAGCGATGAAATTCAATTTTTGAGTTTCAATTTACATTTTTCTCACATCTAACTGAGATTCTGTTTCTAGCAATAAAATTTAATTCTTGAGTGCCATTTTGCGTTTTTCTCAGATCTCACTGAAATTCTGTTTCTAGCAATAAAATTTAATTCTGGAGTGTCATTTTGCATTTTCTTCACATCGCCCAGATATTCTGTTTCTAGCGATACATTTAAATTTTGAGTTTCAATTTGCATTTTTCTGACATCGCCCTGAAATTCTGTTTCTAGCAATAAAATTTAATTTTGAAGTGTCATTTTGCATTTTCTTCACATCGCACTGAAATTCTGTTTCTAGCGTTAAAATTCAATTTCTGAGTTTCATTTAGCATTTTTCCCACATCGCACTGAAATTCTGTTTTCTGCAATAAAAGTTAATTCTTGAGTGTCATTTTGCATTTTCTTCACATCGCACTAATATTCTGTCACTAGCGATAAAATTCAATTTTTGAGTTGCAATTTGCATTTTTCTCAAATTGCACTGAAATTCTGTTTCTACCAATAAAATTTAATTTTGGAGTGCTATTTTGCTTTTTTCTCGGATCTCACAGAAATTCTGATTCTAGCAATAAAATTTAATTCTGGAGAGTCATTTTGCATTTTCTTCACAACGCCCTGAAATTCTGTTTCTAGCGATAAAATTCAATTTTTGAGTATAAATTTGCCTTTTTCCCACATCGCACTGAAATTCTGTTTCCAGCAATAAAATTTAATTCATGAGTGTCATTTTGCATTTTTCTCACATCGCCCTGAAATTCTGTTTCTAGCGATGAAATTCAATTTTGAGTTTCAAATTGCATTTTTCTCACATCGCACTGAAATTCTGTTTCTAGCGATAAAATTCAATTTTGAGTTTCAATTTGCATTTTCCTGGCATCGCACTGAAATTCTGTTTATAGCAATAAAATTTAATTCTGGAGTGTCATTTTGCATTTTCTTCACATCGCCCTGACATTCTGTTTCTAGCGATACATTTAAATTTTGAGTTTCAATTTGCATTTTTCTGACATCGCCCTGAAATTCTGTTTCTAGCAATAAAATTTAATTTTGAAGTGTCATTTTGCATTTTCTTCACATGGCACTGAAATTCTGTTTCTAGCGTTAAAATTCAATTTCTGAGTTTCATTTAGCATTTTTCCCACATCGCACTGAAATTCTGTTTCCTGCAATAAAAGTTAATTCTTGAGTGTCATTTTGCATTTTCTTCACATCGCACTGATATTCTGTCACTAGCGATAAAATTCAATTTTTGAGTTTCAATTTGCATTTTTCTCAAATCGCACTGAAATTCTGTTTCTACCAATAAAATTTAATTTTGGAGTGCTATTTTGCATTTTTCTCGGATCTCACAGAAATTCTGATTCTAGCAATAAAATTTAATTCTGGAGAGTCATTTTGCATTTTCTTCACATCGCCCTGAAATTCTGTTTCTAGCAATAAAATTTAATTCTGGAGTTTCATTTTCCATTTTTCTCACATCGCACAGAAATTCTACTTATAAAAATAAAATTTAATTCTGTAGTGTTATTTTTCATTTTCTTCACATCGCCCTGAAATTCTGTTTCTAGCGATAAAATTTAATTTTTGAGTTTCAATTTGCATTTTTCTTAATCGCACTGAAATTCTGTTTCTAGCAATAAAATTTAATTTTTGGAGTGCTATTTTGCATTTTTCTCGGATGTCACTGAAATTCTGATTCTAGCAATTAAATTTAATTCTGGAGAGTCATTTTGTATTTTCTTCACCACGCACTGAAATTATGTTTCTAGCAATAAAATTCAATTTTGAGTTTCAAATTGCATTTTTCTCAAATCGCACTGAAATGCAGTTTCTAGCAATAAAATTTAATTCTTGAGTGTCATTTTGCATTTTTCTCACATCGCACTGATATTCTGTCACTAGCGATAAAATTCAATTTTGAGTTTCAAATTGCATTTTTCTCAAATCGCACTGAAATGCAGTTTCTAGCAATAAAATTTAATTCTGGAGTGTCATTTAGTATTTTCTTCACATCGCACTGAAATTCTGTTTCTAGCGATAAAATTCAATTTTGAGTTTTAATTTGCATTTTTCTGACATCGCACTGAAATTCTGTTTCTAGCAATAAAATTTAATTCTGGAGTGTCATTTTGAATTTTTCTCCCATCGAACTGAAATTCTGTTTCTAGCAATAAAATTTAATTCAAGAGTGTCATTTTGAATTTTTCTCACATCGCATTGAAATTCTGTTTCTAGCAATAAAATTTTATTCTGGAGTGTCATTTTGCATTTTTCTCACATCGCACTGAAATTCGTTTTCTAGCGATAAAATTCAATTTTGAAATTCAATTTGCATTTTCCCCACATCGCACTGAAATTCTGTTTCTAGCAATAAAATTTAATTCTGAAGTGTCATTTTGCATTTTCTTCACATCGCACTGAAATTCGGTTTCTAGCGATAAAATTCAATTTTTGAGTTTCATTTTGCATTTTTCTCACATCGCACTGAAATTCTGTTTCTAATAATAAAATTTAATTCTGGAGTGTCATTTTGCATTTTTCCCACGTCGCACTGAAATTCTGTTTCTAGCAATAAAATATAATACCTGAGTGCCATTTTGCATTTTTCTCGGATCTCACAGAAATTCTGATTATAGCTATTAAATTTAATTCTGAAGTGTCATTTTGCATTTTAATCACATCGCACTGAAATTCTTTTTCTAGCGATAAAATTCAATTTATGAGTTTCAATTTGCATTTTTCTCAAATCGCACTGAAATTCTGTTTCTAGCAATGAAATTGAATTTTGGAGTGCTATTTTGCATTTTCCTTTGATTTCACAGAAATTCTGATTCTAGCAATAAAATTTAATTCTGTAGTGTCATTTATCATTTCCTTCACATCGCCCTGAAATTCTGTTTCTAGCGATTAAATTTAATTTTTGAGTTTCAATTTGCATTTTTCTCACATCGCACAGAAATTCTACTCATATAAATAAAATTTAATTCTGCAGTGTCATTTTGTATTTTCTTTCCATCGCCCTGAAATTCTGTTTCTAGCGATAAAAATCAATTTTTGAGTTTCAATTTCATTTTTCTCACATCGCGCTGAAATTCTGTTTCTAGCAATAAAATTGAATTTTGGAGTGCTATTTTGCATTTCTCTCGGATTTCACAGAAATTCTGATTCTAGCAATAAAATTTAATTCTGTAGTGTCATTTTTCATTTTCTTCACATCGCCCTGAAATTCTGTTTCTAGCGATAAAATTTAATTTTTGAGTTTCAATTTGCATTTTTCTCACATCGCACTGAAATTCTGTTTCTAGCAATAAAATTTAATTCTGGAGTGTCATTTTGAATTTTTCTCACATCGAACTGAAATTCTGTTTCTAGCAATAAAATTTAATTCTGGAGTGTCATTTTGCATTTTTCTCACATCGCACTGAAATTCTTTTTCTAGCGATAAAATTCAATTTTGAAATTCAATTTGCATTTTCCCCACATCGCACTGAAATTCTGTTTCTAGCAATAAAATTTAATTCTGAAGTGTCATTTTGCATTTTCTTCACATCGCACTGAAATTCGGTTTCTAGCGATAAAATTCAATTTTTGAGTTTCATTTTGCATTTTTCTCACATCGCACTGAAATACATTTTCTAGCAATAAAATTTAATTCTAGAGTGTCATTTTGCATTTTCTTCACATCGCCCTGAATTTCTGTTTCTAGCGATAAAATTCAATTTTGAGTTTCAATTTGCATTTTTTTGACATCGCACTGAAAATCTTTTTCTAGCAATAAAATTTAATTCTTCGATGTCATTTTGCATTTTCCTCACATCGCACTGAAATTCTGTTTCTATCAATAAAACTTAATTCTGGAGGGTCAATTTGCATTTTTCTCACATTGCACTGAAATTCTTTTTTTAGAAATAAAATATAATTTTGGATCTTCAATTTGCATTTTTCTCACATCGCACTGAAATTCTATTTCTGGAGATAAAATTTAATTCTGGAGTGTTATTTTGCATTTTTCTCACATCGTTCTGATATTCTGTCTCTAAATATAAAATTTAATTCTGGCGTGTCATTTTGCATTTTCCTCACATCGTACTGAAATTCCTTTTCTAGCAATAAAATTTAATTTTGTGGTGTCATTTTCATTTTTCTCACATCGTACTGAAATTCTGTTTTTAGCAATAAATTTTTATTCTGCAGTCTCGCTTCGCATTTTCCTCACATCGCACTTAGATTCTGATTCTAGCAATAAAATTTAATTCTGGAGTGTCATTTTGTATTTTCTTCACATCGCCCTGAAAAATCTGTTTCTAGCAATAAAATTTAATTATGTAGCTTCAATTTGCATTTTTCTTACATCGCACTGATATTCTGTTTCTAGCAATAAAATTTAATTTTGGAGTGTCAATTTGCATTTTTCTCACATCGCCCTGAAATTGTTTCTAGAATAAAATTTAATTCTGGGGTGTCATTTTGTATTTTTCTCACATCGCACTGAAATTCTGTTTCTAGCAATAAAACATAATTGTGGAATGTCAATTTGCATTTTTCTCACATCGCCCTGAAATACTGTTTCTCGCAATAAAATTTAATTCTGGAGTGTCAATTTGCTTATTCTCACATCGCACTGAAATTCTGTTTCTAGCAATAAAACTTAATTCTGGAGTGTCAATTTGCATTTTTCTCACATCGCACTGAAATTCTTTTCCAGCAATAAAATTTAATTCTGGAGTGTCAATTTTCATATTCTCACATCGCACTGAAATTCTGTTTCTAGCAATAAAACATAATTGTGGAATGTCAATTTGCATTTTTCTCACATCGCCCTGAAATACTGTTTCTCGCAATAAAATTTAATTCTGGAGTGTCAATTTGCATTTTCCTCACATCGCACTGAAATTCTGTTTCTAGCAATAAAACATAATTCTGGAGTGTCAATTTGCATTTTTCTCACATCGCCCTGAAATACTGTTTCTCGCAATAAAATTTAATTCTGGAGTGTCAATTTGCATATTCTCACATCGCACTGAAAATCTTTTTCTAGCAATAAAATTTAATTCTTGAGTGTCATTTTGCATTTTTCTCACATCGCACTGAAATTCTTTTCCAGCAATAAAATTTAATTCTGGAGTGTCAATTTGCATTTTTCTCACATCTCCCTTAAATACTGTTTCTCGCAATAAAATTTAATTCTAGAGTGTCAATTTGTATTTTCCTCACATCGCACTGAAATTCTGTTTCTAGCAATAAAAGTTAATTCTAGAGTGTCAATTTGTATTTTCCTCACATCGCACTGATATTCTGTTTCTAGCAATAAAATTTGATTCTGTAGTGTCATTTTGCATTATTCTCACATCGCCCTGAAATTTTTTTTCTATCAATTAAATTTAATTATGGAGTGTCAATTTGCATTTTTTTCACATCGCACTGAAATTCTGTTTTTAGCAATTAAATTTAATTCTGGAGTGACATTTTGCATTTTTCTCAGATCTCACTTAAATTCTGTTCCTAGAGATAAAATTTAATTCTGGAGTGTCATTTTGCGTTTTTCTCAGATCTCACTTAAATTCTGTTCCTAGAGATAAAATTTAATTCTGGGGTGTCATTTTGTATTTTTCTCACATCGCACTGAAATTCTGTTTCTAGCAATAAAACATAATTGTGGAATGTCAATTTGCATTTTTCTCACATCGCCCTGAAATACTGTTTCTCGCAATAAAATTTAATTCTGGAGTGTGAATTTGCTTATTCTCACATCGCACTGAAATTCTGTTTCTAGCAATAAAACTTAATTCTGGAGTGTCAATTTGCATTTTTCTCACATCGCACTGAAATTCTTTTCCAGCAATAAAATTTAATTCTGGAGTGTCAATTTGCATATTCTCACATCGCACTGAAATTCTGTTTCTAGCAATAAAACATAATTGTGGAATGTCAATTTGCATTTTTCTCACATCGCCCTGAAATACTGTTTCTCGCAATAAAATTTAATTCTGGAGTGTCAATTTGCATTTTCCTCACATCGCACTGAAATTCTGTTTCTAGCAATAAAACATAATTCTGGAGTGTCAATTTGCATTTTTCTCACATCGCCCTGAAATACTGTTTCTCGCAATAAAATTTAATTCTGGAGTGTCAATTTGCATATTCTCACATCGCACTGAAAATCTTTTTCTAGCAATAAAATTTAATTCTTGAGTGTCATTTTGCATTTTTCTCACATCGCACTGAAATTCTTTTCCAGCAATAAAATTTAATTCTGGAGTGTCAATTTGCATTTTTCTCACATCTCCCTGAAATACTGTTTCTCGCAATAAAATTTAATTCTAGAGTGTCAATTTGTATTTTCCTCACATCGCACTGAAATTCTGTTTCTAGCAATAAAAGTTAATTCTAGAGTGTCAATTTGTATTTTCCTCACATCGCACTGATATTCTGTTTCTAGCAATAAAATTTGATTCTGTAGTGTCATTTTGCATTATTCTCACATCGCCCTGAAATTTTTTTTCTCGCAATTAAATTTAATTATGGAGTGTCAATTTGCATTTTTTTCACATCGCACTGAAATTCTGTTTTTAGCAATTAAATTTAATTCTGGAGTGACATTTTGCATTTTTCTCAGATCTCACTTAAATTCTGTTCCTAGAGATAAAATTTAATTCTGGAGTGTCATTTTGCGTTTTTCTCAGATCTCACTTAAATTCTGTTCCTAGAGATAAAATTTAATTCTGGAGTGTCATTTTGCGTTTTTCTCACATCGCCCTGATATTCGGTTTCTAGCAATAAAATTTAATTCTGGAGTGTCTTTTCGCATTTTCCTCATATCGCACTGAAATTCTCTTTCTGGTAATAATGAATGCATGCAACATAAATGAAAAACTATTTGCCGTCAAGAAGTTTAGATTCTTGCATTTGATTTCAAGTTTTTTTGTAGAGCATTTAAAACTAATTTTACTGGGGACAATAGATTCGAAGCATATTTAATTTATTTCTAAAACCTGGGAAAACTTTCGTCGTTAACAATTTGTATTTCATGAATTTCACGTTTAATTTAGCGCATTAAAAATTGATTTTCACTGGTGACAATAGATTATAAGCCTATTTAATTTAATTTGTAAACCAGTCAATCCCATTTTTCATCGTGAAATTTCAACTCGTAAATATATTTATATATAAAGGTTCAAATCACAGTCACTAAACATAGACACAAAAAAAGGAAATACTCACACGAAAAATATAACTGGGAGACTTTCGTAGCTGTAGCCACTTCTTCAGCCAAGGAAATAATGAGTAGGGAAGGAGTGTGTTGGAAAAGGGAAAAGAGGGGGGGGAGATGGGAGAGGTGTATTGGGGCGGGGCTAACTCAACAAGATACATTCAAACCCGGGTGCTTGTTGGCTTGCAAATGCCAGATGCACGCCAATTCGAGGGTGTGGAGATTGAGGGGCGAGTCAGTGGGTAACAGGGAGGCAATGATTGAAACAGAAATAAATAACTTGAACCAATCAACAAAAACCAACATACACAAAGAATTAAATTCAATCAAATACAGCAGAAAACAACTTGAACCAATTATCAAAAATTTACACATTACAAAAATTTCAGTTCAGTCTAATACAATGTATGAAAATAAATTGAAAGACACGACAGCATTGAAAATTTACAAAATTTTAAGTCAATCAAAATAGAGCATAAGAAAAATATACAAAACAACAATATAGTTCACACAAAACACGTCTATACAACGTACAAGCAGCCAATCAAGATGAGCTGCCTAACACCAAGTATAGTCTATTGCGGAACACTTGTAGGGATGAAGATTCCATTAGTGTGATGGTGAGGCTATTCCATAATTTTGAGGCGGCAACAGTAAATGACTTTTGGAAGGTTGTGGATGTATATATGATGTATAAAGATAGTTCGGATCGGCTCTGGTAATGGCATTAGGTAAAGTTGTTCTTTTGGGATAAAAATCTATGGTGAATTGCGGTTCGTTATTTTTAAACAGGGAAAACATGAAGCATGCCAATTTAAACTTCCTTCTTGTTTTAATATCAATCCAGGAGAGTTTGTTAAGATAGGGGGTTATATGTTCATCTTTTCGCAGGTTATATTTCATATTTTACAGAGGAATTCATCAGGCGTTGAAGCTTAATATGGAGTTCGGCTGTGAGATCATAAAACACCAGGCAACGGTAGTCGAAGTGTGAAAAAATTAATGTAGAGACAAGCTGACTTCTTACATGGATAGGCAGTAGTTTTTATGGAGTTTTAGTTGATGAAGAGAAGCATTTGACACGTATAAAATGTGATCTTTCCATGAAAGGGTATAACTAAAGATGACCCCTAAATTTTTAGCCGTTTTTGTGTATGGTTTTGAAATTCCCTGAACTTCGATCGTTGGCATATCGGCAATATTTAGCCTAGAAATTACCATAGAGTGGCCGATTATCATTGATTTGGTTTTATTACTATTTATTTTCAAGCAGTTGTATTGAGCCCATGACACAATAGCAGTTACATTGTCGCTTACTAATTTAATAATTTCGGAGAAATCGTGCGGGCACAGTGTATATAAATTTGGAGATCGTCAGCGTACATCATGTATTTGCATTTTTTGATACATGCAGGAAGGTCTCCCACGTACAGCGAAAACAGTAGTGGCCCATGAACTGACCCTTGAGGTACTCCATGAGAGATGGACACCCATTCAGACAAATTATCATTGGAGTCTTTTACTGATTGGCGTCGTCCGGTTAGATATGAATTAAACCAATTTAATGAAGAACAGGAAAAATTTAGATTTCTCAATTTTTATAGGAGCAACGTATGGTTTACACAGTCAAAGGCTTTGCTAAAGTCGAAGAGTATGGTCAACAATTTTTTGTCAATGGAAGATCTGATGTCATCAGAAACTTTGATTAAAGCCGTTTGAGTAGAGAGGTTTTTGCGAAAACCTGACTGAAATGGGTCAAATGACTTATTTGTTGTAAGGTAATCAAAAGTTTGTTGAAATACTGTCTTTTCGAGGCATTCAGAAGTATTGATATAGGGCGGTTATCACAACGATAAGACGGAATTTTGACTTTCTTAATCGGACGAATAAGGGAAAATTTCCAAAGTGTGGGAAAAATTCCAGATATCAGCGAAGAGTTGAATATTTCAAGTAGAGCAGGAGTCACAACTTCAGAAGTAACTTTCAAATATTTAACAGAGATGTCATCTATACCAACTGAATTAGATTTCGACGCAGTGAGTACCTTACGCAGAGCGTCTGGCGTAGCATAATTAAAGTAAAAGTTTTTATCGCTATAAGGCACAAAGGCGACAAGAGAAGGAAGGTTTGTCGGGTGAGCATCAGCTGAGTTCATGGGAGGAATACCACCCGTTGAAAAGTAGTTGTTTAGTTCATTTAGAGAGAGCCCGCTTTCGATTGAATTGTCCGGTTTTCTAATGAGTCCCAGGGTTTTAAGTTTTTTCCAGAATTCATTGGGATAGGCTGGTTTAGAGAGAGCATTTGTGTAGTACTCTCATTTTTAATTCATCAAGGAATTTTTCACAAGGTATGACAAATGATTGGTAAGAGGCAGGATTTTTCGTCCGAACGAAAATGCGTCTGGAAAACAGAGTTGAAGCTTTGCAGCATTGTATTAACATTGAGAGAATTGCACACATTTTTCCAATCAATGCTCAATAAGTATTCTTGGAAAGTTTCAGCATTGAAACACGCATTACTTATAATAATCAGAGGAGGCTGAGATTTTTTGGTAACATTTAATTTATAAGTTACCACAGACAGAACTGGAACTGGAGATTGACTAAAAGAAGAGACTTTATCTTGCGAGTCAGCAATGAAAAGATCAAGGAGCGTGTGGCTATTTTTCGGTATGATGAGTGGCATTCAACGGTAGATGGCAAAGATCATTGGAATATATAAAATTATGCAAGAATGTGCTGTAATAGGTATCGCGGTAAAGTCTGCATTGAAATCACCAACAAGTATAATATTTTTAAACGTTGGGCTAAATTTAGAAAATACATTTTCAATGTCTGACATATGCCCAACCTTTGGGGGTCAGTAGATAATGAATAATAGATATTTAGAAAATTTTACCCCCGCTATTTCGATGACCAGGAACTCGGGTCGTTTCTCGTGGACCTGAGGCGATGTATCCAGGACCTTTGAGTGCAGCCTTTGGTGTATAAAGGCACCGACCCCACCACCAACTTTGTTAATGCTATCGTGACGGATTTCAACCACGTTTCAGTCAAGCAAATAATATCAGCTGGATTACATGTGAAGTGGTTTCGAAACTCGTCAATATGACCCACCAGAGAGTGACAGTTAACGAGGCTTACTGTTATTTCACTCACAGATGTTTTGAATTTGGGAAGCAGTGGGGGGCCTCATGTTAATAGATATTACTAAGGTCTTCTTCCTTGGAGATTAAAATACGCTCACCACCGTCGCGAACTCGCGTATAGACACGACCATTGCGTACCCATAAATATTTAATCTTCCCTTCCGATTTTAAGTTTTTGGTGGCGGCGTACATCTTCCTGTTTAGTGGGGTCAGCGATTCATTTATATATAAACGAGCGTGGCTTGGGCCAGCGTCGGTGTTTATTTCACCAAGTGTTAAGTTGGGCATATTTCGCTTGGCTTGAATGAAGGCATTGGCAGTGCCAGACCTCACAAAACGTACAATTATTGAGGTCGGCTTCGGAGACTGGGAGGAACTAAATGAGCTTGCACGGGGTTTTAGTCGATGGGAAAAGTCGATGTCTTTGTTGTCAACCTGAAGCCCAAGGCCAAGGCCAACTTTGCACACTAGTTGTTCGACGTTCTCTTCATTCGAGACAGGGATGCTGGGCATGGCATGACGTAACCGGTTGTTCCACACGATTTAGTTGTTGTTCCAAGTCACCGAGATTTTTCTTGAGGCTCGTGTTTTCACTACTCAAGTGACTCAGCGACGCGTTTATTTGGGCCAATGAGGAATGCAAAACTTCAAGCAATTTAGTGTAATCACTGAGCTTATCTTGCCAAATTGACATAGAGTTGCGTATAGCAATCTGCTCCTCGCGGATTTCTCTAACTGCGATAAGCACCTCCTCAAGCATACCACTGGCACTAGGTATAACTAGGATACACTCCCGGGCCGGTTTTGATTGGTGTATCGTCACCACGTGCAGAACGCGCCGTAGAAAGACAGGGGTCACAGGTCCAGGTTTTTTGAAGCTCACCGAGTAATTGAACTTCATCTGCAGTAATTGAGGTAGACCTGATGTGATAGACTTCACGGCACTTATCACAAGAGACAGTGGGGTTGCCTCGTTTGATTGTTTGCCTGCAAGTAGCACAGCTGGGCACTTCGTAAGACAGGAGCGAAAAACGAGCAAGGTTCTACGGTCCAATCCGTTCAAGAGCTGCGCAGCGACTGAATGGGAAAATGGGATAGAAGCATGATAAATTTTATTAGTAAACATGGAAAACCATTTGCCGTCAAGAATGTTTGAATCTTACATTTGAATTCGCGTTTTTTATGTAGAGCATTCAAAACTGATTTTTACTTGAGACAATAGAATCGAAGCCTATTTAATTTATATTTAAACATGAACAATGTCTGTCGTTAAGAATTTTTAATTCTTAAATATGAAATCAGGATTTTTTCGCTCTCCTTATTGATTTTTACTGGTGACAATAAATTTCATACATATATAATTTAATTTGTAAACATGTGAATATATTGTCGAGAAATTTCACCTCTTAATTTTTGAGTTCACGTTTTTTTTTCTTTCAAAACTGATTTTCACTGTGGAAAATGTCGAAGGATACTAAATTGTATTTGTATACTTGAAAAACGATATGCTGTCAAGAATTTTTCAATCTTACATATGAATTTACGTTTTTTATGTAGCGCATTGAAAGCCGATTCGTACTTTAGACAATAGATTCGATGCCTGTTTAATTGATTTTTAAACATGAAAATACTTTCGTCGTTAAGAATTTTTAATTCTTAAATTTGAATTAATGTTTTTTTTACCGCATTAAGGATTGATTTTTACTGGAGACAATAAATAATATTGCATATTTTATTTATACTTAAAAATGAAAAATGACTTTCATTAAGAATTTTTAATTCTTAAATTTGAATTCAGGATTTTTAGGGCTAATTATTTAATTTTACTGTTGACCATAGATTCGAAGCATATTTAATTTAATTTGTAAACTTGAAAACCCATTTGTCGTCAAGATATTTTAATTCACAAATTTAAGGTCACGTTCCATTTAACATAATTAAAACTATTTTCACTGGAGAAAATGGATTCAAAGCATATATAATTTGATTTGTAATCATGAAAATGAAACAAGTATTCTAATTCTTAAATACGTGTTCACGTTTTTTTATCGCATCCCAAACTATTATTTACTAGTGAGAACGGAGTGCATTCAATTTTATTTGTAAACATAAAATTCCATATGCCGTCAAGTACTTTTAGTTCCTCAAATCGAATTCACGTTTTTTGTTTGGCATAATCAAAACTGAGTTTTCCAAGAGGCATGGATTCGAAGCATATTTAATTTTAAAGAATTAAAATTATTAAAGAATAAATTTAAGAATTAAAAACTCTTGACGACAATTGGTTTTCAAGTTTCAATCAATGGTTCAAAGTTTCAATCAATGTTTACAGATAAAATTAAATATGCTTCGAATATATTATCTCTGGTAAAAATAGGTTTTGAATGCGCTAAAAAAAGAGTTGAACTCAAATTTAAGAATTAAAATTGCTTGACGACAAACGGTTTTTAATTTTTACGAATTAAATTAAATATGCTTCGATTCAATTGTCTCCGTAGAATAAAAACGTGAATTCAAATTTAAGAGTTGAAAATTCTTTACGTCAAATCGTTTTCATGTTTAGAAATCAAAAACTATATGCTTCGAATCCAATGTCTCCAGTAAAATTAGTTTTGATGGCATCAAAAAAATAGGGTGAACTCAAGAATTAAAAATTCTTGACGGCAAATGTTTTTTCGTGTTTAAAAATAAATTAAATAGGCTATTCTATCTATTGTCTGCAGTAAAAATCAGTTTTAAATGCGCTACGTAGAAAACGTGAATTCAAAAGTAAGATTTAAAAATTCTTGACGGCAAATGTTTTTTCATATACACCAATTAAATTTTATATGCTTCGAATTAATTTTCCCCTGTGAAAATCAGTTTTGAATGCAAGCAAAACGTGAAATCAAATTTTAGAGTTGTAATTCTTTCAAGATAAATGGGGTTCACATGTTTACAAATTAAATTAAATGTGCTTCCAATCTATTGTCTCCAGTGAAAATCAGATTTTATGCGTTAAAAAAAACGTCAACTCAAATTTAAGAATTGTATTAAATACTACCACTGCATATTGTTTTGGTGCAATAAATTTATATACTCATAGTGGTGATAATTCAAACAACGAAAAAAATTAATTCAGAACTACGCAAAATTGGATTTATAAATTGGAAATAATATAACCTGCTCAACAATATCACCTTATGCGGGAGGTGAAATTAAAACTGGAGTGATAAATTCTTGTTCCAGCCTTTTTTGATTGTCAATAGACGTAACTTCATATTGATACAGCCCAAGTTTAAATTTTACCACTGCAAGTTATATCGGAACAACAAATTTATGTTCTAGGTATGCTGAGAATAGAAACAGCGGTAAAAAAATGTAATGCTGAAATTTTGAGAATTGGATTTTTAAATTGGAAATAGAACCTTCACAACAATTTTATGTTTTGTGATAGGTGTAATGAAAACTGACGCGAGAAAATTTAGTTTCATATTTTTTATGTCTCAAATGTAGCTATCGTATCAGAAACAGTCCAGGTTTGAAATTTTAAGACTGCAAATAACATCTACGGAACGAAGTTACATCATAGTGGAGGTTAACATTATAGTAACGAGGAAATTGGATATAAACTGTGGAGAATTTGAATTTATCATCGCAAATTAAAAATGCGCTACAATATCACTTTTTAGGGGAGTTGAGGTGAAAATTTGCAGGGGTGAATATCTTTTTCAAAATGTTAAAAGTATCAAAACAGAAATATGCTGATTTTAAACTTTATCGCTGCCAATAAAACGTGCACAAGAAATTAAATTAAACGGGAGATGAGGATAAAAACAACGAGAAAAATACCATGATCCAGGAGTTTTTTTACTTTCCTGTGTCAGGTTATTGCATAATATGAGCAGCGCATAATATGATTTCATAATAGTAAATAAAACCTGCACAAAAACGTTTGGTTTCTGCAACTCTAAATAAAATCTGCGCAACAAATTCACATTTTACGGGAGGTGAGAATATTTACTACGAGAAAAAATCATGGTTTAGGATCAATTATCGTGCAAATAACACCTTGATATTTCGAGAAATTTTTACGTAGTTAATCAATTTTACAATCTATGTCCATAATTATTGACAAGTGTGAACATTTCGAACTTAAGCTCCCATAAAGCTGATGTTCATTTCAATGGAGAAAATGATTGAAAGACTTAAAAATAACAAGAGAAAATTAGGATGGTGGACCTCTGAAATGACATTGTTTTACGAACACAATGTGAAATAATGTAATGTTGCCGAGAATGAAACCTGAACAAAAACAGTACATTCCTCGGGGTGAATGCAACGAAAATATAACTACAGCGAAAAAAAACGGCGAAATTTTTTTCTTTAATTTCGCAAGATATCTGAGAAATTTTGTGACCTTTTGATCTTTAAAAATGATAATTTTGATTTTGTTCCTGCAAAATAAACCAACAATGGAAAAAATAACGGCTAGCATATTTTTTTACCTTTTACGAGACCTGTTTTTGTGTCATAATGAGTGTGAATTTGGATTCTGTTCCTGCATATGAAACCTGTAACACAATCTCTCATTCTCTTTGGAATTCAGAATACATGTAACAAATGAAAAATCATGTTTTTTATCTTTTATACGACATATTTTTGTATCATTGTCAATGTGATGATAGATTTGGATCCATCTAATGAAGCCTGAAAAATAATTCCACATTTTTGCAAGGTGAGAATAAAGCCATCGAAAAACAACTAAGGCCATTTAATTAATTTTATATGTTGAAAATGACACATTTTTGTATCAATAACAAGAAAAAGTTGAATTTTGTTTTTGCAAGTAAAACCTGCAAAACGATTCCACATTTTACGACTGGTGAGAATAAAAAAACGAGAGGGAATCGTGGTTGCTGTGGTGAAATTATAAGAAGCAAGAGAAAATAACGGCAGAAGAATTTTTTAGTGTTTCCCAGGAGTTGATTTCGTATCATTGGGAATGTGAATTTGGGTTTTGTTCCTGGAGATAAAACTTGCAGCTTGTAAAGCACACATTTCGGGAGTTTGCAACGAATGAAATTAGAGACAAGAATCCTGGGGGTTCAAGGGGAACCCTATTAAGGGCACAACACACCGGGGCCAGGAACCAAGCCACTGGCTTATACGCCCAGACACCCGGGGAGGGGGAGGAGAGGAAGGAAAAAGGAAAAGAGGCGTCGCCGCGATGGGAGCCCGACGACGCCTCTGGGAAAGGGATAGGGTTGGAAGGGAGGGGAGGGGGAAAAACACCTTAACGCTACAGAGCGAGAAGGGCCCACTAAATATCATTTTCTTAATGCCTTTTAATGCCAATGGGCTTTTTAATCATGTCAACGTGAATTCGTGGAAGCGTAAAGCAACTTTTAATTATCTGCCAAGTAGAGAAATGGGATTGGAAAGAGAAGAAAAATGTGAAGGGTTCTACTCGAATTACACTATTGCAAGATACCACGAAGAAATGAGGTCGACAAATGAATATTACAGAAAAAAAGATTAAAGCATTAGTTCAACATTGAAACTATTAACGCTGTTCACGCACAATTGTTATTAATTTAGGAAGGTGATGAAAAAGTAATACAACGAATTGTTTGGTGTGCGCGTAGTAAAGGGACTGTTTTTTTTGTTATTTATGATAATTTTACCGCTCATTTAGATTGATCTAAATAAACTCGTAATAAAGGGAAGAATATATTTTTTTCAAATAATCTGTAACTAAAACCTTATAAATAATTTTAAAATTTTCGGGTGATAAATAATTGTACATTTCACTAATGAACCGAAAGAAAATTTCATTATTTTTATTTATTTTATTCTACATGAACCTACGCAATGTTCTCATCCTTTTGGAGTTGAAAAGTGAAGGTGAAAAAGAAATTTGAAAGATAGATACCTTTCATGTGATAAGTTTTTGTACTACTAACAATGTATACTTTTATTTCATATTTGTGCATTAATCCTATAAAACAAGCCCAGAGTTTTTTTTGAAGTGAAAATTAATGAAGCAAAATGAAATAACGACAATATTTTCTACGCATCACGACAAGGTTACTTTTATACTTTAAAAATCCATGTTTTTTTTTACCTATATCGATGTGATAATAGATATGGATCCTTCCATTGAAACCTTCAAAATAATTTCACATATTTGCGAAGTGAGAGATAAATTTCTTCATAAGATGTGCTTCATAAAAATAATAAGTCATTATTAGAAGGGAAACATATATCAGGTGCAGAGAAATTATTACGTTCCGAAGAGTGAGTTTCCGGAGATTTGAGGACAAAATATATATTTCCGGCGAATGACCGGCTACTGATGAAAAAGAATTTCATTGAGACAAAAGAAGCCTATGTTTGAAAAGAATATGTTTTTCGGTGCTTTTTAGTGTTTGGGATAAATTTTTTTCCGGAGATTAGAGGAAAATATGAATATTTTATGAAAGAATCCCTTAGCATTGAATAAACATTTTCAAGTACCAAAGAAGAACATTAAAGGCGCCTAATTAATTTTTTAATTCCTAGGAGGGAATTTGATATATTTCGGCATGCTGTACACATGAAAATTCATATTTAATACATTAACATATTCCAGGCATAGGAATTCATAGAAAATTCTAATTTCTGTTAAGAAACTCTTTCATTATGAATATTTAAAACTGCTCCTTTTTTAAATTTAAAATTTTTTTTTGCATCTCTGATGTCTTGAAATCACGGAATGTCTGTGACTCTCAAAGGTAAAAATTATTCCTCTCTATTTTTTCTGCTTCTATGATCTTCTGAGGGCTCGCCTAGTAAATGAAATTTCAAATTCTCTTGGGAAAACCTGGATTTGATTTTGTGATTTTTTTTAGTACGAAACCTCACACACAAATGGACATAATCGCATGGTCTTTCAGCTGAAAAATGGCTATGATTGTTGGAAAATGGATCTGAGTGATTTAACATTTCTTACGTTACGTTAAATAAAATTTACGTCGGCGAAAACAGGGTGAATTCTATTATTAAACAATGAAGGGCTTCTTAACTATGAAAAAAATAACGTATGGTTGGTATAAAATCAAATATGCACATTGATGGAAACCAGTATATTAAAGTGATTACAAAGATTTGCTAAACACCGAAAAATTAAAGGCCAAGGATAAATTTTTGAGGAACTCTCTAAAAGACCAGGGCTGGACTGGGCTTTATAAGTATATTCGAAGGAGACGAAAAGGGAATAATGCTCTGGAAAATATTTCTCTCAAGTGTGAACACCGTATTGTAAATGGTAATTATTCAAAAGCCACAGATTTTAAGAACTTATTTTCCAAAATTTATGGTGAAGTTGGAGTATTATCACCAATAGTTGGGGAAGATGTTTCTTTTGACCCTTTTGAAATCAAAGACCGGAAATCAAATATAAGAAATAGATTGAAAAAAATAAAAAGTCACGCGTCCTGTGGTCCTGACGGCCTTCCGGGGGAACTAATCAAAAGGTTGGGTATTTTTCTAGTTTCTTTTCTAAAACACTTGTTCACGGTAATAATTAACAATGGTGATTTACCCGATGATTGGAAAAAGTCATACATAGCTCCCATCTACAAAAAAGGGCCTCGAGATAGTGTTAATTCCTATCGGCCGGTTAGTCTAACTTGCATCGTGTGTAAATTAATGGAGCATCTGATAGCGGACTATATCAAGGAGGTCTTAAGAAAAAAGAACTGGTTTTGGAAAGGACAACATGGTTTCCGTAAGGGTTACTCCTGTGAAAGTCAATTAGCATCTCTTTATCAGGATTTGGTGGAGGGGCTTCAAAACGGGAGGCAAATCGATGGGGTTCTGATTGATTTCTCAAAAGCTTTTGATAGGGTAGATCATGAGATTCTAATTAAAAAATAAGCGCGCTCGGCTTGGATGGCTCGGCTCGGCTTGGTCGTAAAATGGATAAATTCCTTTACCTAAGGTAGATCACAACGTTTCATAGTCGGTGATATTTTTTTCCGATGAATTCGCTGCCGCTTCAGGGGTACCGCAAGGA
Organism: Ischnura elegans; assembly: GCF_921293095.1. Lineage (NCBI taxonomy): Eukaryota > Metazoa > Arthropoda > Insecta > Odonata > Coenagrionidae > Ischnura > Ischnura elegans. The sequence goes on along the minus strand of NC_060247.1, from coordinate 136,356,218 downwards.
AGTGTGCTAGATCCTTTGCTATTTATTATCTACGTAAATGATATTAGTGGGTATAAAGAGCCCAATGTAAATGTTTGCAGATGATGGCATTATTAATAAGTCATAGATAAAGTAGATGATTGTTTTAGCTTACAAAATGTCCTAAATACTTTGGATAAATGGTCTAAAGAAAATAAAATGGTCATCAATGCCAGCAAAACAAATCTAATTATATTTCAGAAAGGTAGGAGTTGCGTAAAAAATGATTACCATATCGGTTGAGTTACTGTCAGAAACCAAAAGTTGCAATTACCTAGGGGTGGCATTAAGCTGGGATTTGCAATGGGGACCACATATCGAAAAAACTGCGACCAAAGCTTTCTGGGCATTACATTTTTTGGTGAGGATTCTTGGAAAAAGCTGTAAAAAAACAAAGGAATTCGCGTATAAAATGTTTGTTACGCTTATTCTAGAATCTTCTTGCCATTCTTAATCTAGTTTGGGATCCTCACCTGAATCGGGAGATCAAGCAACTAACAAAAGTTCAGAGATTAGCAGCTAGGTTTGTTTTGGGAAATTTCAGAAGTAAGGTAAGCGTCACGGAGATGTTGAAAACGCAGGGCTGGAAATCTTTCAAGAAAAAGAGGAAGAAAGCACGCTTGAAGTGTATATTTAAAGCTTACAGTGGTGATCCTGCGTGTAGGGACCTAACAAAACGGTTAAAAGGACCAAGTTTTCTGGCGAAAGGGATCATAACTATAAGATTAAGGTTCCAAGGAAGCTGTCAAGTAGACTAAAATTTTCCTTCCTACATCGGGGGATTGGAATGGTTTACCGGAGGAAATTTTTTTTGAGCCCCTCCCAACTAACGCCACTATATTTATCAATAGGATAAATAAAATAGAATTTTGAGGGCTTTATAAACGTATATTTTTTGAATTTGGTGTTTCTTGTTTTTTTTTTTGCTTTGATCTTCGTATATTATTGTGTAACAATGGGTTTTGAGGGCAATGTAAATGTAGACATGCATTGTTTTCTGCTGATTTGGTGCTATGAATACATGGGGACATGTATTGTGTAAAAAATGGTTTTTCGAGGGCCTTTTAAAAATTATTTGTACTTAGTGTTTTGTTTTGTATTTTGGTTTATGTATATTTTTTTGCGTGAAAGTAACCTATCAACCAAGCTGGTACATTGCATTTTATATTTTTAGGTTATAAGACACGGTATCAGGCGTTATTTTGTGGAATTGCTTCATTATTGAAAGAAATAAAATAACTTTGTTTTATTCCACACTTTATTTGAATATCACGACCCGGGTTTCATCATCTAGTGTTATCATCAGATGTTCATCTAGTGTTATCATCAGGTCAACATCTAGTGTTATCATCATAACCTGATGATAAAACTAGATGTTGAAACTCGGGTCGTGCTATTCAAAATAAAGTGTGGAATAAAACAGTTATTTTATTTCTTTCAATATTTTTGTATTAATGTACTTCCTGACTTTATGTTACAACCCGAATTCATGGTCAATTTGTAACAACTTACGTAATAATTATAATAATAATAACATACAGAAGTAATTGATGAGAGTTAATTAATTTGAAGAAACTTATCAGAGATATCGCTTCAAAACTCTGTAGTAAAAAAGTAGTCTCTAAATTGTACTCTATTATCACAGAAACACTTCTGCAGGCGAATTTTCCACACATCGTAGGCTCCTTTGAAGTGAAGCAACGAAGCCAATTTCGAAGCACGTGTGCATGCCGCTTTGACGGCATCCAGGGTTCGTGGTTCATGCACTTTTATAGAAAGTGTTTCGTCGGCGAAAACAGGGTGATTATATTATTAAACTATGAAGGGCTTATTAACTATGAAAAAATAACGTATGATTGATATAAAATAAAATATGCACGTTGATGGAAAGCAGGCACATCAAGTAAAGCGATAAAAAAACATGGGAGCAGACGCGTTGGAAAGTCAGGAAAGCCGAGCGGAAGCAATAGACGCCTAAGCAGCTTTCAATGATCTGCCAAGTAGTGAAATGGGACTGGAATTAGAAAAGATATGTGAAGGGTGTTACACGATTTAAGCTACTGCACGATGCAATGAGGAAATGTGGTCTACGACTGAGTCACACAGAAAAAAGATCAGAGCATTCGTTCATCATAGAAAGCCTTAATACTGTGTATGCACAATAATAACTGGCTATTCTGTCAGGAAATTGAATGAAGCAGCAGCACAAAGATTTGTGAAGCATGTGCGTGGTATATTTTTGTTATTTATGACCATTTTACTTTGCCGCGTATTTAGATTGATAGATAAAACAGAAATAAATGTGGGAATCATTCAAATAATTTGGAAGGTATGACAAAAACTGAAAGAATAAGCTTGGTGAAGAAGAAACTCGCATAGTTTAAGCAATCCATGAAACGTAATTGCTTTTAGGATATTGAAAATAGAGTTTTTTGATCGACGCGGTTGAGAATACTAATTATGTAGTCAAGCATTTTCACCACCTTTCACTATAATCCCTTTCTTGTTTCCCTTTTCGGTAAAAATATTGCAACTCCAATCATTACCTGATTAAATAGAGCGTTGAAATTTTCAGGATATCTCAGATCTGAATGGCAATGCAATGTCCTTACACATTTTCTACCGCGACTGGAATAGTATCTCGAGTATTACTCAGAAATCAAAATGAAATATGGAGTTTGAAATGGACTCTAAAATCCAAATTATTTACCTTTATTTATGTTTAACAGGTGCCTGCATACTGAAGGAGCATACTTTGGTGATTGCTTGTGCTCTGAATCGGTACATCCATTAAATAAAAAAAAATGAATCTATTCGCATCACCAAAAGACACACCTTGTATGTATTCATTATTTTCGCAGTAGACGCATTAACCGTCTGATCAGAAGGGAAATATGTATCTACATCTACCACTACATAGTACCCCGCAAGCCGCCTAAAAGGCGCGTGGCAGGGGGTGTTAAGACACCAGCCATATACATTTAAAAAATTAAGTGCTCTAACGAAGTTGGGACTAGCGTTTATTGAAGTGCTTTATGGTTGGGGGAAAAAACCAATTCCCATATCTATCTGTTCGGCAAAACATCTCTCTTAATTTATCGCTTCTATCGGACCTGGAAATATAGTGTGGCTCTAATATTATTCCCTGTGTCGCTCTTAATGATATATATTTTCAATAGCGTGGTTTTCTATTATTTTTTATTGCGATATCGAAAGACTCCTCGAAAACTCCTGGACTACGTATTTCACGCTTTTAGATTTTTAAATGACGATATCTATTTTTCGCGATAAAATGAAAAGTGAAAAATTTCAAACGCGCGTAAACGCGACGGCTAAGTATGAATGCTGGGAAAACCCCGTGTGACGTCATTCTGGTTCCAGCTGATGCCGTGTGAGGTGACCTTGGGGGAAGGCTTTGAGCTCTGATACGATGCAGGCTGCTTGCAGACAGCCAAGTACCCTGCTAGCAGGTAGCGCTTGGCTTAAATAATGATTATTAATACCTTATCAAACGAAGAAAACTTTCCGACCTTAGGCAGTTTTAATAGGTGATTATTAAGACATGTTTCCTTGAGCTCTGTGCCTCATGCATTGGTAATCTCAGACGATGTAAAACTCCTATCTACTCGTATAGAAACTAGGTCCCTGTGACGTAACGTGGAGTGGCATCGCATGGGCGCCAATCTTGGACTTTTTCAAATGAGGCTAAAATTGACCATTGCCATTCGTCTAAACTGAATTTTCTGAAACCAAATAATTTGTATATTATGAATACACTAATGTTGGGTGACGAATCGCAATCAATGCCTTTCGTTTTCTTTGATGAAGGAAACTACCCTATTGTTCAAGCAATCTATGCCTAGCGCGCAGCCTCCGAGTCTCAAGCCTAATTCGCTTAACATCTGGGTAACGCTGTCTGTACGCCGGTAGCGGTTTTTGACGAAGCGAGCAGCCTTCCTTTGTATTTTGTTCAGTTCACGGATTAAGTCTTTCTGCGCCGGATCCCATACGCTCGCTGTATATTCAAAGTGCGGTCGGACGAGGGTGAAATAACACCTTTCTTTAACTTTCTCATCCGAAAATGTTCCCACAATACGCTGGACGAATCCTAATTTCTTGAGGGGTCTGCCGCAAATATTCCTTATATGTGTTCCCCACGAGAGGGTCGAGGTTATCGTATCTCGCAGGTACTTCACTTCGTCTGTTGCCTTTATGCTACCTACCAGGGAAACAAGAGTCCCCATGGCGAAGGAAATGAGTGAACGACCCACTCTCGGCGCGGGGCGAAACTAAATCCTCACGCGACCGGAAGTTGATGACCGCTCCCCTCCCACCGATATCGCGGCAGACACCCAGACGCGGCCAGCCTATCGGAAGGAGGGAGGAGGGAGATTATGGGTGGGGGGTTGGAATGGGAATTGAGCCGAATCGAAGATCGGATCTAGTGAGAGTGAAATGCTACCAGACACGCCGCCCAGATGGCAGCAGGTGTGGGGGGTGGGCGTTCCCATGGGGAGTGGGTTATCACTTCCTATTCGCGTTATTTACGTCTCGATTACGTGGTCTTGTCTGGTGAGAGTGTTGATGATAGGTGAAACAACAACCGGATCTATTAGTGTATTAAACGCATGAAATAAATAATGAATAAAGGCCAGAATGAATTCACGCCATAAGATTGATAATACACTGCGAAAATTCCGCAAGGAAAAACATCATTCGCCTTGACCGGAATTCGAACTCGGATCCCCTTATTCCCGATCGAGTACTTTGGCCAGTTAATTTATTTTCTTGTGGAAATGCAATGTGAAAATTTGTGGGCCATACCGGACAAGGCAATGAATGTGGATTAGGTATACCAGAGAGTTACTTACTAATGAAATACATAATTAGATACTGTAATCGACCTATTTCTATTAAATAATCCCAAACCAATAGAATTTTCATGTTAAAAAATTCGAGATGGAGAATGGTCTTATTTTTTGAAAATATCATTTCTCAGGTCATTAGTCACTGGAAGTACAAGAAATATATGGCTATATTATGTAGATTCATGTAATATATACGACTTAAAAACGGCCAAAATCGGTCGAGAAACGTTCAGGCCAGCGCAAAAATTGCTCCCTATCACAGGCAAAAACATTTTATCAGGGAAATGATTGCCAATGGAAATTTCAATTACAAATTAGCGGCGTAAAAATGTAATAGACAGCTTAGCCTGCAGTTACATCACTATACCGGTCTACCTTTCAGCTAATGAGTTCCATTAAAGTAGGATTAAAAAGGAACCCCAATTTTAAACAAACACAAATTTTATTGCCGAAGTACAGTGCCGAAGACAAATTATTTGAACATTTACTGCTTATACTTGATAAGAATTATTGATATGATTCTTTATGGTTGGAGAAGTACCTCAATTTCAAAGATCTTTTATTAAACGTGAGGAGGAGAACGTGAGAAATCATTAGTGGAAGCATTCGAGATGCGGTGCAACCGGAGAATGATGAATGGATTGACAAAGGAACTAGAGAGGAAGTGCTAAGAAGAAGTCTACTAAAAACCTTGGGGGGACATAAAACACCTCATACTTGGGACGACTTATCTGGCCACATTATGGGGCATTATGGCCTAATGAAAGTAGTCGATTAGGAACAGATGGAAGGGAAGAAGGGCAAGAGACGAATGAATTACATGGGACAGCTTACAAAGGATGTAAAACAGGAGAAATACGTAAAGCGGATAGGAGATCGGAATGGAGAGAATCGTCAAACAAATTTTACGATTGATAACTTGTGATGTGTGATGATAATCAGTGGCGGTTTTATGGGGGGGGGTCAAGGGGGCTATAGCCCCCCCGTGGGTATCCAATTCACACTAGATAGAACTGTAATTTTGTTCGGACCCCCGCTACTGCTGGGAGGTCTCTACTTAGCCCCCCCTTGTCCCTATCCTGGATCCGCCACTGATGATAAGGAGGAAAACATTAACCTAGAGTTCATTTGTTTCGGGTCCCGCAATACATTCCACTGAATGTTCGGTGGAATATATTCCGGGATTTACTGACAGACTCTTACACTACAGCAAATATTCCAGGCAGCGACGTGAATCGTTGAAAAAAAATGAGCGACTCTCAATTGATGCGAAACATTTCCAGACGGTGAAATAAATGCAAAAATAGTTCTCATGTTTCGCAACGGATGACTTTTTGTTACCGCACCAAAGTTTCGAAAAACGTCTTGTTTAAAATCATTAGGAAGTGTTGCCCCTGCTTAGGATTCACCCTGGAGTTTTTTAAAGCATGTGCCACAAGATTGCGTACCCTGATAGAGTAAGAACATCACGTCCAGATGATGACAAACATACTGCTTCCTACGTTGCACAAAACATCGACCGGTGTACATAAAAAAGGGTAATACTCCTCATATAGTACCCATTATTACTTGCAATAAAAATATAAACTATGAATTCATTAGTCATGAGATATCACAGGAAGTGAGAATTTTTTCCTAATACAAGGTAAAACCCTCAATTCCCACTATATGTATATGTTCACTGATTAACCGTTTTCGTTAACTTGTGGACCTGAAAACATAGTTTCCCACATAAGCAAAATGAGAGGAAAATTTAAATGTCCAACTGTAAGTAAATAATTTTATAAATAAGAAACTCTGAATGAATAAATTAAAAATTGGATTTCTCAAGATGATGGACCTAGGAGAATAAGGTTTAAAGGTGAGGAGAACTGCTGAAAATGAAGGTTTATTTATATATTTAGCTTCAAAGCTATTTATTTAGCTTTATTTAGCTTCAAAAACAGCATTTTTAAGGCCTTCACTTGGTGGGAACCTAACAAACAACAACGTAATCACAGATTTTAATGAAGACGCATTAGTAATAATAACGTGTCATCCGTATTATTGCTTCTTCATTACGTAAGTAGGTCGCGACAATTCTTCATATTTGCGTCATATTTCCATTTGAACGGTAACTTACCATTCAAAATGAAGTGACACTGTCTACTGCCTTTCTTGTCTACTTCCTTCAGTACGCAAGCAAGACAATGATATGTCTATTTGACGGAATTAATTTACTGCTCAGCGATATTGAAATCCACGTATCAAATCAAAGTAAAAAAATTGAATCAAGACTGTTGAGAGGAGAAAGGTGCCTTTTATTGGCGGAAGTGACGGCGTATGTAGAACGCACGAATCTGCGGAAATAGGTACATGCGTGCACGTAGTGCAACTCACTCACACTCTGTGAACGCGTGCGCGGGGCGGGTCTCTTGAGATTGGATTTATCGACGCATTGACTGTCTATACCCTTTTTTGCTCCACTGTCTGTACTCCGGACAAAAGGTTTCAGCGGGACTCTGCTTTCTCCACAATTTTTTAAAATGTCTCATTAGTCACGACTGGGGTGATCTTAGGGCACGCGGCAATGCTATCTCAACACTTTAGTACACTTGCACTAATACTCCGCGTATTAATGCCTCTTTTTTATAATTACTGATTTTCCATCAGTTGAAGACGTAGCTTTGCGATTGCAAATGCATGGAAGAAATTTCAAGGCCTTCTGTAAGATTTTGTATGAAGAATGGAGAGCACAATAAAAGTGTTTTAATTCTATACATTCATATTTCACAATATTTAATACACAGTTACATACACATTAAATTCTTTGCCAAACATCAATATTAATTTGAATGTGTGTAGTTCACGCGACTTTGCCCACCAGTTGTGTGAACTTCACAGACCAGGTTGAGCTCTACCTAAGTCTAACCCAATCAACCTGCGAATTGAATCACTGAGTCCTTTCTTTCAAGTCAGGGAATATTATACTCTTATATCACTCGCGAGAATTGGTGGTCGGTACAGCAATTTATTAATGAGTAAAAATTGAATATCGGGAGAGTCATATAGGTTCCCTGATTATTTTTTAAGAAAATAATATAAAAGATAAGTTTAAGGGACCTGGAGAAGTTATTAATTTCTTCGAAACCAGTCGCATCCTTCATTTGATGCATGAAAGTGGTCTTGGTGTTGAGTTATGGATTATTTATACTACCATTATGCTAGAAAAATATCCCAGAATAGCGCTTATTGCAAATAAAGCACAATCTTGTTTAAAAATTATAAACGAGTTATTAATATTTTCACGTCATAGTTAGTGCAAATAAAATCTATATCTGTTCATGCTACTTGTAGCGAAAATCACGAAATGAAATGGTTGGATGGTAAAAATAAATCTGATGAATACCTACCTACTGCTTTCAAACTCCTTATGCTGAAAGAAAAAAAAATAGCCATGGAATGGGCATTATGTACAGTTCTTCAATAGCGGTAAGCTATCTTCTGATGTAATTTCAAATGGATTCCTTTGCTCCTAAATTAATATTTCACATCCACCATCAGGCGCTCAAGTCGGTTACTAATGACATTATCAATTAGGATTCTTTTTTACTCGTTTAAACCTTATTTTACATTTATTTTTTATTGAATTATCTTAGATATCACACATACAAGAGTTTTCCGCTGTGCTAGCAGAAAATTCTTCCTTCTAAAAGGATTGGGACACATTTCTATTTGAAATATTTAACTATTAACTGGGCATTAGAATGTAGACAAATGAAATTTTAGCAGGTTATTTAGGCAGCAGGTTATTTACGCTGTTCAGCCTTACATGACTGAACATCGTAAAAAAACCTCCTGAGGTTCATCGCAATGTAAATGTACAAATAACAACTCAATGCTCAATGGATGCATACTTGATTTTGCGAACGATTTTCGAAATCTCAACTCCTAGCCATTAGTGAAGACAAAATTAATTTACTGCACTTTTTATTTAAAACGCCTCCAAGTCTCGCAAGTTTTTAAGGTGCATTAAAAAATAGAAATATAGTGCTATTCAACAAATAATAACTCTAGGTAAAAAAATAATTTCTTAGTCCTTTTATAGCTTCTTAAGGGAATTTTTCCAACATGTATAGTGACTGGACCTTAAAATTTTGATATATTTAAATTAGAGCTAAAAAGGAGGGTCCAAATGCAATTATGCGAAGGTATCGAAGCGACAGATATCCCATAAATTAACCTTTTAATCCAGGAAATGCTAGACAATGATTTTTGGCAAATCGTCAGATAGTTGCTATCGCATCAATCTTCCATCTGCCATCAATTATTTCATCTTGGCAATGAAAACTGGAACTAGAATGAAGCCCATCAAATATTTGGCCTGAAATAATTACAGTGTATGTAAATGTCATGGGAGCGTATATACTCCATGGAAAATGATACAAAATTTAACAGAATTTTTTCTTTAAAAAATATCACAAGAGAAAAGGCTACTTAGCTGCATATTTTACCAAAAATAGGAGTTAACGTTGAATACAAAATGTCCAGCGTGCCATTGTCAGTGGAAGTATAATATAAGAGAGCCACACCATTCAAATTTTATGCAGGCCCTTAGGAAAAGTGGGGGGTCACCGTCCTGGATATCGTACGAAAAATGCATTGGGATATACATCTGGGATATTTTTCAAAACAATACCTGTAAGAATTAAACATATAAGAATTATTTGAAATTGGTCAATTTTAATTTTCAGAAATTTACAGCCATTAAAAACACGGAAAATGGCTAGAAAATTTAAACTCTCTAGTCTCATAATTGTCCAGATTATAGAGGTTTGAAAATTGACTGTTTTCCCCAAGCTCACCAAAATTACTATTTTTGGAATTTTGTAAAAATGGCTGAATGACTTTAAGAAGAACATTCACCCCGAGAATTAAAGTTGGCCAATATGTAAATCATTCTTAAACGTCTACAAAATATAGAGCCGCATTTTTTATCTCTGGCTAGAGCTAACCATTGATGATACAGCCTTCAGCTTTAACTAGCGGTGGTTGGAAGTTCTGGTTTAAATTGAAGTCTGACCTTACTCCAAATATAGCCAGAACTTTCAATAACATCTGGGTAAAGTAAAATCCTGTATAATCCTACGGTTAACGTTTGCCAGAAATTATTAAACCGGCCCATATTGTTTTTTAAAAATATCATAGATGGTGACCCCGCACATCATACATTTAAATTGAATGGCTGAAGAGTTAAAATTAATAACTAATTAAAAATAACCAGTATCTGAATTTGCATGGTTTCCTCCGCACATATTGGAGTATTTTATCGTCCGGCTTACGTGTCACTGCTTCCGGGGAGTACGATGCGATGTCGGATATGCAATATCTTCCTTTTGGATCGCGTTTCCTTGGCGTGGGCTCGCGGGAGTGCACAATGCAAGGGGTTTGCGACCGCAGGACGCGGAAGTTCCCGGGCAGGAAGAAAGGGAATGGAGGAGGGAGGGGTGGCAAAAGGGGTTTTGGCTGGTGAGAGCGACATGGGAGGCCCCTTGGGGGGGTGGGGGGGGAGGGGAGGCTGGAGAAGAAAGAAGAAAGCGGGGAAAGGTCGTCGGGGGTCGGGCAGCAGGATCCGGTGAGGGAGGCTTCGCGGGGGGTGCCGGCCAAGATGCGTGTATATAAGATGGGCGGGACAGCGGTTCAGCATCATCACTCGTCAGCATCCCAATTGTGGAGTAGCAGGACCACGGACTGAGTGACAAGCCACCACGATGAAGCCTTTGGTAAGATAATTTTTTTCATCCATCTTAGAAGCTGTGAATCATATCAAGTACCGTAGAGAAAACGTTACACAGATATTAAACGAATTAGTCTGGTAGTCGATGGAGACTTGGAGGCTGCGCGCTAGGCTTAGACCGCTTTAGAAATTGAGAATATCTATTTCTGAGATCGACTCTCAGAACATCATATTAGAAACGCACTATATTTCCAGGTCCGACGGAAACTATAAATAGAGAGATATATTTTTTCTAACGGATAGGAATGGGAATTCATTATTTTCTCAGAACAATGAACGACTTTGAAAAATACCAGGCGGAACTACTTTAGAGTATTTCCTTTTCATTTTTTTATCGTCTAGTGTTCAAACACTCCTATTGAGGCGGCTTACGGGACAATATGTAGATGTAGGTGAGTTAGCATGGAAGTGACTGGTGCTCATGCATCCAGCTGTTTTTGGTCATTCGAGCTCTCCTCACCCCATCGATTATTTCTATAATACTGAGGAGTTCATCAGGGCGAGACATCAAACTTTTGGGATAAGGGTACACTTTTGAGTGTTGGATGCTTATTTAGGATTACCGTGACTTGAGGACATTATATTAAATAAATACATTCCAAATTACATTTTTTTTGTCTTCCAACTATTTTTTTCGATGCCTGTCATGAATTGATTACTATCTATTACTATAGTTATCCTCTAGCTAAAATAGTAGGTAAAATTGAAGAAAGAAATATTGAAGTTAACTAGTCGCTTCCCTAAGAGTAAAGGTTCTGCATCATAACCTAAGTTTTCTAGATATCAAATACAGATCTTCGTAATCTATATTACTTTTTACTTTCTCTGGTGGGTCCTTTCTCAATAATTATCCTCTTTTTTCCATTAACTAACTGTATTGTAACTAACTTTATTCAGCTCATCGATGCTACTTCTACATTACAATTTAACGGAGCTGAAACACAGGATACTAATGGAGAAGGAGGATCGGGTAGGTGTGCTGGCTGGAGTGCTCGCTTCCCACCCAGCCAGATACTAATTGCCCGATCTGCTTGCTCCGAATCGCTTGAGTGGTCTGTACTTCAAGCACAACATGCCGTCCGTCAGATGGGACGTTAAGCCGTGGTAGCCTATGCGCTTTTCGTTAAGAGCAGGCTAATGCCGAAGCCGCGTTTCTCTCAACCCCTCATCCTCTTACCTTGCCTCATGGCGCAATTGACCTCAGCAGTCGGTCGCCTCCTCCAACTACCATAGCATAGCATTTTAATAATGGAGGCCTTGATTGTAAGTTGCCTGAGATGACAAAAAGCTAGACGACATAGAATATTTTTAAGCATTTATTTGTCAGCTCCAAAATGGAACATTAAATAAACAGACAAACGAAACAAATATTAAATAAATAGAAACGAGGCTTTACAGATTTACGCATGAATATGTTGATGGCTAACTCACGTTTGTGGTTGATTTCAACTATACCACTCTGGTGGAAAGTAAATTAGAAAAAACTACGCGTTCTCAACGGATTGCAACATGTAACCTAGTTGCAACATAAATTAGGCGTTTCAGATATACAGGGTACATATTAACTTTTTTTATCGTTCCCTAAGGGTGGAGAATAGCATAAGTTTTTCATCATATATTTTTGTTTTCTACATTAACTTTGTGAAGAGTTCTCGGGATCGCCACCGGGTTAAGAATTGCATTACTGCCGACGTTTCGATATCCAACTTGGCTATTGCCCTCAGGGCTGTGAACTCCTCACCTCTATTACCTAGTACATGGTGTAGATATTCTAAATTAAATTTTCCTCCTTTTCATCAAGAATTTCTCTACAGCCTAAAGCCATGAGGTATATGTTCAATGTATTGGATTTTATTTTGCCATTATTGATAACCAATATTCATTTATGCGAAAACATCCCGGACTCTTGCATGAGAATTTATATGTAGGAGACTTTATTTGTAAGTTATCTCATTTTTCACCAATCAACTCATTTGAATTTGACTGAGGCCTATTTTCAGACATTTATAAAATCATTTGGATGGGTGGGGGTACGTATCACTCTGTATTGATTCCGACATCCAATTCTGTGGTGGAACATGGTAACCATATCTAACTATGTTTCTATGAATAAATTTCTTAACTTCACGAGTATTTATTAAAAATACGACATAACAAGCACGGTATTAATGACTTGATGAATTTTAGGTGACAAACTGTGTCGGGAATATTATTTATGAGCTAGTTTATTAGCTATTACTAGTTTATTTAGGTTATTGCGATGAGTCCACTGAAGAAGAATTTCCGCACTTATTCGCAGAAGGTATCCAAGTGTGACATGCTGCCAAGCGCACGAAAAAATAAATAGTTGAGAATTTCTTGAATCATAACGGCTGTCTCCAAAAACATCTAAATGCATGGAGATTCTAGTTAGACTCAAAAAGCTTATTTTTTTTAATCACACCCAGTTTTACCGATGGATACCTGAAATTTACTCAAAACTTGACGTTTATATGTATTTGCATGAAAAATATCTATTTTTTGATTTTATGATTATTAATTAATTTATTCACGATACAGCGAGCAAATGCATCGGGACACCGGCGTGGGTTGAATCGTACAAGGTACCAAACAAGCTTAACACTTTACCTTTGGAAATCGGCAATTGACCACTCGTTCATTGGAATAAAATTTCACCAAAGGTCTTTTTAGTACAAGTAATTATCGATTCAATTACAAGTTATCAACGAATATACTACTTTTTCTAAGATAGTACTTGATATTGGCTTAGTATATTAGCTCGCTCACTTCTCCACCGTCTTTGTAATCTCCAAGAACGATCAAAAGTCCACGTCAGTACAAGTGGAACGCGAGGAAACATTCAATCAACGCAATTCCAGAGCATCTCACGTGCACGAGAGGCAAATAGAATGTCGACCTGAGTGCGATTCTTGATTAATCGGATACTGGAACCCTCTCGCTCGCTTCGATCCTTCAGATTCACGGTAGGTGATATGACTGGAGAGGAAATTTCACTTCCTCTGGATGACCCACCCCGCCTCTCATCCAGCAACCCTCGAAGAGCGCTGCATTTTATCTTTCATCAGTCCATTCATCCCTGTGCTGTTTCATTTCTTCATTTTCAAATCGTGAAATAAACTTTAACGTGAAATGTGTGGCATGCATTCAGGCTTTAATTTATACGTTTCATCGATCGAGTAACATATTTACTTCTACGTGAAATATAATTCTAATTCCTAAATATGTTGTAATCCTAATTAAGAAAACCGGATTCCGGTCCATTGACCAGTTTGGTGGAAGTAAAATTTTATCATAATTTCGTTAGTATTTCACTTGCATTGCACCTAAATGTTGACCACAGTGTTATTAGTGGGCGATTTATAAAAAAAAACTCACAGTCGGAGAAACAGGTGTGCAGGAGTACATTTCTCTAGGAAGTGTTAAACCTTTGCCGGAATAAATACCTCGTAACACAGAGCGACACATTGGCACTCAATGACTACATGAGTACTGACTCGTGACTCCATGAAACTTACAGTTTAAGAGCGTTCAAATCTCGATTCAAGTTGTTGCAAAGGTAACATTTTTTAGGAATATACATCAATCTCGTTTACTTGACTACTCCTGTATTCACCGAAGCTAGCAGGAATATGTGTACTTAAGTACTCACATACGTAGTATTGAATCATTCCTGCACCCCTTGAAATGATGGCAACTATTCATTTACTTTTCTCCATTTTAGAGGTTAGCATGTCTGCTGGCAGCGCTGCTCGCCCTATCAGTGGCTGAGGAGGCGGAGAAGGAGCCCAAGAAGCCAGAGAAGCGCGGCATCTTCGGCCTCGGCTACGGGCACGGGGGCGGCGGCTTCGGGGGCGGACACTACTTCGGAGGATATGGGGGCGGACACAGTTTCGGGGGCTACGGAGGTTACGGCCACGGTGGAGGATTCGGATATGGCCATGGAGGAGGGTTCGGCCATGGTCTCTCCTATGGCGGCTACGGTGGGGGTTACGGTGGAGGCTACGGTGACGGCTACGGTGGAGGCTACGGCGGAGGATATGGCCATCACAAGACTATCACCGTGACCAAGGAGGTCCCGGTTCCCGTGCCCCATCCGGTGCCCGTTCCCGTGGTGAAACACGTCGGCGTCCCAGTCCCGCACCCAGTCCCGGTCCCCGTGGAGAAGCCATATCCCGTGCCCGTACCAAAGCCATACCCCGTCCCAGTTGAGAAGCCGTACCCCGTCCCCGTGGAGAAGCCCGTCCCCTACCCCGTGCACGTCCCCGTCAAGGTCCCCGTGCCACACCCCGTCCCTGTGCATGTCCCCAAGCCGGTGGCCGTCCCCGTCCCCAAGCCATATGCAGTGCCCGTGCCGCACCCCGTGCCAGTGCATAAGCCAGTGCCCGTCTATGTTCACGGTCACGGAGGGTACGAGGGAGGCGGCTACGGCGGAGGCGGCTACGGCGGAGGCTACGGCGGCGGCTACGGCGGAGGCTACGGCGGGGGCTACGGCTATGGTGGTGGTCACGGCGGTGGCTATCACGGGTGAGCTGGATGATATCCTTCTTCGAATGTGTTCCTAGGTCAGCATTATCGCTGACCCACGAGTGAGCTGAAGGGAGTCAGGCGTTGAAGTCACCGCCGCGGCGGAAGGGGGACTTCAACGTCCGACTTCCAAGAACACTTGGCCTGGGGTTGCTCAACTGTAGATATCCCCTCGTCCGTCGCTCTTCTATTCTCCTCAGTTACCAGAGATACAAATAAACAGTTACCAGTGCATATGTAGTGGAGTATCTCCTCTTCTATGTCGCAGTAGGCTTGTAAATATGCTGTTAAAACAACTTTTGATGGTAGAGAATAGAACGAAAGTTACCATCATCAATTACACAAGTCCTTAAATATTAGAAAAAAATGTTAAATCAAGTATTATTCACTGCCACTGATTATTGTAAAGTAGCTAGTTCTCTCATTTCGCCTGACTTACAGTGAAATGTATGTCGTTGAAATACAAATGTAAAACACAATAAATGAAAATATACACTAAAAATACTATTGTTTTCCTTATGGCACCATGATTTGACTGTGTCTTCAGAAATAACCACCTTGGCACATAATAAAAAGAATAATTGGTCTTGACGAATGACCTTTATTCTCTTGAGAAGCTATTTTTAAGTGTAAAATTTCCTCTGTTTTACCAAGGTGATGAAACTCTCCGCAAACATAGAGAAAGAAAAACCGATTTATAACAATATAAAATGCTTTCTGAATCACTAATAAAACTGTATTTACACTTTTGGGCAGTTCGGCGTCTCCGCTAGATACATCCTCGCTTGGATCCTGCTGGTGAATGTTTTTTTAAGGTATCATAAAAAGATACCACAGAGATAGTGAATGTTATTCACCGGATATAAAAAACACGGATAAATTGCTTAAATAAAAGTGATTACATCATACTTATTGTCCCTGAAAATGCCTACTTCAGCATGAGGGCGATTCACTCGTCAAAAAACCTGCTTAATGCGTGACATGGTTTTAAAAGTATAATTGGCATAATTTA
The DNA here is from genome assembly GCF_921293095.1 of Ischnura elegans. Taxonomy (NCBI): domain Eukaryota; kingdom Metazoa; phylum Arthropoda; class Insecta; order Odonata; family Coenagrionidae; genus Ischnura; species Ischnura elegans. The sequence goes on along the minus strand of NC_060247.1, from coordinate 136,339,999 downwards.
TTTTAATTCTACATTACATTTTACTGCAGAAAAAATAGATCGTATTAAATTTTCCGCTATTTTTCCGATACAATGAAACTCTTCACGAACATAAAGAAAGCAAAACCCATTTATTATAGTACGAAATGATTTCTGAACCGCTATTTAAAATGTATTACCGATTATGGGAAGCGCTGCGCCGAATGAAAGTCTTACTTCCAGGTCGATTCTCCTGAGTATTAAATCCAAATATACTAATCCAAAAGGAGTCAATCGATTTTAATCGATCTAGTTAAGTTTGAATTGGTGAACGAGGTTGAACAACTTTGACGGAAATACTCAGGAATCATACAATCGAACGTAGTTCGCCAGTTTGGGTGATTGAGAAATGAATCTTTGCTAACGTTTTGGAATTTAATGAACTCCATTTTCAGGGCTAAATAGAAAGAATTATGTGAGAGTTTAAGACTTTATTTTTACAAAATTGATGCAATTTTAAGAGGTATAATCCCTATAGAATTTTTAATATGGGTAGATAATTTTAAAATCAGGAGGTTAAGAAGGAAGCATTCAGGAAACGCCATGAACTAGGACATCGGCGCTCCCTTTACTCAGGAGCAGTAAACACTTTGCCGCTCCGCTTCCTCAATGGGTTTTTGATGAGCGCGGCTGAGATTGGCGATAAGGCGGCGGCGTGGGGGCGTAGTGGGCTAGGCCAACGCCTTCGCATCCTCCACAACCCGAGACACCCCACTCTCCATTTCACAATCGGAATCGCTCGGCTGGACAAGGGAGAGCCGGCGGCCGGGATGGAGGGGGTTTCCGCCAATGTGAGGGGAAGGAACCCGTTGAAACCGAAGCACCACAACAACAGGATGGCCGAGAAAGTGCACCGAGACGAGCCGAGATCAGGACCTGGGAATGCTTTACATAACGAGACCTGTATCTAGTCTGGGTCCCTCTCCAATCACTTTCACCACACATTTGATACAAAGCTTGTTCGATCCAATCCTGGATAGTAAATGGCGGACATTTACCATATCTGATATATGCATAAAATTGTATGTGATGTAACGAATGATAAAACTCAAATTACTGTTGACGATGACATATTTGGTAATTTTGACTTCTAATCGATACAATTAATAAATTTGATTTTCACTTGCAATCTATTCCAAAGATCGAGCAATTAATCGTTACATTTTAGTAATCAGAAGTAAAAAACTCAATTTCACGCGCACAGACAGATTGTGTACACTAGGAAACATCTCCGAGAAACGGTATATTAATGGAGTAAACCTGGACCGAAATACATCAAGTCAAACTTTCCGATATGTAATTCAGACTCCTGGTTGACGATGAGCAAATGTGAATCCATTGACCTTGCAACTCAGGCATAGGAAAGTGTATAATGCGCTATGTGCATTTTAATCAAATCATTTAATCAACTTAATCAAGTAGTAATAACATACAAACCAGCACAGTAATTATTATTTGGTGCAATTACATCAAATAATAAATAAAGTGTTTTATTTTAGCTCCTTAAGCAAACATAAATACATTTATTCTACTAGAAATTTAATCCTGAGCTTGAAGTTAGGATAGCTGCAACTGCCTTTTGATGAGTACGCGTGAAATTCAAATTTAAATTTTCACTTTTGATTACTAAACTGCTACGGATACTCGCACTAGCTTTGGAGTGGGTAGCAAGTGAAAATCACACCTATTAAAATGTATCGAATGCAAGAGAAAATGATCAAAGATATCATCATTAACAGTATTTCAATTACTTATACTTCGCTTAACAGAGGCGCAGCTAAGAATTAAGGCTGGGAGGGGGGGGGGGGGTTTAGGTGCAAGTAATATCGAGGTGTGTGGGGGTATGGAATACCCACCAGGATAAGCGGTAGATGCGAGATTAATAAATTGCGGAATTTTAAGATAAACAGTTCAAAATGGTGAGTTTTACGGCTTTCTGAGGGATATTTATTAATCCTTACACTATCCTAGTAGTAATATTAATCCAATGAAGTAAAATGGATCAAACTTAAAATTTCTCTGAGCTCTGGGTTTATCCTCCAAAACCCCCCTCGCTGCGCCACTGTCGCTTAATAACATCACTACTCGCGACGGGTGACCGCAAGGACTCGCAACCAGTCCTCGCGGTCGCCGATCGCGTGTGGAACAGTGGATCAAAGTCGTGTTATGACGCGGGGAGGCAAATGCTTCCACAGGTTAAAATGCCATCGAAGTAAGTGGTATCGAGACACCCGACGCCGGGAAGAAGAAAAAAAAAACAACTGCGTACTTCCAGGAACACGGACGCCTATCCCACCCCTCACGCCCAACAGAGGGAATTGACCACTTTCATGCGCGACGTCTAACGGACGGCTGATTGCGGCGCCCGTTGGATTTTTCCGTGAAAGTATTTCTGTCCGACTTACGCCGCGCCGTACACCCCCCAGCCGATCTCGAACGTGCCACGAGCCGAGCGGCGGAAAAATGAATAATAATCCGCGCTCGTTTCCTGCAATTCTCTTGTTGGTTAAATATGTGAAACGGCCGAGTCGGAAGTGTCTTGGAGCATAGAAGTGTAGGACGTCGTCTTGCATGGGAAAGTGTTGTGATGTGGTGCCCAGTCCGGGGGTCTGGCGTGGCATGGGATCGCATTAGAAAGCCCGGCGCCAATTGGAAGGGATAGAACAATTACTGCAATGTCCTTTTGAAAATGAACAAAGGGAGTCTTATCGATGCGATTCTGCTAGATAGCAAGACGATAGATGTGCGTAATATGTGTTGTTGTGACACGAAGTGGTCTTCCTTAGTATACTGCAGCTCTCCATTGTGCTTTATCCCTGGATAGTTCTTTTACATTCCTGGATAGAAACATTCTAATTGAAAACGAAGACAAAGCCGAGAGATGGAAGGAATACCTGGAGAAATTATACAACGGGAGCAAACTTAGCTCAAAAGTTCTCGAAGAGGAAAGTGAAGTTGAAAAGGATGACATTGGAGCAAGCATCTTAAGATCGGAATTTGACGCTGCAGTAAGAGACATGCGAAAGAATATGGCCCCAGGAATAGATGAGATTCCAGCAGAGTTAATAAAAAACGCAGGAGAAAAGGTCTTAACTCAACTGTATAAAACTATCTGCGATATGTACTCAACAGGAGATTTACCTAGTGACTTCGAGAAGAACATTATCATTCCCATACCCAAAAAAAAAACTGAGAAGTGCGAAGAATTTAGGACCATAAGCCTGACGACACATGCGTCGAAGATTCTGACAAGAATCATTTACAGGAGAATTAAACGAAGAGCAGAAGAATTCCTGGATGAGGACCAATTCGGATTTAGGAAAAGCAGGGGCACAAGGGAAGCAATTTTGGCTCTTAGGATGATCATAGAGAAGAGAATGGAGAAAAACAAACCAACCTTCATAGCATTTGTCGATTTAGAGAAGGCCTTTGATAACGTGGAATGGAATTCAATGCTTAGAATTTTGAAAGAAATCGGCGTACTCTACAATGATCGTAGAATTATTCATAGTTTGTATAAAAACCAAGTAGCTGTGATCAAATGTGGACCAAACGGTGCAGAATAAGAAAAGGGGTGAGACAAGGTTATGCGCTTTCCCCTTTAATTTTTAATGTTTACATAGAGAAAGCCATCAACGAAATCAAGCAGAAAGCTTCGGGTGTCAATATCCACGGAGAAAAAATTAGTATGCTGCGATTTGCTGACGACATAGCAGTCATTGCCGAGACAGAGAAGGTTTTGAAAAAGACGTTGACAAACATGGAAAGGACAATGGCCAGATATCAGCTGAAAATCAACAAAAAGAAGACTAAGATATTAGTTTGCAGTAAAAGAGAGGAGGCTAAAACAAACATCAACCTAGGAAAGCATAAGCTTGAAGAGGTGAACGAGTTCTCTTACCTGGGAAGCCGAATTACCAGCGATGGACGGAGCAAGAAAGAAATACACAGTAGAATAGCGCAGGCGAAGAGGGCTTTCTACAAAAAGAAGAATCTTCTTACAGCTGAAAATACCAGCATAGAAGTAAGGAAAAAATTCATCAGATGCTACATATGGAGTATGTTTCTCTATGGAAGCGAGGCTTGGACGTTGACAGCAGCAGAGAAGTCAAGAGTGGAAGCATTCGAAATGTGCTGCTACCGAAGAATGATGAAGATAAAATGGATTGACCGTGTGAGTAACCATGAAGTGCTAAGGAGAGTAGGAGAAAATAGAAGCCTCCTAAAAACATTAAGCAGAAGAAGGGACAACTTAGTTGGCCACATTTTGAGGCACGATGGTCTGATGAAGACAATCGTTGAAGGACAAGTGGAAGGGAAAAAGGGCAAGGGACGGCCCCGAATTAGTTATATCGGACAGGTTATAAAGGATGTAAAAGAGAATAAATATGTAGCTATGAAGAGATTAGCGGATAGGAGAGAGAAATGGAGAGCTGCGTCAAACCAATCTTAGGATTGTGGACTAATATGATGAGTTCTTTTACGTGCCTGGGCCTCTTTTTACCCCGTATCCTTCTTGATCTGTGGTAGGCACTTGTTTCTTGGTCATTTTCTTGGGCCTTTTCCATCAATTTTTCCTTCCATTGCATTTACCACGTCCATAGCGTCTTTTATTCTCCTATTTTCCGTATACATCCACATTTCTCACGCTATCCGTCCATATTATCCTCAGTATCCTCTTCCAGAACCTCGTCTCGAAGTCTCTCATTCCTTTTTCATAACTTTTTCCGATGGTTCAAGCTTCTGAACTAGAGAGTGCCTGGCTCCCCATATATGTTTTCACGTCTCTCTTGACAATAGTTATTTTCATGACATGCAATTTTGTTGAAAGTTTATTTCTCTGGAAACGACTAAAAAATTAAGAAATATTCTAATTTTCTTGAGTATAAATTAACTTCTCCCGGATTTACAGTCAGGTCGAGATCTCCATCATCGGCGAAGTTTTGATCGCCGATTCATCCGTCACCGTCAAGGCTGGGATAGTTACATTTATATGGATGTAAAGAGAAAATTTATTTGTGAAAATTTTATCCAATCAACAAATTACACCAGAATTTTCAGTCGACCTTTTGACACAGCATGTCAGAGGCATCGCACATCGCCTTACCATTTCAGCGCATAAAAGGCGTTACAGGGGAGGAAGATACCTGGGTTTACGGCTGGGATGACGAATAGGTCATGGAAACTTGGGCAATGATGGAGAACCTAAACCGGATACATACCCGGAAACAATTCGTCGACCGCAAAATCACCAGCGATGAAGCTTCGAGCGGAATCCTTGGCAGATGGATTTGAAGTAAAGTATTCCTACGCAGGAATTGAGCGATACGCCTTGACGTAAACTCGATCAGGACCCCTATTATGTGCGTCTATTGATTTAACCAATCAACCCACCTAGGTCTCTTCTTCTTCCACACGAGTTTCACGCATTTATAAGGCAAGGAAAGGTATTAATAATCCTTATTTAAGCCAAGCGCTACCTGCTAGCAGGGTACTCTGCTACCTGCTACCGGCGCACACATCCTCGCCCCAAGGTCACCTCACTGGCGGCTGCGGGAACAAGAATGACGTCACGCGGTTTTTTCCCAGCATTCACACTTAGCCGTTGCGTTTTCGTGCGCTTGAAAATTTTCACTATTAATTTAATCGCAAAAAATAGATATAGTCATTAAAAAAACTAAAAGTGTGAAATTCGTACTCCAGGAGTAATAATCTTTTGATATAATAAAAAAATTAAAGGAAACCACCCTATTGGGTTCAGAAAGGACAAGTTCTTTTGAAATGGCTTTTGAGGAAGTGTTACACTACGCCGTCTCCCGTGAGAGCAAAAAGACGGCATACTATTTTCAGTTACGCTTTTCAATGACTGGAAAGATGATAGGTCAAGCTTTCATTTTAATATCACACGGTCTTTTGAGGAGTCCTGTGTTTTTTTCTATGTTGTTTATCACGAAGCTCAATGGTGTCGTACAGTATGCATTTGGTTTAGTGCGTTGATTGGATCTTGCTGCTGTATTTCACGTATGTGGTCAGTGATGGAAAATGTGACAACAAATAACGAGTATACGGACGGTGATCCCTATCATTGTTGCTATCCCCAAAATGATGACGACCGATCCGGGCGCCCTGTGAAAGTGTCTACCCCCGAAATGATTGACAACATCCACGATATTTTTTTTTAAGTGACAGATGAATCAAAAAGCGCAACATAGTTGAGGCCACAGGAATACCGCAACGCACAATCGCTTTAAGTTTGCACGAAAAATAGGGTGTGAAAAAAATCTCGGCAATATGGCTGCCGCGTTTGCTCGCAGTGGAGAATAAACGAAATCGTGTGGTCAACTCCGAGGCTGATTTGGCGCTTCTCCGCCTCAACCCTGAGGAATTTCCCCGTCAATACATAGTCAATAGCAGTTGACGAAATATGGGTCCATCATTACACTACAGAGACAAAAAAAGTCGAAACAATGGAATTCTGAAGGTGAACAGTCTCCAAAGTAGGCGTAGATGGTGAAATGGGTCGGTCAGGTCACGGCGGAGACACTTTCGGATACATGTGGGATAATATACATCAATGACTAAAAAAAGAGGAAAGCGATAATGGGAGAATGGGGAGCGACAATTGAAAAATATAAAAAAATTGATCCAAAATAAATTGTATTTCTACCTTTTTCTTAAGACTTACTGAACGACCCTCGCATCTTGAAATTTTCAGCATGCACACAATAGATCAGGGGTCTCCAAAATACGGCCCGCGGAGGGCTTTCATCTGGCCCGCGCACTCGTTTCAAGTAGCGCGCGATTCTGGCTCGTATAGTTGGTATCGAATACTTCAGTCAACGGCAAATTTGCTATCCGGCCCGCGGGGCGATTCGGAACTTGGAATGCGGCTCTCGTGGCCTAGTAAATTGGAGACTCCTGCCAGTGGCGCAGCAAGGGGGGGGTTTGGGGGATAAAACCCCCCCAGAGCACAGACAATTTTTTAAGTTTAATGTATTTTATTCATTTGGATTAATAATATTTATAGAATAGTGTAATGATTAATAAAATATCCCTCAGAAGGATGTAAAACTCTCCATTTTTAACCATTTATCTTAATTTTTTTCTGGGGGAGGGCCCTCGCAACTCCCGCTTACCCTGGAAGGTATGCTACACCCCAGACACCCCAGTATTAGTTGTGCCTGAAACCCCCTCTCCCCAGCCTTAATTCCTGGCTGCGCTCCTGACCCCTGCATTAGATGATTGTTCGATAATTTCTTGTACCTCTCATTGGAAATTTTTTTCGAATGTTTCTGCGGATGTGAAATTCTCATAACGGGGTCTTCTCGGACCCGCAATCGCAGCTCATTAAAAGAGTTCGTTAGATATAAGGGAGATAAATACAAGTTAAAAAGTAAAAACGAATCTCCCCATCCTCTAATAAGTTTAAAATGATGAAAACGCAATAGTTTTTCGCCCACTTTTCGCGAGTCTTGCAAGCCAGCAGCATCGTCCGAAGGGGGCGGATGAAGGAGGTCTCGCGAAAGGGAAAACAGGAGCGAATTATCTGGAGCCCTGGTCGTCATCCCGGGAGCAGAAGAATGGGAGTTGCAAGGGTGGGCGGCAGGGAGGAAGGAGTAATGAGTTTGCCGCTCTCCCAAGCTGTTGCGCAGCCCTCTCGACGAAAGATTGATCTGGCTGCAAGAGGGTCGGTCTTTGGCGCACGTCTCCGGGTGTTACGGGCAAGGAGAGCGGCGACGGGGCGACCCCCTTCCCCCCCACTCCAACAGTTAAGATTCCATACACCAAAGAAGTGTGCCATTCCCATTAATACGAATGTTTCAGAATATGCATGCTCTAAGGTTTCTCGGTTGGATAACTATTACTTGGACCATTTCTTATTCTTAAATAAAGTGACGCGGGTTTCGATGAATAATCATCAACATCCGCTTTATTTAAAAAAAGTAAGAAGTGATAGTTATCCAACCAAGAAACCTTAAAATGGAATAATGGAATGGAATATCATTCCATTTCCTTGAATACCTCAGAGTTAAAAATGAGAGAGTTTGATGCATGCTCTATTAATTGTAGTTTCAGGCTGTGGATAATAATAAACAAATGCATGCTATTTCATGTAGAAAAGGTCTTTAACTTTTTCTAACGACCAAGGAACATGTAAGGCTAACGTTTCGGAACTTCTTTAAATTATTAAGGCTGTATGAAAATGTAATAAAATGTTTGGTTAAAAGAAGTTGTTGAAGGATGCAATCATGTCTCGCAAAAGCTAAGACTGCTACAATAATAAAAAAAGACAAATTTATCAAAAATGAACTTGAATTTTCGACACATATCCTTCATTTAAACATAAAATTAGTGTTTACCCACAATTACTAAGCTACATGGTTGCATTGCCATATTCATTAATTACATTACAATAAATTTTGCTTAAATCGTGTGGATTGTATTTATTGCTACAACAATTTATTGTTTTTGAAAATATCATTCCATTTCCTTGAGTTATATTTTTGATAAATTGAACTGTGAATCTAAAATGTTGGTATTTTCAAAGAGTGGTTTTTGTTTGCAATGTAGGTTGCAAGGTGAAGAAATTGTATTTTTCTTTTTTTATAGAGAATTAATGTTGAGAAATGCGGTTTGGTTTCATCAAACGTCAAAATAAAAAAATACCACTGATCGAGACATAGATATGCGTCCTATTAAAGAAGGTTCCGAGCTGAAAAAAATGAAGGCCATGTAGACTCAGACAGTTCGACGACTGGAGACGGAGTCTGTTGAGCGCCGAATCTCCTGCCTGTGGATGTGTGCTGATTTAGCAGGTGGCATGTTAAGTTTACTGCTCCCTATTTCCTTATATGTTTCATTCATTTGCATTTCGGAGAGGTGAGGGCAAACCTTGGCCTGGATAGATGAGCATCAGCGTGCGTGATGCACCTTGGGCATGCAATTCGATGTTCACTGCAGATAACGATCCATCAAAAATGATCTACCCGAACAAAAGACTTACCGTTACGATAAAAAGCTGCTAAAAAATCCTTGGCCAAAAACACCGAACAATTCGCAGGTTTGAATAAAAGTTCACACTAGTCACTCAGCTATGCAAAAGGCTAGGTAATTCTGGGAGGTTGCCAAACATTTTATGGCATTTTTGCTGAATCATTTTCTTCTCTGTTTATTAGTTTGCCCTTCCGGGAAAAATGCTGCAGCGCAAATGTAACCAATTTTACAACTAGCCATCGGCATCAAATTTTCAGTCCAGATCATACCCAGACAATAATGCGCTCTCACATTATTCATAATTCTTCAGGGGCAGTATTAGCTGTCATTTTCGTCAGTTAACATTTCCATTATTTGTTAAGCTGTAGCAAAAATTGTAACGATTTGCAATAATTCAGAACTACCTCCGGCCAGAGTCCTCTAGATTGCTCTCTCAACACTACTCTTTCATCATGTCGAGTCGTCGCATAGGCTTCCACTATGGGAAGCACGACGTCCGCCATTGTTAGTCCTGGCAGCCCATTTACCCATAAGGAGATGTGGGCAGATTTCTTCGTTTATTTGGTATGCAAAGAATGTTGGTAATTTTCGGATAGTTGATACTAATTCCCGAAACCTTCGGTAACATAAATACAAATTTTCTAGGCATGACAACAATGGAAACGGCGAAAATAAAGATAAAACCACGGCAAGGACTAAACGTATTACGACCTGATAGAACCCTTCTTTTAATGGGTTGACAGTCAATTGCGCTTAATAGTCACTGAAAATACTATTGTATATTGACAATCATGGACCACTAATACAGCTTAACACAAGAGCAATCAGTGACTCCGTTTAATTACTCTAGAAGTATTTTGAAAACCATTTTTCTATGTAAAGTAGCAAGGCTGATGCTAGAGAAGTAATGAAAAATGGTATAACTGAAAAATTGCAAGAATATAAACAAAGGAAATGTGAAATAAAAGAACTTGTAATGTATAGTTCAATTTTACATTCAAACAAACACGTCAATTAGAGAAGCTACCTCATTTCATAGATGATAAGCATTAACAAAGACTGCGTGCCTATTTTTCAACAACTGTGCTGATTTCTCAAACAATTATAGATGAATGATAATGTTAACAATTACTTCATTTAAAAATATACATATATAGTCATATCTCAGAAAAATACCAAACGTAGGTGACACGTATGGAAGATGAGAAATGACTTACACCACCTAAAGACACTATCATGAGGCATAATAGAAAAAGACAAACTACAAGAGATTTTAGGAGTCCATAACTCAGGGTAATAGGTGCTTATGACATGAATAAAAGCACAAATAAAGACATGCTCAGTATCTCCAGCTCCTAAGACTGCATGTAGCCATCAAACACACCCAACCCCTCCAAGAAACGAAACCTTGGAATCATCCAGCCATCGACTATGCCAAACATGAATTACACACAGGTGATTTTTTCCAAGGAACACTATCGAGATACCACAGGTCAATGATTTTGGTTTCATACAAAAAATTTGTATGAAACGATATACGATAAATAGAATATGAGAGGTCTCCTCTTTGGTGTAATAGGCTTAGGATAATTCGCGACGTCGAAAATCGTCGGAACATCATTAGGCTTTTAATTTATTCCTTTCTTTCGAGCGGATTCAAATTTTGATTCGTATAAGTGCACCTGTGGCAAGGAAAACGAAGATAACTCGCACGAAAATGTTTTCATAATGATAAAATGGCTAAATAATTACGTGCATGTACTGCATGTTGCCTTTCCCTGGGCTACAACCTTGTCGCGGTGGAAAGGCTTGCGCGTCCCTAGAGCTGCACTGGCGGGATTAATTCTAAATTATTCCCGGTAGGGCCTATCATGCTAGATAGGTCGAAGGGTAGGAGCCAGACGAAAGGTAGTCCACGTGATGGTGTCACGTGAAAAACACTGTTGGAATGGAAGTGGGAAACCCTACCAGCTATCTCTTCCCTGAAAACATGGAGTACAACCAAATGAGCCTCGGAATCTCATCGCCCGGGACCCGTCCGCAAAGGGCGGGTGTCGGGCACGGCAGCGAGGTCGGCAAGGTCCTCGGGGTCGTCAACATGCGAAATCCTTGCAGAGACATATCATCATCACCAGTAGCAGCAGCAATGAAGAGAGAAGAAGACCAAGAAGATGGAGAAGAAGAAGTCGGCTATAAATGTCGGGACGTGAAATGTGAGGACAATCATGAGGGCAGGGAAGTTAGAAAATATGAAAAGGGAAATGGATAAAGGGAGGATAGATATATTAGGATTATGCGAGGTGAGGTGGAGGGATGGGAGGGATGGAGGACTATTGGAGTGATGGGTATAGGGTTTAATATAGTGGTGGGGAGGTAAGTCAGCGAGGGGTAGCTTTATTAGTATTAAACAGGAAGATGGCTTAGCGTGTGGTAGGTATAGATCAGGTAAGCGATAGGATTCTGGTGATAGAAATTGAGGCGCGGCCCACCAACCTTGTGGTGGTCCCAAGTTTACATGCCCACTAGAAATCATAGGGAGGAAAAGGTAGATGAGGAGTATGAACAGCTCGAGGAAATAATTAGAGAAACCCCCGGTAAGAAAAATCTGGTAGTGATGGGGGACTGGAACGCTTTAGTCGGGGAAGGGAGGGATGAAACGAAGTAGGAGAATTTGGATTAGGAATTCGGAACGAGAGGGATGAGAAAGCAGCAGAATTTTGCAGGAGAAACAAGTTATTCATCACAAACACGTGGTTCAATCATCATAAAGGGCGAAGGTTCACATGGAAAAGTCCAAGGGATGTAGGGAGATATCAAATACACTACATTATGGTAAGACAGAGGTTCACGAATAGTGTGAAAAACTCGCGTAGCTTCCCAGCAGTAGATGCAGATTAAGGCCACAACCTGGTACTTATAAAATGTAACGTAAGATTCAAAAGACTTATGTACCAAAGTTATAAAGGCGAAGAAATGGAACGTAGAAAACCTGAAAGGGAGGAACCTGAAGGGGAGGAGCCTGAAGGGGAGGATATCAGGAACAAGTGTACATTAGTATACTGGAGACTGGAAGTACACAGACTGAAGAGGAAGGGTGGGATACTATTAAAACGGGAATAGTCAATTCGGCGGAGAAGTCAATTGGCTACGTTGACAGCAGGAGGATAAAGAAGCCTTGGATTACGGAGGGAATGGTAAAAGAAATGGAGGAAAGAAGAAGTGGAAGAACGTGGACACAAATGAGGGCAAAAGAATGTATAGGGAACTAAATAATCGATTCCTACGTGAAACTAAGAGGGCAAGGGAGGATTGGTGGAAAAGACAGTTTGAGGAAATGGAAAAGTTCCAGAAGGATGGAGAAGTAGGCGCGTTGTACGACAAAGTTAAGTCGCTATCGGACGGAAAAACAGGAGAAGCCATGTCTAAAATTAAGGCTAAAGATGGAAGGATGCTAACCGAGCGAGAATATGCACAGAGTAGATGGAAAGAATACGTGGAGGATCTCTATGAAGGAAAGAACAGACCGGAGAGATTGACTTTAGGGGATGAAAGTGAAGTGGGGGAGGATAATTTTGGGCCGGGGATATTAGAATCGGAATTAGAGAAAGCACTTCGTGATATGAAGGCTAGTAAAGCAGTGGGCGTGGACAATATCCCGTGTGAGCTTCTGAAGAATCTAGGGGAGGAAGTTAAGAAAAGGTTTTTCAAACTAGTACGCAGGATATATGAGGAGGGATGTTGGCCGGAGGATTTCGTGAAGACGGTTTTAATTCCGCTACCGAAAAAGAAGAAAGCTGTGGAATGCGGAGATTATAGGACTACCACCCTAATATCGCATGCGACGAAATTGGTGTTGAGGCTATTGAACAGACGAATGGAGGCGAGGGCAAACGAGTATTCGGGCGAAGATCTGTTTGGTTTAAGAAAAGGGAAGTCAACTCGTGATGCAATAGCGATAATGAGGTCCCTGGTGGAGAGGAACCTAGAATATGACCAGGACGTTTATGCCTGTTCCGTGGATTTTGAAGAAGCGTTAGATAGCTTGAACTGGTTAGAGTTAATGGAAATCCTCAAGAGAATAAGTGTATATTGGAGGGATAGACGACTAATTTGTAATCTGTATATGGCCCAGACTGCGCAAGTGTGGGTAGCGGACGGAGAACCTGGGTGGGTAAGCATTGGCCGAGGTGTGAGGCAAGGCTTCCTCACCTCTATCACCGCGTATGCCTACTTTTTATCGTATGCGCTGAGGAGATGGTAAGAGAAGCGTGGGATGAGTTAGAAGCTGGAATAAAAGTGGGAGGAATGATGTTCAAATAAGTGAGATTCGCAGATGATCAGGCGTTGACTAGCCAGTCAGCGAGGGGGCTTCAGGCTCTAGTGAATGCGTTATACGAGCGTTGCGAGGAGTATGGGATGAGGATTAATCACAAGAAAACTAAGGTTATGCGGTTTTGTAAAGCATCACGAGCGAGGAATGTGAGACTTAAGATAAAGGTGGGTGGTGAAGAATTTGAGCAGGTTGAGCAGTTCAACTATTTAGGCAGTACGTTAGAGGAAAACGGATACGGTAGTAAGGACATTAGGAAGAGAATTGCATTAGCAAAGGAGGCGTTCGTGAACAGGAAGGAAATTCTGAGAGGATTGTTATGTAAGAGTTTAAAGAAAAGGTTAGTGAAGAGTTTGATCTGGAGTGTAGCGCTTTACGATGCGGAAACTTGGACATTGAGGAAAGAAGACGAGAGATGATTCGAGGCATTCGAGGTGTGGGTATGGAGAAGAATGGAGAAGGTGAAATGGACGGAGAGGAAAAGGAACGACGAAGTGATGGATATGGTTGGCAATGAGAGGCAGCTTTTAGATGAGGTACGGAGGAGACAGAATTTATGGATGGAGCGAATAATTTGCGGAGAGGGGATGTTGAAAATGGTGTTAGAGGGTAGAATGTTGGGGAAACGAGGGAGGGGAAGGAAAAGAATAGGGTTTTTAGAAAAATTGAAAGGAAGTAGGCCTTACAGTGAATTGAAGAAGGCAGCGCTGGAAGGATAGGGAGTCTCCCAAATCACTTCATTAGTACTCCATGGAAACCTACCTTAATCTTAATAATTATAATCTGTATATTGACTATTATATCAATTAAGGAAGGTTTCGCTGTTTACAAATCGCATGTAATTACAAGGTGTAGAATGCAGCATGAATTCGAATACAATTACCTGCAAACATTCGTTACCAATAACGTATTTCCAAAAGGGACATAAATATTACATTATTTCAGTAAGTCTTTAATAAAAACTGGTATCATTGATTCCATCGCACGTAAAAGTTCCTCATGGTATTTCAAACGTGAAAGCACTTATATGGTTACAAGTATAACTTTCAAGGACTCTTACAAGTATAACTTTCACGCGACGAAATAATAACAACTAACCACATTCCATCTTGTGAATAGGTTGCGTATTCTGATGTTTATTGTTTAAATTAATCACTTGAATTTATCTCGGGTTACTTGTATTAGTTTTACGACACTATGAACGTTTTAAAAACTATTGCCACAAATAACCTTATAAACATGAAAAACTCTCAACAATAGCAGGAATTATTATGCACTATTTTCTGTTTACATTACGTACAACGTAAAACTGAGTACCAAAGGTATTAAACTTTGAAATAAATCACAGCCTTTCATCAACTTAAGCCGAAACTAAGTAAAAACTTGATTTTCATATGAATACTTATCCAATACATTGAATTAAATCAACTTCTATCAACTCATCTCACAAATTGTGGAAGACGGCTATGGTTGCCACTTATCCATCCCGCAAATTTGTAACCATTTCACCCTTACCTCAGGATTACAAGGAAAAACAAAAACACGGAACCCATCCCTGCAACTAATGGAACAGTTTGGTGCAGAAGAACCAGCCATCTCTCTTATTAATCAATTACAAAAATGGAAAAAACTGCACCTACTTGACGTTACGCCTATGCTACAACACAGCCCGCCATTAATGATTTGACCAACAATGGCGGATTGCGACGACTCAACTTCGTAGTTATTATATGGCAATATAGAGGACTCTGCCTCCGGCTATTCGATGCTGAGCGAGTGTAAACAATGAAATTTAGAAATAATATTACAATTGGGAGTTAGTAACGAGGAAGTCCTAAGAAGAGTAGGAGAGAAGGGAAGCCTCATGAAAACCTTAACAAGAAGACTGACAACCTTATAGGCCACGTCTTGAGACATGATGGCCTGATGAAGACAATCGTCGAAGGGCAAGTGGAAGGCAAGAACGGAAAAGGAAGACCTCGAACAAAATATATGGAACAAGTAAAGAGAGATGTGAAAGAGAAGAAATACGTAGGTGTGAAAAGACTAGCTGATAGGAGAACTGAGTGGAGAGCTGCGTCAAACCAATCTTACGGTTGTTGACCAGTGATGATGACGATGATGATTACAATAGGTTCAAAATTAATATAAAAAACACTTTTTATTTTAGGGCTCAAAGTCCTGCGTTAAATCTTAAATTATATTTTTTCTTTGAAAATATTCAATACCGTACTACAACTAAAATCTCCAATATTTGACGATGAATTCAGATCACTCAAGTTCCAAAAGTAGAGAGAATATGTTGGAACCTTGTCCCTATGCTGGATCTGCCGCTGATTAAGAGAGATATTATGCTAAACGGATTGGAATGAGAATTCGTTTTCCCCCGAGAAAAAAAGGACTTTAATAAATGTTAGGCAGAAATTCGTTAGAGTATTTTCTTTTTCTTACGGCTAGTGTCCTTAAACCTTCCGCCACGCGCCTGTTACGGCGGCTGGATGAGTAATATGTAACTCATTACCTCGTTCTGAGATAATCGGGTCGTCGCTGAGATAATCGCTCATGAGTAGAGATGCGTGAAAATCGCAAATGCGATAAATGCAATATAGATGCGATGTGCGCAAATAAATGTGACATAGATGCGATGACTGGACTTTTATGATTTTTTTACGCATATTTGCCTTTTCGACGGCAAAATTCGTACATATTGTGGCGAGCGCAGTTTAAATGCCCTGCCGACACTCACCGCTTAAAGCATGTAGCGACTGGCCAGCTGCTAGGAGGCTGGGACTCTACGTGGCCGCGAACTACAAGTGGGCGCGGGCAAGCTACACCTCCGCCACTATAAGTCTTATTCCTTAATTTGTTATTGTTCTACAGCATAATTATTAAAAGTATTCTGTATTTTGTCATATAACTGTGTTTCACTACATTTTATCGTCATCTTCCTCATTATGAAAATAAAAAATAGACGCTACAAAATGCGATAAACTGTAATTGAAAGTGCGGTAAAATAAAAATGAAAGTGCGATTTTCATGTATCTCTACTCATAAGTAAACTACGTGAGAACGACATTGGAGGCCCATTCGGTAGGAGTTCTAGACGTCGTGAACTTATCTGCGAACGGGTTACGGATTTCGAATAAAACATACAAATGATTGTTTATTAAATATAGGTGTTCAAAAGGTTTTGCCAATGCCACCCGACAGGTGTCGCTAGTGTTGTCCTTTTTTTCCGGCGGGTGATATAATCCCCTCGGTTCTGATAAACTTGGTCATGCTCTCGATTTTCAATCGGAATGTGCCTTGCTCTCGGTCGATCCCATTCCATTTTTACGACAGATTATTCGCCGCGAATCGCACGAGAAGTAGCCGACGGATCGCAATACAGAAAAATACCGGTCTTTCTATTTTTCAAAATCCCTCCCTTCGCAATCGACAATGAAAAATAAATGACTACGAAGCCCATTGAACCTCTCTCCTATCCAATCACCATGTCCGGGTGATTTGTAAGTGAGCTGCTTCTACTGGTTCTTTAACGCCTCCAGCTGCTTGTTTAGCTTCAGCTTAAAAGACTGTCGATACAAAGGTAAATGTGCATCCCTTACGAGGAATGATGAACGACTGAGGAGTCGGCGCGAGGGATTGAGAGCTCGCTCTTTGTAGCCGTGGGAACTGTGCGTCGCGAAACACTTGACGAGAAAACCTCCCCTTGCTCCCTCCAGCCCAACCCCCTCACTCCATCAAGCGGTTCTTCTAGCTACCCTTCCGATTCCACACGACCTTCGTGCCGTGAGATGGAGCTGTGCATTAGATCGAGAATTAGCAATTGAAGCTGCACTAGATATGTGGAGTTGCACCATTGAGTTCAGTAATAATGTTGCAAAAGACCAAAAAATTAATATAAGAAAACCACATTTTTATTTAAAGGCCCATGATCCCAGGTTTAAATTTTACAGATAAAAGACTATGTTCAAGACCAAAAACGTGGTACGAATTCATTTCTACACATTGAATCAAATCATGAACAATGATAAATATTAAAAAAAATTGGATAAAAAATTAAAAGAGAGAATATTCTACTAACTGTTGATAATTCTTTGAATTTAAAAAAAGTACTTATTAGCAGAATGGTAATAAAAAAGTACAAATAAAAAGAAAAAAATATTGTCCGCTGTTCTGACTATTTATTTTATTATGCCAAAAAATCTAGTTTAAATTTCTGTTTTACACAAACAACACTTTACACCAAGAAAGACACAGTTGCACTATTCTTTAAATTTTTTATTGTAAACTGGCTGGTTGGGGTGAGCCAAGGCACACAGCCAAACATTGGCGTCTTCGGCTATGTTATCCCGTGTAAGTCTCCTTAAATATTCATAATCGTATAGTGGATCATATAGTTTTTTAATAGGGTAGTTTCCTTCATCAAAGGAAACGGAAGGCATTCATTGCGATTCGTTACCCACCATTAGTGTATTCAGAATATAAAAATTATTTGGTTTTGGAAATCCCAGTTTAGACACATGGCAATGGTCAATTTTATCCTCATTTGAAAAAGGCCCAGATTGGCGCCCATGCGATTCCACTCCACGTGACGTCACAGGTACCTAGTTTCTATACGAGTAGATAGGACTTATACATCGTCTGACATTACCAATGCATGCATGAGACACAGAGCTCAGGGAAACATGTCTTAATAATCACCTATTAAAACTGCCTATGGTCGGAAAGTTTTCTTCGTTTGATGAGGTATTAATAATCCTTATTTAAGCCAAGCGCTACCAGTTAGCATGGTACTCAGCTACCTGCTAGCATCCTGCGTCGTATCAGCGCTCAAAGCCTCGCCCCAAGGTCACCTCACTTTGCGGCTGCGGGAACCAGAACGACGTCATACGGAGTTTTCCCAGCATTCATACTTAAGGTACGTTTTCATAGACGCGTTTCAGGCGAACCGACGCGATAGCGAAATTTTCAGCCAATCAGAAGCCCGGATTTCTTCGTGTGATATCGCGTACGTTCGCCTAGCTTCGCGTCTCCCGAGATGAAATATGTTCAACTTTCGACGCGTGGGACGCGTAGAATCTCAAACATGGCCGACCAGCGAGGTTTCGTTGATGAAGTTATCATTTCGGAAATCCGGGTAATTTGGTAGAAATGATTTTGTTTTTATTATTTGTGATGGCGATAAAGTTTTAGTTTTATTTACGTTCATTTTTCTGTTTATTTCTGCTTTACATTGCAATGTTATCCGTAAGCCGGTGCATCATAGGCAATAATTGAACAGCGTATTATCATGGATATTAAAGCTGTTAGGAGATGTTTGTGTATTTCGACACATAAAAACCTTAATTGGAGGTATTCTTGAGGCATAATCATTCGCGATCATGTTGAATGACGTGATTAAAGTCGTCATACTAGACGCAATCCATGCTAAGGATACCACCCAGCACGTTAAAATCACCTCTAGATCGATGTAAAAAGCGTACAAACAAAGTTTTCTTGCGCATATGCACTAGATATGGATATGGAGTAACTACTTAGTGCAATTGTGTGCATCAAGTATTACTCTTAAGCTTACAAAGGGAAAGTTTAATCACATCTTATTCACATTTCAACGCAAAGGTTGATTATGAACATTAATAAAGTATTAGTGTGTTTGTGTAGGCACTTATTATGGCAACCGGTGTAGCCCAGTGGTTAGCGCCCAACGCTACCATGCGGAGGGCCCACGTTCGATGCCGATAGCAGGAGTTTTTTTTTTTTTTTTTTACTTTTTTATGTATATTTTTGGCATAAACTTACGTTTAACTATTAATTTTATGATTTTAAATCATAAGAGTGTTTTATGGATTGAAAATATTTCACATGTGCACGCTACGTATGTTTTATTATCTTTTGATTTTGATAGTTTTTATCGAACTGCTGTGGCCATTTCGGTATCAATTACCAAACCAGTTTGATATAATTTATCAAATTGGTTTGGTAATTGTTACTAAATTTTTCAATGAGCCATATGACGACCGAAAATTTTGATAAATTTCATCAGAATTCGATAGTTCTAACTAAACCATTTCTGGGGACATTCTTAAGTAATTAAAAAATGACTCGCGGTCGTTAAGCCTCATCTCTTGGAGGAGATGATGGTAGTCTCCCTGCCTTCTGCGTTCCTCAAATATTGGGCGAACCCACCACCTTTTTCTTGCATATCGCCGTCTTCTTAGTAAAACAAGGCCCATTAAGGCATTAAACCTCCATTCCATTTGTACAGGATTCAATGGCAGTACTGCATCCATGTCTTCCCTTCAAATATGTTCGCAGAAATACACTCCAACTCTTATATCTGAAAGTTAGTTTGCAACATTCACACACGGTCGTGTCGTTTCTTTTTTTTATAATTTCTTCTTTGCCGTAGATGTCGCGCAAGCACATCCTACGCGCAGGTTCGCTTTCGCTTGCATGTGAACGGTTCACGCGAATACGTGACGCGTATCGTCGCGCGCGTGCGCCTCTGACGCGTCTATGAAAACGTACCTTTAGCCGTCGCGTTTTCGCGCGATTGAAAATTTTCACTTTTCGTTTAATCGCGAAAAATAGGTTTCGTCATTTAAAAATGTAAAAACGTGAAATACGTACTCCAGGAGTAATAATCTTTCGATCTAGGCAAAAAAAATTATAGGAAACCACCCTATTGTGACATATTTGCGTGATACCCCGAAAGTTTCAATAGAGCAAGGGTCCTAAACCCGCGGCCCCCGGGCCACATGCTGCCCCTAGAGGCCAAGGAAAATATTAAAGAAATATCGCAAGGCCAAGAAAGAAAGTATCGCAGCCACAAAAATAAAACCAAATATCACAAATATTCGTCTGAAGTAAGCAATATGAAAAATCGCATTGATAAATTGAACTTTTTAACCAATAAAGATCATTGCACTTTGAAATTATGTTTTTTTTCCATTTTATTGATGTGGTGGTAAAGTGACGTGGAGCATTGCGGCCCTCAGGACGACGTGAAATCAATTTTTGGCCCTTGAATGAAAAAAGGCTGGCGACCACCGCATTAGAGGATACTCTATGCGGCCACCAACTGCGTTATCGCCCACCGCGCATTTGAACCGGTTTACAAAATTCGCCACTCGCCGCGCTGATGGGAAGAGCTATCCGAATTCAACGGAGAAATAACCTATGCTTTTGGCTGTTTGTCAAAGTTTGTATTGCAGATGACATGATCTATCAAATTCATAACATTCCAGTGCTATTCCTCGCGAGTGCAAATCCCACTCTCTTGCAAATTACTAGAATCAAATGGAACACAACAGCATCATCAATCATCGCTCGACTGCAGAGAGTTTTGAAATCCAATTAAAATTTGCAACACAAATCAAGCTTCCTTGGGATTCGGCATAATTCAATAGCGTCCGATCTAAGAAAATTTAGAATTACTCTCAACAATCGACATATTTTCAAACATTTGTACACGATATATTTATCAATGGTTTAGAATTACATGGCTATTTTTACGTAGCGAAAATATCTCAGTCGAAGCTTGAGCCTTTCATTGCAGAGTAAATTGTGCATTGCCAAACAATAATGGGCTAGGTAATGAGACATTTTGATTAACTGTGTGCTTTATCCGAAATGTTTTCGTTGTCAGCGGGCAGTAAAGAATAAGAGGTGAACTATTTTGTGGTACTCGTACCCGAGGGTTACGGTTAGTGGAGCGAGGACCCTCTTCAGTGGACACGTGTGCCCACGCGTAAATGCATCACGTGACATGGGGAATTTTGTTATCAACGAGTCCGAGAGGAAAAATTCAACACAAACTAAAATGGAGTACAATGTATTTACTAATGTTCTTTCTTAATTTACCAACTAGGTACAGATCGCTGAACTTCCATTGGTTAATTTTTCTTGACTCCAAAATGCATAGCCACGGTCCACCATTTCGATAATCGGACGCAAGTCACGTGACAAAATGCCATGATGCCATAGAGACGCTCGAGATACGTTGCGATCAAGGCAGTGACGTCACTCCACCCTGTAATCCTAATCCACTGCCTCATTGCGAGTGGAGAGAAAATTTTCCTATGGCGTGTGATGACGATCAAATGGATTATTTCTCATATCTCCCTAAATTTAGCAGTTCCCTATTAGGGTGTTTTGTGGAGCATTTTGTTACACTTATCTATAAGTAAGAATTTATTTTAAAAACTTAATTAACCTTTTTTACAATATGCATTCCACAAAAGCTGATATGTATTCATAATAGACTTTCAAGTATTTTTATCTGTCTCATGTTTTGACTTACTTAAATCAAGTTTCGAATAATAAATAGGGGAGGCATTCAAGTGATGTAAAGATTATTTCTCGCTCACAATAGCTCCATGATCACTCCTTTTAAGAGGGACAAAAGACGAATCGTCGCCTCCTTTGCTGCGACGGAGGCATTGAAGTGCCGCTGGAGCGAAGCCACGGGCAAACTTCCAGCCGCCACTGCATGCGCTCGGCTCGATCCTCGAAGGAGCAGCCACCAGGGTGGAATCCATCCGTGTGCATCCGTCCAGTTGGCGGTTGTCGTGTCGCTCGTAAAAGCGGTGCGTGCGGAATTGAAGGTGCGCCCTTCGCCATGAAGGGCTAATGCCCCCCCAGGGGTCAAATGAAGCATTCTCCTTTACAACCGGTATCACTTCATGCGTATAAAATCCAATGATTCAAGCGGAATGGGGTGGAAGTTTCTCATATTAAAAAAAAATTCTTGCAATTTTCCGGGGCTATAAAATTTAGTACGACCTAGGTATTAATATCACTACATCATTTTTATTCAACTTCAGATGCATAGAGGATGTGTATTTTAAGCAATGAAGATGAATTTATTTTAAGAAATTTGTTTGTGATGTCGCTACATAACTCTGGAAGAGTCTAATGCATGCTTCTACAACATGAACACACTTCTAAGGGCGATATTTTATGTATCCCACATATTTCGTGAATCCCATTCATTTTTTTCTTCAAATCAACGGAACATAGTAACATCATCCATCCATAGGCCCATCACTATCTTTGTTTACAGCTCCACTTACAATGCATGCAAATATCTTTCTTTCCACCGAATAAAGTTATCAAAAACTACGTTTTGCCCGCCAATATCGTTCCCGTATGCTCAACACGACGACTCCTTTCGTGAATCGTGTGCATAAATAACATTGAGAAATTGCATTTTAAGCAATGATATAATGTTAATTCAAATAAATTTATTCTGGTTATCCCTTCAAATATCTGGTAGTCTACAAAGAAAGCTCCTTTAGAGTCAATGCACTTCTGCAGGTGAGTTTTCCACGCATCGCACGCTCCCTCGAAGTGAGCAATCGAAACATCATGCGTTCAAGCCGCTTTGACAACATCCAGGGCTCGTGGTTACCTAGCAGTTGGAAAATAATGGCATCATAAAAATACTCTGAATGTGTGATACTCACACGCCTGTGGCTTAGTCTGGGCCGAGCGCTACCCTCTCACCTAACCAAATCAACATTCGGGCTCAATCACTAGGTGGGTTACCACCAGGTGATACCCTGCTGTTAAAAATATGTATTACGTAAAAGAAATAAATTAAATCTGCAGGAACACCGTCATGGGCTTCCTTCCGTTTCCTCTCACCCTTACTCTCTGGTGATCTTCCATACCATCCTCATTTTTTGCTTTGCTCATCTCTTTCAAAGTTGCTTATCACGGCTACTTTTGACTTAATTTTATTCTCCGCACTGTCATCGTCAATTTTTTCACCGGCTTCTGTCCTATTTCCAGATCGAACTTAACCATTCATGCGTTAGTTTACACTCTAGTGCCAAATGGAATTTTTCATCCTTGAGTATCACCTCAGTTTGTCAAATTAAATTGCATTGATCCGAAAGGAAAGAGCATTTTGATGGCAAGCAACTCTTTCTCCTCATCTGATCGGAATACTCATTTCTTCTCATAATTGGACTCATCAGACCGTGAGATTGGGGAGAGAGACGCTCTTCAACTGTTGGTGGCCTGCCGCTCGACGGAATCGGGAGCATATATATACATTCGCGTGAAGTCATTCCACCGCCAACTGGAGCGTACGATCAAACTAACAATTGCCGGCGAGGATGGAAAACGTGGAGAAAAGCAACGACAGTGTGATATTTCAAATTTATCTTGGTGTCTTTACGAAATTGTTTCCACGTAAGTGATGTTATTGAACGACAAATTATTAAGTTTGAGCAGAGGCATAGGTGGACGGAACTTTCTTAAGGAATATATTTAGGGGGTTGAGAAAAATTGGGTCCCCAAATTTTAACTCTAGGTACAGCAATGTTGGAATTCGCCATGAAAAATATTTGGTTTAGCCGGGATTCAAACCCGGATAGTCGGTCAGTTATAGTATAATTTACATCACCAATCCATCTTATTCCACGAAAAATCTCAAGCTGGGTTTTTACCGAGCAAGGTATTGACGTCTCAAGTTCACTCTGTGGCACAGAAAATGGAGGTTGTGCTTAATGAGCCACTGTTAGGGAAATAAATCCTACTTTCCCGCTATCCCGCGACGGACAGTGGCGCAGCCAGGGGGGGGGGGGGTCCGAGGGATCCGGACCACCCCCGAAATATAAAAACACAATTATTTTCTTTCATAAAATACAACAAAATGTTAAAATATCATGAATTAAAAAAAATTCTTTAACAAATGAAGTATTTTCGATTATGAAAAGTGTCAAAATTAGGTTAAAATCCATTACTTAGTACTCTGTTTTCTAAAAAAAATCCCCCCCTGGCTTTGGACCCCCCCCCCCCGAACGAAATTCCTGGCTACGCCACTGGCGACGGACGCATTTCATAGCACTTTTTCATCCTTAATATACATACCCTGGCACCCGTGCGCGTGAATGAGGATAAAGTTACTTGTCTCATGCAGTACTTTCTTAAGGAAGCTGATTTTACCATTTTAAATATGCTAAAGTTATTTCTTTAGAAAATTTATAATGGCGAATAGTAAAGCAAAAATAAAAAAAATATACGAGAGTGGATTTATAGGTTAGCCATGGACGAGACGAATAAAATATCTCAATAAAAATACAATCACTCCTTTTCCTTTTTTACACACGCGTCTTTCTCGAGCGAATTTCTCCAAAGCGCTCAAATCCAAAGATATGCAAGTCTCAGTAGTTGCCTCTGTTTCCTGCAGATGTCTCTTTCAGTCCGGAGAGAGAGCACTGGCGTCAGCGGGCCTTCTTTATGGTGGAGAACGTTCGAAAGCGCAGAGTGTGGCAAAGTCGCATTTGTTCCAACTTTAAGCTTGAACGAAGGCGATCTTTCCGATAATGCCAGCCGTAGAATATGGAAAAATTATGTTTTCCTTGTCTCGAAATGACGCAAATGTAGTTAAAATTCATGTGCCGAAATTTGGTTGCTTTAAATAACGGGAACCCGTGCCCCAATATTATATTGTGCGCACAAAATTTGATCTTTTGGGCTGAAAATAAAACAGTAAGGAAGACGAAGGTGGAGTATCTAGGAATGGAAATAATTGTTGCGGGCCGTACACACAACCGTCGCAGGGTAATGAAAATTCTGTTCTTTGAAATCCAGACTAAAGCGCAGGGTGGCATGTGAGTCTGCAATGAATATGCATATACGAAAAACGAATACATCAGAATTACGTCTTAGGCCCTCATTCGTGGGTGCATTGAAAATCCACAAAATAAGACAAAAAGAATAAGAAACTAATTTAACAGGCGTAAATGGATGGGATAGGGTTGTGATAGCAATTCCTTAATTTATAGGATAGAAAATAATGCCTTCACCGGAGCAGGAACCGAGGTCACTCACATCTGCGCCTCGATTATGTAAATGTCACAGCGACGACGGCGATAGATGACCATCACGTTCTCCTATCACGTTCCGCTGTGTCGCGCGATCATGTAAGCCACCGTCATCGCGCGTAGCATATAGGTACTAGCGCGTGAGGTTGGTATCATTGAGAAATCTGAAGAGCCAATAAAACCCTTCGACACATCTCTGTCCGAGAATGCGTCGTCTGCGGAGTCTTCTAAATAACAATAACAAACAACGAAAACATGAAATGGAGGCAGTTCAAGGCTAAGTACTTCGCTTCGCCAATAGGATATATTATGATAAAGTACTCGTATTACGGTAAAGTATTGGGGAAAGTGTAGTATTACTTTTCGATGTGTGATAACGTAATCTATTTTCTAATGCTCGCCGGGAGATGCTGCAGTCATTATACATATTTGCTACATCGTAGAGAATGGTTGAAAAGTCGTGACCTTGGATTGAATCTAATTTATGTTGAAATGATAATGGAAGTGTAATCGAGCTAGCGATTTGAATGTAATTAGTTAATAGCTGATTTCTGATGATTAAAAAATCGAAAAGGAGTTTAACGATGTTTATATATTGGAGAACGTACTTGGAAAATGTTGATAATTAAACTTCGATACAAAGTAATTGACGTTTAAATCACGGATGTACTTCAATTATCAGTACTTTCAAATTTGCCGTGTGAAAATAAAGCTGCTCAACCGAATTCACTACCATGCGCATATAACAATTGAACAACGTGGACAACTAACAATGTCAAGAGAGCACTCCAGTAGAAATAATTAAGGATTTTATTGGTTTTTACTCGATTAATAAATATAATTAAATAAAAAATAATATTTTGCTAATATTTGCATTTAATGATCGTTTTTATGTCAGCATATGCTTATCACCATCGGTTTCGAACGCGATAGGCCGATGACATTCGCAGCGTGATAAAGAGTGCGATCACGGTTTCATAATCGCTGCTATCGCCCCCCCGTCCTAGGAATCGCGTTGCCCCTAGCAACGACATCGCTCTCACCCCTCTCACAGTTACATAATCTGGTGTTATAGACCGCTCGCCTCAACGCACTAGACCACAGAATAACAAGGGGGTGTCCATAAATTAAGAGGGGTGATTTTGGCGATTTTTGAAACCCCCTCCTCCTTCCCTTGGTGGGATATCGTGAGATTTAGCTCGACCTCGCCCTCCCTCCCTCTAATCTCACGTGACATTGTTCAAAATGCGTATTTTCTGTGCAAACACGTTATCATGGGCTTGATTGCGTTGGATTTATAAAAAACCACATATTCAACTATTTTTATTTAAGATTAGTTGAGACTAGCATAAGACTACTAACTAAGATCGTAATTTTAAACTTTTACTTTCGGAAAAAAATATTACGTGATACTTGCCTGGACCCCCTCTTTCCCCCACGTGAGATTGGGTGTGATTAGGCCTGACCCCTTATCTCCCTACCCCTCACGTAATTCATGGATGCCCGTTTAACACGTCATTGTCTAGAGCTGTCTCTGATAATGTCGTGTAAACGATGAAACCAACTGAGCAAATAAAATACAGTGGAAAATTAATACAGCTGTTTGTATCATATTACTATCGATGAATTTCCACAAATGAACTCGTCAACAATCGATTTGAAAAGTAGACCAAGGCGGTTGATGAGATGAGCTCTTCACCTTGGGGAATTAAAGCCGTGCGAAATATTTACTTGCGATTTTATCTCGAACCCGGGCCCATGGGGAAGAAAGCCGTGATATTTTTCCTGCAGTACCAGAAAATAACACCACCGTTCAATTTCCGAACATAACTCTCGGGACGTCTCCTTGTTAGGCGGCGCCGCGGCGCGGGGAAGTGTTCTTGATGGTTGATCATACTGCGGGAGACCCTATCTCATAAGCGCCTGGAGATACGTAAAAAAAACGAGGATGGGTTTATGGCTTTGTATAATCACGTTCACTTTATTAGATAGATTAACTTTAGATCTTTACGTGCTGAGAATAAAAATGACGTAACTTTCACTTTACGAGCCAACCTACAAAGCCCAGTTTTCTTATAATTTGACATGGTTTGTCTGGCATGGCATTTAGAGGAGGCGACTGACATATTAGGTCATTTGCTCCAAAAGGGATGATTAAGGAAGGAAGGGTGGAGAGAAACCTGGCGTCGGCATTAGCCGTCTCTAAGAGAAAGACGCCTAGGGTATCAAGGTTTAACGTCCCATCCGACGGAAGGAGTGCTGTACTTTAAATGCCCTCCACTAAGAATTTCACCGAGGGATCTCTGAAAATTCTCTGCTTCCTCCGGGATTTGAAGGTTGGAAGTGGGTGAGGCCAGGAGTGGACCTCGGGGTGGAAAGAAAACACTCCAGCCACCGCGCCAATCCCATCCCCATTTGTTTCTTGCGGAAAAGAATGCCGTGATATTTGCTGACTACCTCCTTTCACTCTCGCCACGTGACATTGAGTGAGATTCTGCTTGAACCCCTGCCTCCCCTCTAAAATTAATTATTGGACGCACCCAAAACAGAAATTTGCTTTTTAAGTATTAAAAGAAAATAGAGATGGCACTTTTCCATAGGTTTATTCAAAGTACGACGCGTTTGAACCGTGAGGTCATTATCAAGTACAAACGGTTGGAACAAAGGTTGAAACGCGTCGTACTTAAAATAAACCTGTGGAAAAGTGCCATCTCTATTTTCTTTTAACACTCAAAGGATGTCGCTCCACTACATTTCGCCTGCTTCTGTTAATTTGATCCAGACATTTGCTTATTTGGGGGGGAGGGGAATGGTAGTCTGTACTAAAATATTCTGTTGCCAATTCACCCACATCAGAAAAAAATAGATTAAATTAAAACTCGGTTTCATGTTTCATCCGCTTCACTACGAGGGAGCTGATGACGAACGCACGCAACGTATTTCACTTCTTTATGTTTTCAGTAGTTCCTAGCCAATGGCTGTCTACTTTTCGTATCAATTTTTACAGTTTCCGACTAGATGTGAGTCATGGCAATTCCGTCAGTGAATATTTTAAGGGGAAGGAAAGCTGTTTTTGGGAGTTTGTGCTTAGTTTTGTCAGGAAGGAAGTAATCCCAGAGATGAGCGATCAATGCATTATCAGTCAGAGGCGGTGATTCAGCAAATTTGTTCTGAGAGCTCTTCAGCAATGGAGTGGCTTTCAGGTCGTTGCGTAGGTCTCGGTTGCTGATGAACCGCGAAGCGCATGTCTAGGGAGCTAGTGAGACGGTAGCACGTAAGGATGTAAAAGAGAGACTAGGGAGGAGCCCTATTTGGAGCGAAGGGCTTTCCGGAGCGGAAACTTTTGAGACAGTGAGGAAGGAGGGAGAGGAGAGAGTAGAAACGTTTGAAATGTGTGAGTGGAGGAGAATAGAGAGGGTGAAGTAGGCGGAGAGGAAAGGAAACGACGAAGTGATTCATATGGTGGGTGGGGTGAGGGTGCTTCTAGATGGGATATGGAGGATACAGAAGGTTTGGATTGAGCGAGTAGGTACCTACTGAGCGAGGGGGGGATGTTGAAAATCGTGCTGGAGGCATTAATGCTTGGTAGCAGTGGCGTAGCGAGGGAGTAGGTGCGGGGGGTCCCGATCCCCTCCGAAGTATAATAGCATAATTATTTTTCTGATAAAAGAGAGAAAAATATCAAAAAATCATGAATTTACAAAATATTTAATTGAAAAATTTAAAGTTTTTTTGGATTATGAAAAGTGTTAAAATTAGTTTAAAACCCTCTACTTAGTACTCTGTTTTTTTAAATTTCCTCCCCCGGTTTTGGACCTTTCCCCCGAACCAAATTTCTGGCTACCCCGCTGCTTAATAGGGAGGGGAGGGGGGAAAGTAGAATAGGATCAATTGACAGAATGAAAGGAGGGAGAAGGCCGACTTGTGAACTAAGGAGGGATGGCCATGATGGAAGTGTACACGGCTGAAGTGATTCGCAAATGCTCAATGCAAACCTAATTTAACCGGAAGAGAGCTTCATTCGATGCTGAAATTAAAATTCCTTATTGGTTATTGGCAAATATTGTGAAATGTGCTGGAATATTATGACATGTAACTAGCGATGAGAGAAGCAAGAAAGAAATTATCTGTAGGATAGCCAGGGCCGGATTTACCGTAAGGCAAAATATACATGAGCCGAAGGGCGTCACAGACCAAGGGGCGCCTTGTGTTTGGCAACCGGCAATGCTCTGTACTGGAGGCGCCTCGAAGGGCACCGCCGCACAGTGGGCGGAAATCGAAAAAAGTGTGACAAAACCCTAAATTTTCACTATTTTTTTGGTAAACAAAAATGGTATAGTCCGATGGAATAATTTCCAAGGATTAAGGAACTATGGCTATTTCAATAATTGGTTCACCCATTAAATCATTAGAACCCGTTAAAGACGAGAAAAAATTATAAAAAATGTCAATTCTGAATTTCTGCAAAAATCGAGTAATTACTTTCGCTATTGAGCCGTTAATATGGTTTTCCATAAATTTCAACGTATATTTTATAAAAGAATAAACCTTTCCTAATAATTACACGGGATAGTTTATTTATTTTTATCAATTTTTCATATAATAATTAAACATTCAAAAGTGCATTGTTTTTGTACTATTTTTGACATAAAGTGGAAAAAAACTTTATGAGGGCGACGAGACTCGATCTTAAAATTCATATGGAAATAAAGACCTGAATCCTGACTATATAATCCAAAAGAAAAATCTTGCTCCAACTTGCTACCTTGCTTGTTGATAGGATATGTATAAAAAGTCAACGCTGCCGCCCGGCCCGGCCGCGGATTACCCTGATTTGGTTTTTGCTCCAGTTTAAAGCAAATAATGGTTCCACCACTATTATTTTTACCCCAATTGTTAGGATAGATGTGAAATCTAAAATTAAAGGCAATATTTTGTCCAAAAAATTTCGTACTCTCTTGTTGCACATAGAAAGTAGAAAATTCGCCGCTGCCGCCGGTCACCCATGAGCCCCACCTATAATGTGACCATACGTCGGCAGAGTGCTTTGTTCCCTTATTCGTACTTATTCTCACATACATATGTACAGGGAATTTCCCGCACTTTAGGTCCCTTCAAACTAGAAATCCCTCCGACCTTGAGGAGAGGGAAAGAATCGAAGCAGGCGCGGTCAGTGCACACGACAGACAGACCGCAATTGTTCCTTGGGGCGGTAATCCGCTTCCACTACTAGTAGTTCTCTAAGTAACACCTCTTGACTACTCCAGCTTATTGTTCCTCCAAAATGTGGGGCTCTTGAATTTGGTGTTTGGGGCTAGGTTGTTTCTTTGAAACTCGCCGCTATTTGTTTTACCACCGCAGCGCACGTGCATCGGTTATTGCCATCCAAAAGATCGCTTCTCTGGAACACGCTAGTGAACGAGTTAGCTGGCGATTTACCGGGCGGTTTTCCCAAAAATAACACGTTCTATTGTCTTAGATAATGTCTTGCTTCCTCAGTTTTACTCATACGGTCAGTCTAACTTAGCTGGTGAGTGTTGAAACATCGACGTCTTTTAGCCACAGTGACTACTGACAGAGGAGTTCTCCTAGGTGAGCCCATCGATT
Source organism: Ischnura elegans (assembly GCF_921293095.1). NCBI lineage: Eukaryota > Metazoa > Arthropoda > Insecta > Odonata > Coenagrionidae > Ischnura > Ischnura elegans. Next base: position 136,309,207 of record NC_060247.1, on the reverse strand, counting down.
GGTTACCGGTTGTCGAACTTACTCTAATACAGAGAGGTCGTACACGACGGAGGGAATACATTAATCGGTCACAGGTATGATTAACACTACTAGTTGGAGAAATATTTTATGTCGATAAGGCAACGTTAGAAAATGAAGCATTTTTTTGTGGCTTGTAGATTTAGAAGCTTTTAACTCCGACAGGGGAGAAAATGAAGAGGAGGAAAGTGACTCGAAAAGAACTGTACGATGCTATGTGCTAAGGAATGGTGTAGACGGTAGAGTCGAAAAAACTATTGGCATTCAAATTTTTATTAAAAAAATTAGCATTGGGGGAAATGCAGAGATAAAGGATTTTTTGGGAAATTAGCGACTTCTAATTGATGAAGATCGTTTCCGCGAGTATTGCTCTTCCACTGCCGCCCTTTATGTGGAGCACTCTGAATGGTATTATATACCCCCAACTGTGCATAAGATTCTAATACATGGAGCGTGTATTGTAAACGCAGCAGTGCTACCCATTGGACAATTGTCGAAGGAGGCCCTTGAGTCGAACATAAGGATATTAGGAGGTTCAAAGAGCAGCACTCCAGAAAAATTTCCAGTGCAAAATTTTATTTTTCTAAGACTTCGTCTATCTTCGGACGCAATAGTATCCTCATCAATCGATTCGAATCACGGAAATGTGAAGGTACGTAAGGGAGCTAGGAACCTCCTTCTGATTGACGAGAACGCAGAGTCAGATGGAGACGAGAATGATTCAGGTAACGAAGACCTATAACTGTATTTACTCAGGTATGCATTATTTCCATTTCATTAGTCATTCATTTCAGAAACAGAAATATGGTTTTAACTTCTAATGAAAATAATCGAAAAATACTTACATTAATTTCCGTAGAATACATTGGTAAAATCCATATCCTTAATATTACATAGATACCACGCATCTATACATTCTATGATGTATCGATACATCAGGTTAAGTTGTTTAGGGTTATATATCAATTCTAAGTCAGTGATAGTACTTGTATGAATATAATAAGCATCTAACATGCAGCGCTTTTAATATTAAAATTAGGGAATTTTTACTGTTTCCGCCATTTTATTTAAGAGAGGCCCCTGATTGTTCTAGAGCAAAAATAACATTAGAATCGGATTAAGGAGGTAAAAATAATTTAAAATCGAAAAAATCGTGGATCTACGTTGAATAATAAGGGAGATATTAGTTTTGCCAAGCTTTTTTCGATTTCCGCCCACTGTGCGCCGTCAGCAGGCTTATCATGTGGGTTCCGTCTGCCTGCAGGTGCCCTCTTTGCTTTAAATGTGCTACGTTAGGATTATAGCAGAATTTGAACTGCGATGCCATAATTTATGAATTTGCCGAAAAGAAGACAAGGAGGAAACTTTTGAAGTAGTTCTCGTTGTGCTTGAGGCAGGCCCCGTCATGTCTTCATTCATGCTTTTAATCTGCACTTTATATTCTCTTGAAGATATAGCAGGAAGATATGCAGGTGGCCGTAGTTGTATTTTAGAGGCTTTGTTCAATAGGGTGGTTTACTTTTATTTTTTTATTGCCAAAATCGAAAGATTATCACTCCTGGAGTACGTTTTTCACGCTTTTAGATTTTTAAATGGCGATATATATTTTTCGCGATTAAATGAAAAGTGAAAAATTTCAAGCGCGCGAAAACGCGACGGCTAAGTGTGAATGCTGGGAAAAGCCCGTGTGACGTCATTCTGGTTACCGCTGCCGCAAAGTGAAGTGACCTTGGGGCGAGGACATGTGCGCCGCCAGGCGCAGGCTGCTGATGCAGGCTGCTAGTAGGTAGCAGAGTACCCTGCTAGCAGGTAGCGCTTGGCTTAATTATGGATTATTAATACCTTAACAAACGAAGGAAACTTTCCGACCATTGCCAGTTTTAATAGGTGATTATTAAGACATGTTTCCCTGAGCTCTGTGCCTCGTGCATGCATTGGTAATCTCAGACGATGTAAAACTCCTATCTACTCGTATAGAAACTAGGTCCTTGTGACGTCACATGGAGTGGCATCGCATGGGCACCAATCTGGTCTTTTTCAAATGAGGTTTTAAATTGACCATTAACATTCGTTTGAACTGGAAATATCTAAAACCAAATAATTTGTATACTATGAATACACTAATGGTGGGTAACGGATCGCAATGAATGCCTTTCGTTTTCTTTGATTAATCAAACTACCCTATTGAGAATGTAGTTCGTACCACTGCTCTTCATGAGTTTTAAAATTAGTTAATTTATAGTACTATATTTCGTGCTACCGCAGTTCATTCAGTCACAGCATTACGCAATGTTTTCATTTTTGAAGTTACTCTTCTTTTTTCGTGTATATTTTCCCTGCGTAAAAATTCAATCAAAGGTTATGCTGTCAGCCTTATATCTGCTTATTCCTTTTTTCCGAACCTCACCTCATGCGAGTGGCTATGCCTTATCATAAAAATCGGGGAAGGTGGGGGGGGGGGCTCAATGGAGAGGTGCCCGTTGCGTAACTTTGGGTAAATCCGGCCCTGAGGATACCCCAGGCGAGGAGAGGATTCCACCAAAAGAAAGATCTACTCGCAGCAGAAAATTTAAACATAGAAGTAAGAAAACAGCTTGTCAGAACTTACATTTGGAGTATTGCTTCTGTGCGAAAGTGAGGCATGGACATTGACAGCCGCGGATATATCAAGGAGGCCTTCGAAATGTGATGCAACAGAAAAATAATGAGGATCAAACGTCAGTAATGAGGAAGTCCAAAGTAAAGTAGGAGAGAAGTTTCACGTAAACCATGACAAGAAGACGGAACAACCTTACAGGCAACACCTTGAGGCATGATGGCCTGTTGAAGACAGTCGTCGAGGAAGAAGTGGATGGCAAAAATGTCAAAAAGAAAACCTCGAACAAAATGTATGGAACAGGAAAAGAAATGAGAATATGAGAAATTGGTGCGAAGGGATTGGCTGATAGGAGAATTGAGCGGAGAGCTGCGTCAAATCCATCTTAGGATTGTTGATCATTGATGATGATTATGAAATGAAACAATACCGAAAATCGGGGTATCAAGAGGAATCGTTCCCCTGTGCTAACGGTCTCCTCAGCTAATGAATCGAGTGTAGTCTCCGCGAGGGAAAAAAATCTGGTAGAGGAGGGCTGATGCCCCCAAAAGACACTTAGGGCCGTATCCAGAAACCACACTACTGCTAGAAACGTCATCAGATGATGGCGTAGCTGCTATAGCGGCCGAGCACCGCTACGATCACCCGCTGCAAAGTCTAGTGAGGTCCATGGCATGCTACTCGCTACAAGTAATATTGCCGCCGGGTTTCGTCTGCTTATCGCCTCGCATTTATTATTAATAATTATTGACGTTTAAAGGGCTATAAGCTCATGATAACCATTTATTATTACATAAAAATATAGTAGGAATGCTTCAATAACCGACTCATATGCTAACGAGTAAATATTTTGACTAATTTAACTACCAATAAATACTGTCAACAATACCGTGATGAAACCTCTTCGGCTTCACCGTTTTAATTGCAATTAACTTCTGAACGGGTCTTCCGTCTTCAACTTCCGTCATGCCTTGAAAACCATTTACAATTAAAGAAATACAAATTAGGGACATAGTTATGTCTCGCCTTGATACTTGTGAAATACTATTTTACGTAAAATAACTAAGTACTGTGAACACAACTATGCTGAAACCTCTTCGGTTTTGCCATTATAATAGCTATTAACTTTGGTATAGACCGTGGCTTGCCTTGAAAACCATTAATATTATATACATAAGTTCCCAAATAAAGTTGCAATCACCAGCTTTGTGCCTCAGACATCCAAAATTTGCGTAAAATACTCAAAAGCAACAAAGCCGTCTTCCAGTCAGCTACATTCATACTCAGTTACTGCTAGTTTAAAGGCTACGTGCCTGCTGCCCTGCTGCATAGGTCAACGGTTAATAAAGAATTGGAAAACAGAAGCTGCGCATGCGCGGGAAGGAAATACGAGCGAAGAAGAAGCAAGCCGGAGGAAGTGGGAGAGCGCGGAAAGGTATTTAATTGGCTGGGGATTGGAGGAGGGGGACTGTGTAAGCGGAGAAAGGGAAGGAAAGCGAGTCGGTTTTGTATTACAGGGAGGAGGGAGTGGTGTGAGCTCTTCGGTTTCTCCACTGTGGATCCGATTACGAGATAACCCCTCGCTTCCTCGCACCCTCTTACGAAATAGCCCCCAAAAATGAGCTTGGAGAGGTTACACAGGAAGTTGAATAATATCAACTGCCCCTGTTTCAAATACGTGCCCAAATTATCCGGACCTTTGGCTTTCTAAATACATCATTATTGTGATGCTGATGGCGCAACGGGACTGCTTGTGGAATTCAGACGGATTTTCAATTCCTCTAGGTATTAACCCAGTTATGCCTCAAAATCTAATATTGGGTCTCAGCATGCTTTGACGAAGGTAAGGGAGCCACATATATCATGTTGCAATTAGGTTATATGTTGCACTCCTTAGAGATTTTTTTAATGAAGTTAACGAAATTTCATTTAAACTTTGGAATCAATCTAAAATATTTATGTTTGCAAAACAACTTGGAACGATATGATGAAGATCATGATAATTTAAAGGAGAACACGCAGTTTTTAATCTAAATTCACTTCCTATCAGAGTTTTATAGTTAAACTACAAGCAGTGGCGCCGACTCCAAGGGGCCTGAGGGGGCCCGAAACACCCTCAAAAATTCGTTATGGGTGTGAGGAAAAAATGTGTCAGGCTTGTCGATTTTCCCCGGAGCGTCCAGATATCGTGATTCGAGTTATCAGGGTTTTAATGTTGATCATATGACTCTTCTAAATTGCTTAACAAACTTAAAACTCACTACTTTCCCGGAGTAAGATCCCCGGTTTGGGCCCACCCAATATTTTTTGTAAGTCCGCATCCCTAACTACAAGCGTGGGTTATCCATCAGGACATGTGCCAGTAAATCTATAAAGCCGTGTGTCTATTTATTTACTTAACAATTATTTTGTCTGTTTATTTGACGTTGATAAAGTTGAAGTGTTGAATTTTTTTTTAAGTTGTTAGATACATAAATGATTTTTTTTCAATATTCTATGCCCTCTAGCTTATCATTTTCTCAGGCAGCTATCAATCAAGTTTTCCATTTATAGAATGTTATGTTATGGTAGTTGAAGGAGAAGACCGGCAACTGAAGTCAATTGCACCATGAGGGAAGGGGAGGTGAAGAAGGATAGAGAGAAACCCGGCTTCGGCTTTAGCTTGCTCTTAACGAAAATCGCCAAGGGTACCACGGCGTAACGTCCCATCCGACGGACGGCTTGTTGTACTTGAAGTGCCCTCTACAGAGAAGTCAAGCAGGAATCGGACAATCTTTAAAAAGTCACTAAGTAATTCTCTCTTAACCTTATGGTATTCCATAATAAGACTTCTTGGACAATTCACTTTTACTTACCACTGCTTTATATGTGCGTTACATAAAAAAGCAGTGGTGTAAGTAAAAGTTAATTGTCCAAGAAATCTTTTAATCTTTGAAAAATCTCCCGGATTCGAAACCCGGCGTTGATATCAGCCTATCCGTAGCAAAAGGTATCAACAGGGCCACGGCATAACGTCCCATATGACGAACGGTGTTTTGCACTCGAATTGTTCTCCACAAAATACTCAAGCACGGATCGGAAAATCTCTGAGAAATCTCCCGGATATGAACCCTGGCCCACGCAGTGTGAAGTCAACATTGCAGCCTCCACAGCAACTCGTAAACATAACCGTTGGATTAGCCGTGATAACGATCCCCTGGATCACCGGAAGCCGAAACCTGCTACTCTTTTTTTTTGTGTCATAGCTTTCAAAGTGCTGGGAATTCCTTGGGGGTGGTTGAAGTGAAAGGGTCTCTCCCCACTATAGTGTCCGCCTCTCACTGCGCTTTCGACACCCGCCCTGCCTTCACTCGAAAACTATAGCGAGATGGGCTCTCTAAGACCGTTGAATAACATTAGGAGACAAAAAAATATAAAATGTCTCTCTATTGAATTGATTTCGAAAGAGGGGCACAAAAAAAGAAGGAATAATGGACGCAGTTTACGCTCCCTGTCTGCCTTCACGGCCAACAACACGACGATGAATCTACTCTCGGAAACATCGGAGGAGTGTTTTCTCAAATGGAGAATGGAGAAATATTCTCAATGCCGATTTCTAGAAGGCGATTCAAGATATGAAGACGATTTTATAATAAAACTGACGCCGTCTAGTGTTCATTACCTGAAAATTTGTGACTTCAACCCGAAAGTAGTGACGTCAATGACAGTGGGATAAAGGGTGACTTCGTTCTAATAGACAAATGAGGAGTGCGCATTGTGTGTATATTTGAGAGATCGATTTTTATAATTGGTCCACGTTAAACCTGGCCTCAAATACTTTCCAATTTTAAGTTAAAAATATAAACAGCTCATCTTTATCACGAAAATTGAGACATATCAGGCGTGACTGCGTGGACTTAAATAATTATTAAGAAAAAGTAATAATAACAGGTTAGTGAAACCATCCAAATTATTCCATGTCTAAGATGCCAGACGTTCTAACGTAATGCCTTGGATGAAACCTTCGGGCTACCTCAAACCAAAATCCTGGAAGAGCAAGGTGTCTCAGGGATAGGAACATGGCTTGCATGTAATAGCACCCCCGTGGCTTAGACTGGGATGAACTCATCCCTCACCTGCCTAAACCAACCAATAGGTTTAATCCCAATATGATTTACCCGTATATAATTATTTAATTGGTAAGAAAATGCTCTCAATGTTATAAAAAATTAACGACCCAAGAGGGCATTCGTCATTATATATTAATATATAATGACGAATATATTTAGGAATATATTTAGAATATATTTAGAACACCCTCTTGAGTCCCAACCGATTCTCTAGGTACTTTGCCAAAAGCGGCGAGGCATTTTTGCTGATTTTGCAGTAGGTCAGGGGAAAAATTTAGGTCTCAAAAACAACTAAAGGTATATGTTCAAAAACTTTAGGAAATCTTTATTATATGTGGTTTCACCTTTTTATTATATTATTTGACGAATTTTTAGTAATATGAGTTAATTTTCATAATTTAAAGAAAGTAGTTAATGTTAAAATAAAAACTGACTTTTTAATTATTAGTGAACTATCAGCAATTAAGAGAGACAATTAGCAGGAGCAGCGCTATCGCGAGAGATAGGAGGAGTGCGATAGCGCTCCCCGGCACTCTAAGGGTTAAGCTTTTATGCTTAATTTAGGAATATTTTCAAGAGGATATAATTCTATTGCGGTTTCCTCTTATGCTAGCGATCGGAATGGTGTGTTTCCTTGTGTGTTGACTTACCACCTCCAGGTTCGAGTCCCGGCGGTGACAAAGAATACTCGGGGGTCTCTACTTAACCGTTGTGTGGAGGACACTTCAAGCGCAACACTCCGTCCGCCGGATGGGACGTTAAGCCGTGGTCCCCTAGGCGCCTTTCGTTAAGAACAGGCTAATGATGACGCCGGGTTTCCCTCCTCTCTTCCATCCCCACCCTTCCCACATGACGCAAATGGCCTTAGATGTTGGACGCCTCCTCCAAATATTATATTTTAAAAAATCCATACAAGGCGTCAGTTGAGAGCGAATCTCTCAATTAGGACATTATGCCATCCGGATTACTTGATAATAACTTTATTTTATGTCCATAGCGAGTAGGATGGATTAATTATAATTTTTATTATAATTATTGCTTGTGGGTAGATTGCTCTGTGGCATCAGAAAATATGCAATAAAAACCTTTAAAGAAAGACCCTTAATTCCCAAGAATATTCGTAACCTTTATTTTAAGAATATTTAATATTTTTTGGGAAGAGACCGAAGAGTCAAGTTGGAAAATATTCAGTCAAGTTTTGTTGTATTTTAGCGGAAACTTAAAAAAAAATAATTTCATCGACGCAAATAACCTGAGCTGTCGGCCAAATACTTTAGCAATACCCCTCTTCTCATACGGATCAAATATTCTGGCCACCAAAATAAAGTGGTGGACTACTGAAAATGAGATTTTTATGAATCGAAGCGGATAATCTTTTTTTTTCCAGCGAACGTGTCGCCCACTTCTCTCAACGGTCGCATCTGGTCCACTTCACGCTCAGTCGCCGTAAAAGTCCATAAAATTCCGTGGATTCGATGAAAGCGAACTGAAAGGAGCGTTTTTTACTTTCACCACCACGAGAGCACTAATCTCCTTGGCCCGTTTATATATCTCTTGCGAAGGCACTTCCTTTCTCGCCATTATTATGACGGTGGAGTGGACTTATCCCACAACCGACATCCCATCGCCCCACCCACCACCGCCTCTCGCATAATTGTTGCCCGCAACAATCGAAGGGACTGGAGTTCTCCAGAGCAGCACTTCCAGAATGGCTCCTGGAGTGGATCCAATTGAAAGCGGAAGCAGTTTTTTCCACAAAGAAAGCCTTTTCCAGCTGTCTCAATCTTTTCTCACGAGAGCGAATTGATTGCCGCGGAACAGAATTGGATGAGCGCCTACGTAGCATGGGGCCTAGGCTGACGTGAAAGAAAACCGAAACTTTGAAAGCTAACCAGGGGGTTTCCATTTTAATATGTGAATTCATGAAAAATAACAAAAAAAAAGATATCAAAGTAGTTGTTAAGGCTGACTTAATTTGGTTTAGAAACTGATTTTATTAATACAATAATTTAATATAATAATAATATTTTATAAATATAATGCTTCATATTCAATTTACATTTCTTTCCTTCCATGAGGAGCGAAAGATAACAAATTAATCCAGCCTGAAGTTACCATCAGCATTCCAGCCTTTGCATTGTCTAAACTATAGACATTTGAAATTCATGAACTTTGAATACAATAACTAGGATCTAGTACCTGACTTATCCCAGATTTCGACCCTACTAAGACATTATCAAGTTCAGTTCACGGTATACTTAATAATGACACCAAGGAGTGGAATACGGTGATGCTTAGTTTTAAAGTAAATCGCGTATAGGTTGGCATGTTGGCTACAATTTGGGCTTCCCACCGCACAGAGCCGGGTTCAAATTCCGGGGTCGAAGGAGTTTTTTCAGAGACTGCCCGATTCCTGTGCTTTGTAGAGGGCAATTCCTGTACGACACTCCGTCCGTCGGATGGGACGTTAAGACGTAGTCCCCATGGCGAGTTTCGATGAGAGAAGGTTAGTGCCGACGCCGGGTTTCTCTCCTCCCTTCCTTCCCAACGATGCAATTGACGTTAGCTGTTATTATCATATAAGTTATTTCCTAATTCACACTTGGAGTTAAAAGGCAAATTCCCAGGACAAAAAGAAGTTGCATTACTTCACCTAAGATTGTATGTAATAGTTATTTTTTTTAATTTCTAAGGAAACGCTTCAGCGGCAATTTTAAGTATAACTTATCGTATTCCAGCGCAAAATCTGGAAATGGATTCCGATCAAGTCTGATTGTCTTATAAATAAGACTCTTGCGTAAAACGAGAGAAGGAAAGTTCATTGTGTAGGCATTGATGGAGAGAACTTTATAAAATCAACACAGAAAAGCTCTTCAAGTATTTTGTTGAAACTATTTGGGATCCTCTACATATATTCCATTTTGAAATTGAGATAAAGTTAATTGCTTCGATAATTCTTCATACTTTGTGCGTAGTATTCCATATTCTTAAGCTTTAATTATTTGGAACATAGAAAGTAAGTGAAGAGGGATTAACTCTAAAGAAATATTTCTATATTACGCATTACAAACCAGGATGTAGTATTGCGTAATGGTAATTTTATGACCTCATTGCCTTTGAAGCATGTGTTTATTTCACAAGTCTGCCTCAAACACTAAAAGCAAGTCATTGTTTGATATTTGTTTTCGGCGTGTTTACTCACAGAGCACTTCACCAAATCGAGCAGGGGGCTGAGATATTCCAAATTCACTGAATCAAGTGTTGACAGGCGGTTTTTTGGTTTTATATGAAAATAAATTAAGTGATACTCAGCGTATTCATTCATTTGAAAATGCTCGAGTGCCGTTTCCAACGAATGACGATTCCTTATAAGATGAATTCAAGACTGAAAATTCTCACCGGTTTGAGCTGCACCGTAACGAGTATATGTTAGGACATAAAATTTATTTGACATTACCGCAATGTGTCACATAATTAAATTTATAAAAGTATTAATTCAAGTAAGATTTTTATTACTTTTCTTTTATTTTTATTTTTTTTATTAATTCTTGTAATCATTTATACCTTGGGAGATATATTAAATGAAATTTATTACATAGATATCACTACTGTGATTTTTAGTTTATATGTTGAGACAATCCTTTTGCTTTCAAACAAAGCATTATGTAATACTCTATTACTGGTATCCACGATACTTAAAATACATTTTTAAAATGCTAATATCATGCATTGTTTATTATTAGCCTGATTCCCTACAAAACATTATACTAGACACCGTTATAAGTTGTACGAATTACTTGGTGCACCTATTCCCCTCACTATCCAGGGGTTGAATATTTTCGGGTAGCCGTTTTTTGTTAATCCTTTCGGGTAAAAAGTGATAATTTATAGCAAATGTATTCAGATATGAGTCACCAGGGTCAGCTGAGCCAACTGTACACTCATTGCTAAGCAATGTTCGTGCTATTTTCATACAAACTAATTTTTAATTTTCAAAATTATGTCAATTAGTAACGGCTATTCAATCAGATTTACATTTTTTTAAATTTAGCTCACTTAAATCTAAAAATGATTGATTCCAGTCGGATGAAGGCATTGCTCAAAAAATTAGTAGGCAGAGGAGAGATGACGGATACTTGATTTATTACGAAATAATGAATTATTATGACGATGATAATGATTAATTATGATGACATCTATAATACTGGCACCCTTGGGGGACATAAAGCTCGTTATCAAGCAGGTAAATCCAAATATTGGATTAACATCGTAATTACTATAAAACGTGAATCCATAGCGTGATGGGAAAATTAGCGAAATTACCATAAGCACTCGGAATGCTTGTGACCTCGGGACCATGCAAAGCAAAGCGGAGAGAAGGCGCGAGTTCCCGCGCTGACGTGAGAAGGATCAGCATTTGAAGGTCGAGGTCAGCGGGAGAAACCCGTGAAATCATCCGAACTTGAGAGAATAGGTACATAATCGGTATTGCAAGCGAATCGCAGAAATAAAAAAAAATACCTTTCAACCCATCCGAGGGTGAAATGAATTCCTCTTGGCCAAAAAAGACGCCGGCCACGATTCTTATAACAGAAAACTTATCAGTATTTCAACTGTGGTCGAAGGATAGAAGGAAGGTATTCCCAGCGGATAGACCAAAACAATTTGGTTGAAAGATCAATTTGGTTTAAAGGAAAATAACTCTGGAAGAATCAAACACCTAAAAAATATAAAAAAATTAATGACCTTCTCCTCATACTCAAAAACAGGTTTTTACCACGGACAAAAATTCGGCCTTAACCCTGAATCACAAGTGCGGGTATTATTTCAGCTATGCTTTTCAATAAGAAGGGAAATGATTGTTTATACCACTTGAGGCGTCTTTCATGCTTATTCTTTAACATGGAGGATCGTGTGATTCAGGCATTATATTCGGAGATTTCAGTTACTGTGTAAAAAAAAAAGTTTTGAAATTTATGCGACATTATAATTAGCTCTAAATAATTTGCAACAAACCTTGTGCGAAAAATCCACAGAGGAAAAATCATTCGCCTTGATCGGGATTCGAACCCGGATCCCTCGATATCCGGGCGAACGCATTAGACAGTTAAAGCTATCGATTTCGCAACGCACAATTTGTGCATTGCTGGTGACTCCGTAAAAGTTATCACCGTGGCTAGTCCCGGTATACTTAAACAAGTCTAGAGCGAACTCCTCTTCGAGTTAAAGTTCGGACCTTGCTCTCCGGCTGTGGCGCCGTGCGCTCGACTTGGACTGCTATTCGCATTATATGCTCAGTAGTCCATTCCACATTGTGCCCACAAATTTCCACAGGGGAGAATGACGCCGCGATAGCTTAACTCGGCCGGATATCGAGGGATCCGGGTTCGAATCCCGGTCATGGGTGAATGATTTTTCCTCTGTGGATTTTTCGCACAGTTTGTGAATTGCGGGTGACTCCGTAAAAATTATCACCGTGGCTAGTCCCGGTATACTTAAACAAAAAAACCTTGTTTGTATCAAGAGACTTAAAAAGTCGGATCGGGATGGTCTCGTTGCCGTTGTGCGGATTTCAAGGGCTGTTGTGCAAATGCCTCGCCAATACCACTCCCAAACCCGAAAATAGCACCAAAAAACTTCCCGAAGAGACGCAAGCCCACAACATATTTCCGTACTTAGACTATGTTTTTGCAGTTGCTCAAATGGTTTGGGAGCGTGGTGGCCAGGTGGGTGGAGCACTTGGCCGCTGATCGAGGAGTATCGGGTTCAAATCCCTGAAGCCTTCGCACAAACGAGACTTCTCGAAGTTCGAGGTGGTCCAGGGAAAGCAACTGCTCCCTCTACCCTGAAAGTTCACACCCCTGTGGCCTAGTCCAGGGTGAGCTCTAACCTTACCTAACCAAACCAAACTTGCAATGTAAATGACTTAAAAACTTGTCTTTCATAAGGGTATAACTGCAATTTAAAAAAGTTAGGATAGGATCATTTAATTGCTATCCAGAGATGTAAGTTGGAGTTAGTTCCCATTCCATGAAGTGGGGACTCAAGGAACTGAACATAACTGCGAAGAAAATACAAAGGAAGGCTGCGAAGTTCGTCAAAAACCGCTACGGGCGTACAGACAGCGTTACTCACAATCACATGTCAAGCGAATTATGCTGGGAGCCGCTGGAGACTCGGAGGCTGCACGCTAGGCTTAGATTGCTTGAACAACTGAGAATAGATATCTTTAACAGCGACATAGAGAACGTAATATTAAAGCCACACTATATTTCCAGGTCCGATAGAAGCGATAAATTAAGAGAGATGTTTTGCCAAACGGATAGATACGGGAATTCTTTTTTCCTCCGAACCATAAAAGACTTTAATAAACGCTAGTCCAAACTTCGTCAGAGCACGTCATTGTTTATGAGTAAACGGCTGTAGTCCTCGCAACCCCTGCCACACGCCTTTTAGGAGGCTTGCGGGGTATTATTAAGAAGATGTAGAAGTAGATGAAGGAACAAGCAGGTTGTAAATATTCGCATAAACATTCTTACTGTCAATAGGCTTGGCTTGTACATACAGTTTAAGATTCAACCCCAAGATTAAAAAAAGAGTTGGTGATTCGAACATAAGGCTGGTTTTGATAGGTGAGGATATAGCTCAACTCGAACTAAGCCATAGGTGCGTGAATTTCGGCCTCTCAGTGTAGGGGGGCAGTTACTTTCTCTGGGCCTCCTTGTACATTGAAGATTTTGCTTAAGGGCGTTTAAAGGCTTCACCCGACATTCGAACCCGGTCCCTCTGATAAGCTGCTTACGGCTCCACTCACCCTGCCACTCCGCTCCTACATACTAGAAAAATTAAATAAAATGTCACTTACTCCCTTATGAATGATAACAAGTGTTCATATAAATAAATTCTTTGGAGTGAGAGTGAAATTGACTGCTGATCAAACCGTCGAAATGTGTGAGCTGATTCGAAAAGAAGAGGATAATATTATAAAATGTCCTTTGTCGACGTAGGAGCCCGAAACTTAGCTACAATATTGAAAAATAGTTGGCAATCAATGAACAGGATGTCCATGGCCATGTCATTCAGGGGTGAGAGGTCCCGGGCCTAGAGATACATTCATTCGACGATTATTTTGTGAATGTATTGTATGGTATTTGGAGGATAAGACCAACAATTGAGGTCATTTGAGTCAGGGTGAAAGAAATACTTGACGACGAAAAGTTACTTCCATACCCGAGAAGTTGAAATTATTTTTTGTGGAGCAACTAAGTTTGTAAACCGCCTTAAATGGTTAAAATATAAGGAGCGTCGCACCTTCTGGTGATAGTTTTAGCCTTCAGTGTCTTAACCTCCGGTTGCCCGTCCTACCTGCATGAGGAACTCATAAGAAAATCAAAAGAACAACATACCCGCCCGAAAACAAAACGTTTACCTCCATATCCCTAAGCATCGCACACCTCGCATGAATAAATCGCTCTGAGTAACCGCCTCTCGAATATGGAACTCTCCTCCAGTTCAACTTAGAAATGCTTCAAAAAGTGGAAATTTAAACATAGCGTACATGGGCCGCTGAAAACTGAATTGAATGCTGCTCAATAACGTCGTGTTGAATCATGTCCTCTTGTTTGTAGTCATTTATAGCTTAATTATTTCTTTCGATACACGCGTGAATTAATGGTTAATTGAGTTTCTGTTAAATCACAGCATGATCTTAATTTTTTGAAAAAATTATTGTTTGTTTCATATTATTGTTATTATAAATTGTCACCTCAGCATCGCCAGTCTGCACTAGGTGCTTTTGTGTGAATTGTTACTCTTTTTTCTTTTGTTTTATGCATGTATCGTTTCTGAAATTGTGAAAATTGATGTTATTTTATCATCACCTGGAGCTCACGAAAATAAATGGAATTTATTGAAATTTTCACTGCAAGGAAAGGATGGGGAGGAGATGGTGGAGAGAAACCCGGCGTCGGCATTTGCCTGCTCTCTACAAAAAGCGCCAAGGGGACCACGTCTTTACGTCCCATCCGACGGACGGAGTGCTGTGTTCTGGAACACCCTTCACATAGCACTCAAGCAGGGATCGGTCATTCTGTGAAAAATCACCGCCGTCGCCGCAGGGATTTAAACCCAGACCCACGGGATGGGAAACCAACATTCCAGCCCCCACACCAACTCGATCTTATTTTGTGAATGTCATCGCTGTTACAGCACCAGGAATGAAGTAATCATCATAAATGTCATCGAGACATCGTAAATTGATCGGTGCGTTTTGAATAAATGCCACAGAGATGCTGGCGTCTGCTTCCCCATCAACAGGCGCTTTGTGAGAAGGGGGCGTGTTCGATGATTCGCTCCGTTTGCGACGACACCGCTCGTGGGAGAGAAAGGACTCATCTACGGACTCACTTTCTCCTGAATAAATTTCAAACATTCAACGAGTCCAATAAGGAAAAAAAATCCAAACAACCCTTTCACTCGCTTACTCGATAAAGTCGTCCATTAATTGATCAAAGAGAGCAAAAAAATATGGGAATGGTATTCGCGGAACAGATGAACGTTTGTCTTGTGATAAAGCCGCAGGATTATCAAAAGGATAATTCTTCTGATCGTGTTGTAGTTTCGTGGTGTCAGACTCTGAGCCTTCTGAGCACACCGAATCATTAAATGAAAAAATGTATGACCTATTCTTTCTAGTTTTGTCCATCAACGAGATTTTTCGATAAGTAATGATAGTAGTCACCCTGTGAGAAAATATGAGGAGAGAGGGCGGCAGCACTCAGTGCTATCGTGTATGCTATTCGCTTAGCCAAGAAAACCGCTAGTTTCAAGTTGACATATATAGTGAGTGAACCCATGTGACACTTCACGTAATATGAGTTGAGTTCAGAGTCTTCTAGATTGCATTCTCAAGTCTACTCCGTCTCCAAGTCGAATCGTCGCAGAGGCTTCCACTGTGCGAAAGACGATAACTGCCATTGTTAGCTAAATTCCCCATAAGGCCTTATGTGGAAAAGGGCATATACAATGTTTGCTTTAAGGTTTATTGAGCACACGAAGATAATCAGGCATTCATGATGAGATTAGATGCATCCCCAATCCTGTAAGAACTTAACTACAAACATTTGAAGCGCGACAATTATGGGAACGTCGGAGATAAAGTAAACCCCATTTACGGGTTAATATGAAGTGTTCCATTGATCCCCGATCAAAATTTATGATTTTAAATTAACCTGTAGTGACTATAAAAAATTATATGACGCTAGGGAACAGCCATTTTGTTGTCATAATTATGTGGCTTAGTTTTTGACCAACTTTTGGCCTCTGAATAAAGGAATTACCTCAGTTTTTATCTATTGCCTCAACTTTTTAAGCTGCAGGATACCATCTTTTTGTCTCACACGTAACAGACAAACTTTTAAATGAAGGAATTATAAGGGAAATCTTACCTTACATACTGTCCATAAAGAATGATTTAATTTATACAAAGGTTTAGATGCGCGTGAATTGACATTAAAAATATCCGTGCAGGTAACCCTAGCAACACCAAAGCTCCTTTAAGAAGCAAATTTCGGGCTACGTTTCTGTGCCTCACCGTAATATATCCTGCTCAACTAGACGGCTATGCACCTGTCGCTGGTCTCCTGAGGAGTCAGACACCCTGGTGCCAGTCGGATAAGGTTAATGTGATCCAATTGAAACACAATGACGCCTCCTGTGATCGACACTCAATCTAGCGGTGTGTGGTCACAATAGGGTAGTTTCCTTCATGAAAGAAAACGAAAGGCATTCATTGCGATTGTTTACCCACCATTAGTGTATTCATAATATACAAATTATTTGGTTTCAAATATCACAGTTTAGACGAATGGAAATAGTCAATTTTAACTTGATTTGAAAAAGGCCAGATTGGCGCCCATGCGATGCCAATCCACGTGACGTCACAGGGACCTAGTTTCTATACGAGTAGATAGGAGTTTTACATTGTCTGAGATTACCAATGCATGCATGAGGCACAGAGCTCAGGGAAACATATCTTAATAATCACTTATTAAAACTGCCTAAGATCGGAAAGTTTTCTTCGTTTGATAAGGCATTAATAATCCTTATTTAAGCCAAGCACTACGTGCTAGCAGGGTACTCTGCTACCTGCTAGCAGCCTGCGTCGTATCAGCGCTCAAAGCCTCGCCCTAAGGTCACCTCACTTGCGGCAGCGGGCACCAGAACGACATCACACTGGCTTTTCCCGGCATTCATACTTAGCCGTCGCTTTTTCGCGCGCTAGACATTTTTCACATTTCATGTAATCGCGAAAAATAGATATTGTCATTTAAAAATCTAAAACCGTGAAATGCGTAATCCAAGAGTAATAATCTTTCCATTTAAGCAATAAAAAAATTATAGGAAACCACTCTTTAACAAAAAGAATAGTGAAAAAAACTTGGCATGGCAGAATGAAACTAACTATAATTTTTAAATCAGCATGCTTACTTTACCCTTAAGCAGTTCAAAAATTGAAGTCAATAGAAAATAAGTTTAAAACTGTTCGCCAGTGTAATTTTTGTCCCATAGGAAATACATGAGATAAAACTTTCCTCAAAAGGGCACCCACGGTTTTTCTCTCTTACGCGAGTTTTTTATTCGTAACATGCTTTTCTTAGGGTTACACTTTCCATCTCCTTTTTGAGTATTAATTTCTATTTATCTTACCTAATTATTAAGTGTTATATTTGAAGAGCAGCATATTTTTAAATTTTCGAGTCCATTTACTCCCTAATTTTTTCATTTTAACTGGGGAAAATTGAAAACAATCTTATTTTTTAGATTAGGAATATAATTATAATAATAACAATAATTAAATAATAATAATAATGATGATAATAATAATATTAATGATAATAATATTACAGAGCTACAAAAGAAGATCAGATAATAGCTCATTTCATAACAATGAGAAAATTTTTTATCAGAAATTAATTAAAGCAAATGAAAAAATTTTGGAGCACCCAAACATTGCTGACCTAGAATCCCATTGGGCGAGTATATGGGCTGACGATGCTGATCTAAGGATAGAAGGGGCAAGTTGGATTAAAGAAGAGAGGAATAGGATGAGAGAAGTTGAAGAAATGGGTGCAATACAAATTACAGAAAATGATGTATCGGAGAGTGTAAGAAACACACAAAGTTGGAAAGCACCAGGGGCAGATAAAATCCAGAATTATTGGTATAAAAAATTCACATCCATCCACAAAAGTCTAGCGTTTGGTCTAAACGAGATCCTTAAAAACCCAGAATCCTCACCAAACTTCCTCACACAAGGAATAACATACCTAAAACCGAAATCCGATAATACAATGGACCCAAATAAATATAGACCAATTACATGTCTACCCACAATCTATAAAATACTATCATCAATTTTGGCAAAAAAGATTTACAAGCATATCGAGACACATGACATCTTGTCGGAGGAACAAAAGGGATGTAGAAAGAAATCACAAGGCTGTAAAGAGCAATTGATAATCGACAGTGTAATTATGAACACTGCGAAAAAGGCCAAGAGAAATCTATTGATAGCATACATAGACTACCAAAAGGCATACGATTCGGTTCCACATTATTGGCTAAAAGAAATCTTAAAAATTTACAAAATAGATATTTCAATTGTGGAGTTTCTAAACGCAGTAATGAGCAAGTGGCAAACTCAGTTGGTATTGAATACCTCTCAAGGTCAAATTCAAAGTAGTATTATCCGAATAAAAAAAGGAATATTTCAAGGGGATTCACTGAGCCCATTATGGTTCTGCCTAGCTGTCAACCCATTATCAAATATATTAAATTCAACAAAATATGGATTCAAATTAAAAATTGATAGAAATCAGACACATATGATTAATCATCTGTTCTACATGGATGATCTAAAGCTATATGCCCACAATCAGAAGGAGTTAAATTATATGTTGAAATTAACGGAGAGCTTTAGTAATGACATATGTATGAAGTTTGGAATAGATAAATGCAGAAAATTAGAAATTAATAAAGGGAGATACGTTAAAGGGCAAGATATTCTTTTAGACAGCGGAAAAATCGAAAACATGGAAGAACATGAAAAATATAAATATCTTGGCATACTGCAGAACACTCAAATCCCACAGAAAGAAATTAAGGAAAAAGTCACAAGAGAATATAAAAATAGGCTTCAACTTATACTTAAAACGCAGTTAAATAGCAGGAATACAACAAAAGCCATAAATACATTTGCTGTTCCAACTTTAACGTATACATTTGGTGTAATTCATTGGACTAATACGGATTTAGAAGACCTAGATAGATTGACAAGGAAAGCATTAACAAATTACAAATCACATCATCCAAATGCTGCTGTCGAAAGGTTATACATTAAAAGAAAAAATGGTGGTAGAGGTTTAATACGCATTAAGAGCCTACATTACAGAATTATAGATAAATTTCGAAATTACTTTTTCCAGAAAGGCGAGACGACTAACCTCTATAAGTCAGTCGTAAAAAATGATGATAAGGCAACACCACTCCAGCTTAATGTCAGAGACAAATCAATAGATGAAGAAAAAATAGAGGAGCTAGAAGACACATGGAGAAGCAAGCAAGTACATGGCATACATCACAAATTTCTTCATCAGGAATGCGTAGACACCTCACTATCAAATGCCTGGTTACAAAGAGGTGAGCTATATAAGGAAACGGAGGGGACAATGGTAGCCATTCAGGACAGAGTAATTGGTACGAAGAATTATAGGAAATATATAATCAAAGACGGAAGCGTATTAAATGACTTATGTCGCAAATGTAATGCAAAGAGTGAGACGATAGAACACATAATTAGCGAATGTACGAATCTAGTAGGTAAAGAATACACCAAAAGACACAATAATGTATGCAAAATTATTTATTTAGAAATAGCGTATGTTACCGGATTAAAAGTGGATCATGAACCATATTACCTTTTCACCCCTGCTACAGTGCTAGAAAATGAAAATTACAAATTATACTGGGACAACACAATTTACACAGACAAACCTGTCCAGCATAACAGACCGGACATAATCTGGATTAAAAAAAAAGAAAAGCAGACCTTTATAATTGAAATAGCAGTTCCGGCTGACCACAACCTTAAGAAGAAATACGAGGAAAAGAAACAAAAATATCAAGACCTCGCAAGGCAAATAAAAACTATCTGGAAACAGGACGTGGTCACCATCATCCCCATAGTAATATCATCAACAGGAATAATACATTCATCACTCAATTTTGGAATTGAACAATTAAAAATTAAAAGAAACACAATATATAACATTCAAAAATCTGTAGTACTGGATACATGTAGAACAGTTAGATTGTTTTTAAATGAATTGTAACTTGAGGCAGCGTCTTGGCAAGGCCCGACGCTGGCAGACCTCCAAGTAAATCTTGTGGAATAAAGAATAATAATAATAATAAGGGATCATGAACCTGTGGATCATGAACCATATTACCTTTTCACCCCTGTTACAGTGCTAGAAAATGAAAATTACAAATTATACTGGGACAACACAATTTACACAGACAAACCTGTCCAGCATAACAGACCGGACATAATCTGGATAAAAAAAAAAGAAAAGCAGACCTTTATAATTGAAATAGCAGTTCCGGCTGACCACAACCTTAAGAAGAAATACGAGGAAAAGAAACAAAAATATCAAGACCTCGCAAGGCAAATAAAAACTATCTGGAAACAGGACGTGGTCACCATCATCCCCATAGTAATATCATCAACAGGAATAATACATTCATCACTCAATTTTGGAATTGAAAAATTAAAAATTAAAAGAAACACAATATATAACATTCAAAAATCTGTAGTACTGGATACATGTAGAACAGTTAGATTGTTTTTAAATGAATTGTAACTTGAGGCAGCGTCTTGGCAAGGCCCGACGCTGGCAGACCTCCAAGTAAATCTTGTGGAATAAAGAACAATAATAATAATGATATTTTAATTGTACTTTGTGTATTATGAATTTCTTCCAGCATGATTGATGGGTTGACCACTGTGAGCTCTGTGCTCATTATTATTATGACTAATAGTAATAAATAGTTAATAATCGATTACGAACTTGAAAATGTTGATGCATCAATGTGTAACGGGTTCCTTAAATATTTCCATAGAATAGAAAATAACTTAGCGATATATTTTGCGAGATAGTCGAGATGAAATCTATGGGACAAAGAAAAAAACCTAAGATTTCAATCTTAATGACGTGCCTGTTAGTAATTTTTTTTTGCATGCATTGAGCTGTAAAACGCAGTAACCTGCGAGAAGGGCTTAATGAATGCATCTCTCTCGATCGAAAGTGATTGGGGAGATCTTTAGAAAGGAATGTTGAAAGTTAAAATGCACGGAGTAAGCTGCAACAGGTGTGAGCGTGGAAAAAATGAAGACATCAAGAATATCGGAGCACAAAAAATTCCCTCCGTAAAAACCAGTTCCAGACTAGAATTGAATTGCCGAAGAAGGTCTAATTCACTTGTCTGGCTGGAAAATTTTCATTCGGAAATTTTACTCGATTTTGCTCATCGACCAATTTGAGCTTAACATCTACAGATTTATATCTACAGCGAAGAACAGAGCCACCCAAATTCTTTGCTACAATAAGAAATATCGGCTTAGAACATATGCCAGCTATCTCCGAATGCTTTCGGACCTTTTGCTCCCGAGAGAAATTTGCGAGACAAGAAACAAATTTAGATGTCAGTAATGCTGATTTTAAGGCCGTCTTACACGGAACATACAATGCGCAGGTTAGAACTGCATTATCTTTATGACGTAAAATTGCGCGAATGAAATTAGAACAGGGTCTATTTTGCCATCTCACGTTCACGCATTCTCGCATGTATTCCAGCAATTCACCGCTTTACACGACGAAATTTTGACTGCATCTCTGCAAATACGTCAGATTGGGCAATGATGTGCCCCGTGTAGAACGGCCATTATAAAAATAGCCAATGCCAAAATTGCCAGCAACTTGTAAAGGCCGCTATACACGGTGAATGATCATGCGCATGATCATGCTGAATGATCATACGAATGAAATCATTCGCCGTGTATGGCGGCCTTAAGGAGATTTAATTAATATATTAAGGCCGCTATACACGGCGAATGATTTTTTCGTATGATCATTCAGCATGCGCATGATCATTCACCGTGTATGACGGAACAATTCGCGAATGAACCTTCATGCGCATGATCATCCAGTGAAAATTAGAACATGTTCTATTTTGTTCGCATGATCCTGCGAATGATCACGTGATCATTCATCATTATCATTCGCATGATCATTCACCGTGTATAGCGGCCTTTATAGGGTTTCACGTGACTTTGCTGTCTTACGTCACAGCAGCTAGTCGAGGAGTTCGTGGAGCGTAAAATAACAGTCGAAATCTCTTGAGCACTTCCTTGTGATAAGGCGAGCCGAAGGGCAAGACTCGTGCGTGACAGTGACACCATTCACTGGGAAAGCCTTCTCCTATTCTTTCACAACCAAACTTGCTTCCGATGAAAATTCCAGAAGCATTTTATATGCGTGCAGGGGGGACTTTTATGAAATTGTCGCCAAAAGGCAGATAAATACTGGGTAATTAAAAACATCCGGAATATATTATCGAAAATATACAGAAAAATTATGTACAGGGTCGTGAGTCCTTATTCATAAGCAATAGAGCTAACGACTGAGCCATTTTGCGCGAAATTGTTTTCTACTTTCGCGTGAACGTTTGAGATTGCTTTGGCTATGGTTCGAGCATGATAATGTTGTATGTAGATGTTTTCGGCTGTATCCTTCGTACCAGCAATGAAAATTAACAAAATCCTGCTAATTAAAATAAAAAAAAACATATTTGACTATTGAAAAAATTGTTACAGTTTCACTAAGAATTTTTAATTTCTTGAATTACTAATTATTATAAACCGTATTGGAGTTTTATGTTAATATGGTTTGATATCCCTTCTGTTTTGGATTAAATTTAGTCAAAAATCAAGTTATTACAATAAAATCGATCGTCTCAGGCTTTACATTGTGAAAATCCATTGCAATGAATCAGAAAGGCATGGTGCTTTTTTCACAGAATTTATTTAAGTCGGTCGTCACATAAGCGACATCTTCAGGTCTGAAGGTGTAAACTGGGAATGTCGACTATGCGACGAAACTGGTCGACTCAATTAAATTCTGTGAAAAGAAGTACCATGCCTTTTTAATTCTTTAAAACAATTCAAATTTATTCACAGAATGGCGATGATATTCATTTTCAATAGTTCTATTGACACTCCAAGTATTCGTTTGAGCAGTAGTCATTATTATCAATAGCTGTCAATCCTAAGCCCTCACTCTATAGGGTAGTTTCCTTCATGAAAGAAATAGAAAGGAATTGATTGCGATTGGTTACCCACCAATAGTGTATTCATAATATACAAATTATTTGGTTTGGAGAAATCCCAGTTTAGACGAATGGCAATGGTCAATTTTAACCGCATTTGAAAAAGTCCAGATCGGCGCCCATACGATACCACTCCACGTGACGTCACAGGGACCTAGTTTCTATAGGAGTAGATAAGAGTTTTATATGGTCTGAGATTACCAATGCATGCATGAGGCACAGAGCTCAGGGAAACATCTCATAATAATCACACATTAAAGATACCTAAGTTCGGAATGTTTCCTTCGTTTGATAGGGGAATAATAATCCTTATTTAAGCCAAGCGCTACCTCCTAGCAGCCTGCGTCGTATCAGCGCCCAAGCCTCGTCCCAAGGTCACCTCACATGCCGACAGCTGGAACCAGAAATTCGTCACACGGAATTTTCCCAGCATTCACACTTAGCCGTCGCGTTTTCGCGCGCTTGAAATTTTTTACTTTTCATTTAATCGTGAAAATTAGATATTGTCATTAAAAAAATCTAAAACCGTGAAATGCGTACTCCAGGAGAATAATCTTTCGATTTAGGCAATAAAAGAATAATAGGAAACCACCCTATTCTTTTATTGGTTAATCTCAAGTATATAGCTGCTAAAACGTGATCATCACGTGCTCCTGGGTTCTAGAGGAGTGCAAACAGCTTACATTGGTCTTCATATTGAGAGTGAGAAACAAGGCACAAGGTATACGAGAATCACATAAAGAATCAATGGAAATTCCAGTCAACTCCAAGTCTGATTGCTGGGAAAAACTATGGTCTGAGAAAATGCAGGAATGCTATTTATCCTAAATTCTGCAAAAAAAATGGAGGGGCAAGTAGAAAACAACGACGTTTAGTGGAGGAATTGTGATTATATTATACTAATTATAGAAAGTAGAATCTCTTGAAATCTAATTACTGTAATATTACCATGTCAAGAAAAAAATCTATTGTTTCAATGTGGCTCATGCTAGATATAAAATACATGGGTATTTAATACCAAATGAAAATTTTCAAATTTTATTACTTGTCTCAGTTTTTCACACTTCCTAAACATGCATCTTCAGTTGTCAACTTGGTTATTTCTGCAATAAAAGCCCTATCCTTTTCCTCTTCCAGCAGAATTGTGGTAGTCAGATGTGCTCTCAAGCGCTATAGAAGAAATGGGAGCTCTTTTGTGTAATTGACTCAAAGGGTAAAAGGAGACCATTACCATAATACGAAGATCCCTTTGTCCTGAAGCCTTTGAAACGATTGAGCAGACGAATTATCAGCGCGAATTCCAGAGAAGGGAAAGTATTTTAATGAAAAGAGGTTCATTTTTTCTTATGCACTGGCAATGAACCGATCTGTACGAACAATTCTTGCAACAACTCCAACACTCAAGAGAACTGTTTCGCGTCTGCATCTATCTTTAACGTTCATCCATTAATATAGTTCTAGATGGACTTTTCTAAGCGGAGGACGCCGAGACGAGCATTCTCGTTTCAGCAGTAATGTCCCATTGCTCTGAGCAGCCAAAGGCATTTCTATTTCATTGTGCTCGACTCGGTGCGTTAGTGCCAGCGGACCCATAACAGCACACTCTTCCGCATTTCTCACTTAATACTCGGCTACTTTGCTCAAGTCTTTCCCTCCTTGCTTTCATTAACCTGAAAGTTAAAGACAACTCTCTGCTGTGGTATTCGAGGATCGAAGGGGTATCCTGATGTAATTTTTTCATAGTCAAACAACTGATTTATTTTGCCATTCATTATTCCTCATAAAATGGTGGTATTTCAACTAAACCAGGGATAAAATTTTCATTTCGGAATGTAAGATGTGTTTTTTTAAAGTATACGAAGTTATAAAATCCTGCTAATTAGGATTGAAAAATCATATTGGATTGGAGTGTTGCAATTTGATAAGATAAATATTTTAAATTTCTTGCGTGATTCAATGGCAAGCGTGTTAAAAATGTTGTAAATGGTATTGTGTTAAAACGTGGTTTGCCTTATGTTTGGGAGTTTGGGAGAAAATTTAGTAAAAAATCAAAATATTTCAAATACATATGTTCACAGGGTGGTGATGAAGTTCATATCCAGTAGTTTATTGCCTCAGTGGGATTCACAAAATATACTTCTGAGTGGTCATCATCATTATCAACAGCCGTCAACCCTAAGATTAGTTTGACGCAGCTCTCCATACAATAGGGTAGTCTCCTTCATCAAAGAAAACGAAAGGCATTGACTGCGATTCCTTACCCACCTTTAAAGCATTAATAATATATATCGGATATATATTATGGATATATAGGCAGTTTTAATTAGTGATTATTAAGAGATGTTTTCCTGAGCTCTGTGACTCATGCATGCATTGGTAATCTCAGACGATGTAAAACTCCTGACTACTCGTATAGCATCTAGGTCCCTGCGACTTAACGTGGAGTGGCATCGCTTTGGCGCCAATCAGGCCATTTTCAAATGAGGTTAAAATTGACCATACCCATTCGTCTAAACTGGGATTTCTAAAAAAATAGAATGTATATTATGAATACACTAGTATAAAATAATGTATGACATAATTTGGTTTTGGAAATCCCAGCTTAGACGAATGTTAATGCTCAATTTTAACCTCATTTGAAAAAGGCCAGATTGGCGCCCATGCGATGCCACTCCATGTGACGTCACAGGGACCTAGATGCTATACGAGTAGTCAGGAGTTTTACATCGTCTGAGATTACTGCTGCATGCATGAGGCACAGACTACAGGGAAACATCTCTTAATAATCACCTATTAAAACTGCCTATGGTCCAAAAATTTTCTTCGTTTGATAAGGTATTAAATATCTTTATTTCATCAAAGCGCTACCTGTTAGCAGCCTGCATCGTAGAGGCGCTTATATCCTCGCACCAACGGGGCCTCACACGGCGGCCTCGGGAACCAGAATCACGTCACACGGGCTTTTCCCATCATTCCTACTTAGCCGTTGCGTTTTCGCGCGCTTGAAAATTTTCACTTTTCATTTAATCGCGAAAAATAGATATCGTCATTTAAAAATCTAAAAGCGTGAAATACGTACTTCAGGAGTAATAATCTTTCGATTTAGGCAATAAAAAAATAATAGGAAACCACCCTATTCTCATGTCTATTTCTTCTGCTTTACATCCTTAATCACCACCTCTATGTACCTCATCCGTGTTTTACTTCTGCCCCTCTTCCCACACATCTGTCCCTCATTTTAATTATTCCATAGTTTGTCTCATGATGTGGCCGGTTGTCCCGTCTTCTCACCATGGTTTTCAAAAGAATTCTTCTCATCTGTTCTTATAACTTCCGTATTGAACGACAAAAACAACTGGTTAAATATACAATCGAAATATTCCTGTAAGCCTTTCAAATTCTTGCTGAAAAATATCGATGGTGACTTTCCTTTGCTTTCATGATCACAAAAAACTGCCATCCTCTTCCGGCGATTTTAAATTTCCTGTAGAGAACGGGAAATATTACGCCTTTTTGCTGTACTTCATTGCGCGCTGATTTCCAAACATGCGTAGTAGCTTCAATATGATGTCACATCTACATCGTAACTTTTCAAGCAATAATACGTTTTCAAATTCGCCCTTGACATGCCTTTGAAATAATTGAACGATATTTGAGCATTTTTACTTCAACGTTACTTAAGTCCAGGACAGCGCTGCAACATATATCTAGATGGATTGTAAGTGCTTCTGCAGCAGAGTGGAGTGTAGTCCTTTTAATTAAGTCATTGCTATGAGATAAATTCGTTGAATCTGAGGATAATTGGAGATTTAAAATTTCGGGAATTAGAGATTGAGAAAGAAATAAACTTTTTTAAACGAATGGACGATTCAGAAAACTCAGCTCTTACTTCGGGATATCTGATTTTACGCAGAAAATTTACCCACAGAAAATTGTACAATAATCTATGAATATTTATATATTTAAACTATTTTACCTAAAAGCGTCGGTTGTGGCAAATTAAGTTGTTTCAGGAAGTAGCATGATGAATCCCAATTTTTAAAATGGTTATGCTGTATTTGTTTTCTGGTTATGATCTAACTTCCTCTAATTTGAATTGTTGTAAAGACTCAGAACAGTCACACCAAGTACCTTCGGCTTATCTATAGTAGTTATCATCCTATTGTGCATTCATTACAACTGCATTTTTCCTTGGAAGTTAATTTTTTTAGGGTTAATACAGCATTTTGTCATAAATAGGCAGACAACGCTATTAGTTTCCATAGAAATACAAAAAGTTTTTAATGCATTTACTAAAAGAAAAGAGTAATTTTTTGACAATAGCCCATTTGATACAGAATGAAATGTTTTCAATTTTTCAGATCAATGCCCTTGATATTTTTACTAGGACTTGGATATACAAAAATTAGTTAAATCTGAGAAAATCTGAGAATTGTGTACCTTCAATTTCGAAAATTAGTGATTGCCAATGTAGCACAGGGTTTTTGCCATCACCTACGAAGTGACACAAATAGAAGTAGACGATCAATGTATGAGAATATTTAAAGCTCTATAAAATAATTATGATTGAGAGAATGCAAATAACTCACAGTTTTCCTTATGCTTCCTTTTCCATGCAACCTCATCGGAAATCCCCATTTAATTCCCCATATAAGGAATGGATTCACCAATAACTCGCACACCTGAAAAAATAACACAAGGTTCGCATTAAAGACCGGAATATTCTAGCTTAAAATGTTTATCGCTAGCACGAATCACAACTTAAGAATGGTGGTGCAATTGAATGTAAAAAAATGGCATAATAACCAAACGAGAAATTTGTCGAAGAACAAATGCCAAACAACGAATTGTTTATCCAATTTTGATCACCAATATTCCGAAACTTATTGACTATTTTTTTAACGACTGGAAGAATCACATTACTCGGATTTCTAGGAAAAAAAACGTATAGTTAGTGGTGGCTTTTTAAGAAGAAATCCTCCTTGACGCACTTAAAGTCTTCCTTTACACTTGCAGATTTCTATTTTAAAGTGTGACTTCGTGTGAGTGTCCCTTCGAGAAGTAATCAATCTCCTGCCACCAAGAAGGTGAGTCATGCCTCTCCGCGTGAAAATTTGGCAGGAACTGCATCGTGAAGGTGGAGGTTTCGGTTCATTCAAAGGATTCCATTCACGTGATTTAATTCATGACGATGATTCGTTTCTTCAGATCGTTCATAATAAACGAAATCATGGAAATTCATGATTCTTTGAATTGAATATTTGAGGGGGAGAGAAGCCAAGGGGACACAAGTGATTTTTTTCTAAACGTAGTTAGGTTATCGATTGAAGAAATACACAAAAAACTTGGTTGCCAAGGGAAACTAGTGAGTCTCGGCTCTGTGCTGACATTGAGTGGAAAATTAAATGCACAAATAAATATCTAATTGATCTCGTTTGTTTTCTATACCTAATTTCTGTACCTAACTCTGTTTACAAAAAAATCACTTGTACCCCTTGGCTTTTCACCCCCGTCATTTTTTCTTTGAATTGACTGCAAGAGACCCTAATATCAACAGAACAAAGTATATACAATGTAGTTAACTCTTCAGCCAACAGTGGATACGAAACCCTAGGGCAGGCTCGCGGGGTTACTCTCCTGGGGCGAAGTCTGAAGCTATAAAGCTATAAGCTTATCACCTCTGCACCACAGAAGGGGGAGGACAGGAAGGAAAAAGGAAGGAGGCTCCGCCGCGATAGGAACCCAACGACGCCTCCAGGGACGGGATAGGGAAGGAAGGGATGGGACGAGGAATCCATCGCACCGTCACAAAGGCGGGCGGGTCCTACAATCAGCGAACCCAGGAAAACCATTACTATGCCAGCAAGACGAGAGAATGAATAATACAACGATCAAATTGCTAGATTCTTCAGCCAACAGTGCTGCTGTTTGGTGTGGCGCAGATTTTCATATCATTGCCGTAATTGCATTACAATCATTCAATTCTAACAGATTCGTCGTTCGCCATGAACGAGATGAACGCTTTCGTTCATTTTGACCGATTTCACCAGATATTCACGATTCAACTCACTCAGCTCATCCCAATGAATCGTTCAAAATGAACGATTAATACACGAACGACACAGCCCTGCTGCATCGCGTGTGTAACCGGTTTCGCCTTCTCCCCAAGATGCCATCATTGTGGGCTGTTGGATGAGATCGTTCGAGCGAAAAATTATCGCTCGAGGCACATCGAAAAATGCTTTGCGTCCGTCAGCTGGCGCAGGGAGAGAGAGAGAGACTCTCTTCCTTATTATTTTTTCCATACGACAGGACGTGAGGGTACAGAGTGGATCACCGCCGATTAATTAGAGCTCTCTCTCTCTCTCTCTTAGCGGCTACCGACGTTGCTTCCGGTTCATCATCACAGGAGGAGCGGGAATAAACATGTAAGGGGATAGGTTTTTGGTGTGGTGGCTAGAGTGTTGGCTTCTCACCCTATGGGTCCGGGTTTGTATCCTGGCGGTGGCGGAGAAATTTCAGAGACTTCCCTATCCTTGCTTGAGTTATATGTGGAGGGCACTTCGAGGTCAACGCTCCGTCCGTCGGATGGGACGTTAAGCCGTGGTCCCCTTAATGCCTTTCGTTGAGAGCAGGCTAATGCCGAGGCCGAGTTTTTCTCCACTTTTACTTCCGTATCTTTCCTTCATGATGCAAATGACCTCAGCTGTCGGTCACCTCCTCCAAATACCATACCATGAACAAGGGCGTTTATGCGAGGAATCCGCCGAGCTTTCTTGGACGTGTTTTTATGGACTTGCTTGGAAGTGTTTCTAGTTAAAAAATATATATATTTATAGTCTTCGCTTACGTTGTCGTCTTCCCAATTACATATGATATTGGGTCTACTTCTGCCGTTCTTCCTTCCACCTGTCCTTCAACGACAATTTCCATTTTTACATAGAGTATCCGGTCCGACCAATATATATACCAGAGTCCGACCAGAGTATAAGGTCCGACCAATTGTCCCGTCTTTAACCTAAAGTTTCCTGGATATAGACAGTTACTTATACCACTTATTTTATAAGAGCGCTCTTATAAAATAAGTGGTATAAGTAACTGTCTATATCCAAGAAATAATGGAATACCACATAGTTAACCAAGAGTTAGTGAATTTTTTTTTTTTTAACTTAAAGGTTTTCTAAAGACTTCTCTTGTCCCATTTTCTTCTTAGAAATGTGCACCAAATAGCAAAACGAAAATTGGTGTTGTTTTATACAAAAATATTGGAAATTTTGTTGTTGGCCTTTCAAATTCTTCGCGATGAAAAATATTGCTAATGACTTTGCTTGGCTCGATCACGAAAAACTCGTTTCAAACTACAGCGATTTTAAATTCCATTTCGTGGAGAATGGGACAAAATTTGCCTTTTTGCTCTCCCTCATAACTCGTCGATTTTCTAACAACTACGCGCCGCGCCACACCTACCAGGTTTACTCAGAAAGTAACGAGCCCTTAAAAAAAATATTTATTCTTCTACATCACTGTTCACGCCTTCCAAATAGTACCCATTGTTTATTATGCATTTCAGCTAGCACACAAGGGCATAATATCTATTGTGGACTATTGGACACTCGTTTCTAATACTCGAAACCCTCGATCTTTGGAATTTAACCTTTAGCGCCGTCAGCAATTTCTTTTTGTTGCATCTATGCATGCAGGGCGATGGCCCTTTAAATAGGAAAAGCGACACGGAGCCATGTCTGGCGAATATTGTTTATCATTATAGCAAAAATTGTTACCAGTCGACCGTAAAGTCGGGTAGTAACATAAAGTCAGAAAGCATATAAAGACAAAAATATAAAATACAAGGTACTAGCTAGGTCGCTAGGTTTCATCGCACACAAAAGGCTGAGGAATGCATGTAGGCTGAGGGATCGTTGCAGTGGTGTTTTTGGCCGAAATTCACGAACAAGCAATGGAGTGTGAGCCAAGCTCATAAAAACACGCAGAGTAATGACTTCTTGGGAAAGATGCAAAACCTGTTATACACGCGATGAAGTAGAGCTGTGTCGTTTACGAATGAATCGTTCATTTTGAGCGTCCAAGTAAGTGTGGCGTTTCCGCTCCAATCAAAGATGTATATCTCCGGCTTGTTCTTTTTAGGTGCTCTCTTTGCGGAAGAGTATTTCCAGGTCATCTTACCTCAATTACCCTCTTGCGATATCTTTTGATGAAAATTTGTGCATCGATGTGTATTTCCCTTATAATTATCATCTCAGGAATGTTTTTCGAAACTAAAAATTCTGTATATCTTTTGCTAATATTAATTTTTTACATTTTTGCCAAAAATTATGCCTAAAAACATATGACTTCTCATAGCTCTATTCGCAATTTCAGTAAAGTGATGAGTTTCAACTAATTTTACGACTGAGCTTTGGGCAATATTATGGCTCACAGTTTATTTTCGGAGGAAGAACCGAAAAAATGAATACGATAATAAATCAGCAAATATTTTTCTTAAAGACGTTACAATATGTTCCCTTTCAAGCAAATATTAATCAACATTTCTATTGGGGTCTATTGTTTGTTGGATGTGGTTGGAAATCCATGCCCAAATCAGAGGCATTAGTTTTTTGGCTCCTTGGGATTCATTTAATGCGGTAGTTAACTTTCTACAGTACATAAATCTACGGAGGGTAGGAAAATAGTCGAAGGAAAACCTAAGTCAATCCACAAAGACCCAAGGGCGTTTTTCCCTTATTATTCCGAATTTCCATGATGTACTGAGTTTTTCTTAATGGGACATCAGCTTCACTTGAACGTGAAGAAACTTTTTTAATTTATTGCAGAGACATAATGGCATGTTATATTCGCCATCTGGAAAAAAACATCTCAGAATTTTTAAATAATATCCTGATGTTATGTAAATACAAAGTTCCAGTGGGACTCATAAGAATAATTCATTGAATATAATAATCAAAGTTGAAGTATTTTTAACCCGTTAAAAATCGTAAGCTTAGATTGGAATTCACAATATTTCTTTGTACTTGAAAGTGATTTGAAATTTTTCATTTTTTATTCTTTTGTGTAAGTATGACGGATAATAAGACTTTTCACCGTAAAATTTCAACAAATAGTTAAATTTTCTTGGATTATTGGTGATTATTTGCCATGGCATTACCCATTGATGTGATATTTTGAACTTATTTACTATAAATTGCTGGCTTGATAAATTCTATTCTTATTCTGTCTCAGTAATCAGAATCTAATAGTTCATTTCACACCGATTACTCTATCTATGTTTGTCGACTGCTGTCTAACTGTCGACGCCACCAATCTCCATGGTGATTACTTACCGAGATACAGAAAGAGATAAGTTACCTAGGAGACGCGAATGTAAAGAGGTCATTCAAGTGGTCACTTTGCTTCGGATTGAAATAACCCTGCGAGAAATCAGCGCGATGCCACGTCCATTAATTTGGGACGAATCGCCGAGGAGAGAGAACTCTCGGGTAAATCAGATGGGCACTCTCTCTTTGATG
This sequence comes from Ischnura elegans, assembly GCF_921293095.1. Classification (NCBI taxonomy): domain Eukaryota; kingdom Metazoa; phylum Arthropoda; class Insecta; order Odonata; family Coenagrionidae; genus Ischnura; species Ischnura elegans. The sequence continues at coordinate 136,276,514 of NC_060247.1, read as the reverse complement.
CACTCGTAAACAAGGGACCGCCTTCCCCGTCCGCTGGGGGCATAGCTATTTGGGTCATCCGGATCGGTGATCGACGGACATAATTGCAGATTCGGAGCCGACTATGAAATCTCGCGCATGTGGAGCATAAATGCCGACTCTAAAGATGGACGACTTCGCAGGAAGAATTGGCGGCTACCGTTGTCGGTGCTGCCGGTAATTCATTACATAAATTAACGTTTTGAACGCAACCTGCTTCCAGACAGATAGTTCACAACTAATCGTTCCAGATCTATCAAGACTGGCTTCTTGATTAACGTGCCCGCCATCGATCACAATTCAATCATTAATCAATTTTAATATCCACGTTTATTTTTGCCATGAATTGCTTCCGGAGTCATTAATTGTTGCCCTTTCGGCAATTGCCGGAGCAGATCGCTGATCACCTTCTTTCCCTATATTTGTCAAATTGCGGATACCATCCATGAGGCACTATTACATCTACAAAGAGTTGAAGTTTTTTCTTTTTGACCGAAGCGCTCATGAAAACTCATTACTTCGAATGTTTTGCCTGCCGGTGATCGCGTGATGTATCCCAGGCCTCCGGCAACAGGACAAACTCGCGGCCAATCGGAGCGCTTGGCTCAAATTTTCTGTTGTTTAAAAATGGTGTGTTTTCGACATAAACAAAATAAGTAATTTTGGGTTCTGCTGGCAACAGCTATCATCTAACGATTTGATCGTTGGATTATTCTTCCTCATAGGATAATCCTCCAAAGTTGCTAGAATAGGGAATAGAACAAGGCTGATGCCTGGTTTCGCTGATGGCAGGACCCGCCCAGCTTTGTGGCGGTGCGGGATTCCTCGTCCCTTCCCTTCCTTCCCTATCCTGTACGAGAGAGTCGTCGTCGGGCTCCTATCGCGGCGGCGCCTCCTACCTTCCTCCTTCCTGTCCTCCCCCTTCTGGGTGCAGAGGTGAAAAGCTCGCGCTTATAGACCCTGCCCCGGGAGTGTATCCTCGCGAGCCCGCCCTAGGGTTTCCTTCCATTTGGCATCAGCTATCCAAGATGAAGATTTAGTGACACATTTTTTTCTACCCTGTAAAATATGAACACGCTCCATAGCGTAAAACTTATATTATAACAGACGATGTTGGAAGTATTTATAGTTGTTATTGAATATGTTCGGAAAGAACCAAGAATTTTCCTTGATGATGAGCCACTCCTTGCCACCTGAGCTGAGGAGCATGTTTTACAAGGAAATGCCATCAGAAAATGCTAGAGATCGATTTTGCAACATCATCTTTGCGTCCGTAAGTATGAAAATCAGTGCTCATCAGTGAAATCAACCACTTTGTTCAACACTGCTTAAGATTTGTGGCTTAACTCGGTGAAACCATGACAATGACATAATAGTGTAGAAACCATTGTCAAAAAGAAAGTATCAGTATGGTGTGCGCCAAGTGGATTTTTATTCACGCTTTGTTGAAAACTACGGGTCTCCTACCGGCTTGATGCTTTCGTCATTGTATCAGAGAACAAGTCCTTTTCCAACCCTATCGATCATATCTTTATCTTCAAGATGGTGAAAGGCTCGTGCCCCAAAAAGTCGGTGGCAGTGATTGCTTTAACCTTGTAAAAACCCTAAATCTTCCGCAAAAATATAAAGTTAAATGGTCTAGCGATAGAGAACGATCGGTATTCTATATCGGCCACAAATATTATGTGAAATTTGACAACAATGATACCAAGATGATATCCTGAAACATTCAGAGAATCGGTTTCAAAATTTAGTCCTGACGTGAGAGAATCGAATTAGGAGACAATCGTTATCCGTAGAAAAGTAAAGGATGTTATCTCCGCTCAGTTCAATAGCTCTCATGCTTTATTTACATCTTTGGTACATGATACAAATATCAAATCCAGAACATTCATAGCATCGTTGATGATGGTATATATCGAAAGGCTATTTTTCGGATAAAGAATCGATCAAATATCGAAAAATAAATGAAGGACTCATCCGCTGCTACCTGTTTCCTAATTGTCTACTAGATGTCATGATGATGATATGTCTACAAGTTTTCAGATCTTCTTCCAAATATATTAGAAGCTAGAAACCTCGAAATGACCGCGCCAAAGGCGCGTTTCATATAGCTATACCGGTGAGTATCAAACTCATTCCAACCAGCCAGTTTACATAATATAGGTTAAAAAATTTCGCATATATACCATTGGCTGTGTTAAATGTTGCTTGAGTGAAAAATGAAACATAACTAATGATTGAAAATATGTTAGTAATTGCAAATTATTTTTGACATTCGAATTCAATTGTCTTTTAATAATGTTTTTATTTTCTTTTTTTATTCACACTAGAAATCGCTATTGCGAAGATTGCTTTTAAAATTTTTTACTTCTTTTTCTCTTTACGTAACAGGTTTTCCGTAATTATAAGGAAAACTAGATGCAATAATAAAAATTTAGAAGCGGTAGTCTTTGATCGGAGTGAGAGGGGGGATTGGGAGGTGTTTGTAGGGGTAATGAATACCATACATACCTACGAGCACTAAAATAGGTTCCGATCTTTGAGAGAGGTGGTCGCGGAGAGCGAGTGGCCGTTAAGAGGGGTTTGGAACTGATGAGCCTACTGCTGACGTGTGGCATGGTGGAAAAAGGGAACATCGGGGATGTGGAGGTATTAAAAGAGAAGTTGAACAGAGTAGGAGACTTTAAATGACTTGGCTCCAATCTATCTGAGAATGGAGGGGTAGAAAGAGAGGTTAACCACAGTACCGCTTACCCCTACGGACGTACAGACAGCGTTACTCAGATTTTAAGCGAATTAGGCTGGGAGCCGCTTGAGACTCGGAGGCTGCGGGCTAGGATTAGATTGCTTGAACAACTGAGAATGGATATCTTTAAGAGCGACACAGAGAACATAATATTAGAGCCACACTATATTTCCAGGTCCGATAGAAGCGATAAATTAAGAGAGATGTTTTTCCGAACGGATAGATATGGGAATTCAATTTTCCCCCAAACCATAAAGGACTTCAATAAACGTTAGTCCCAACCTCGTTAGAGCACTTCATTTTTTATGTTTTATTATTATTATTATATAAGCGGTTTTTTTAAAAGGTTTAAAAAAACCGCCCACAAGGTTTTAAAAGGTTTTTTTATGTGTATATGGCTGGTGTCCTAACACCCCCTGCCACACGCCTTTTAGGCGGCTTGCGGGGTATTATGTAGATGTAGATCTGAGGAGGGTGGAGAAACTGGAAAAAAGTATCAGGGGTGATGTGTGTAAGCAGGATTGGAAACGGGATCAATGGAAAAGAATATAAAACCGTTGCACGGCCAGCACTGTCGTATGGAAGTGAAACCTGTCCTGCTAAGAAACCCCGCGAAAAGAAAAAGGAGGTGGGAGAGATTAGAATACTGAGATGGGTGATGGGAAAAACAAGAGGAGATAGGATTAGGAATAAGATGATGAGGGAGATGGCAAGGGTGGTTGAGATCTCAAGGAAGGTGCAAGAGGGAGCAGGGGCGCAGCCAGGGCTAGGGGAGGTTTCAGGCGCAAAACACTGGGGTGTCTGAGGGTGTGGAATACCCGGTAGGGCAAGCGAGAGGTGCGAGGGCCCTCCCCAAGAAAAATTTTCATATGAATGTTTCAAAATGGTGAGTTTTGCGGCCTTTTGAAGGATATTTTATTAATATTTACACTATTCTATAAGTAATATTAATCCAATCAAGTGAAATGGATTAAACTTCTAAATTTCTCTGAGATCAAGGGGTGGGGAGTTTTATCCCCCAAAACCCTGCTGCGCCACTGAGATGGAGGGATGCAATCGCATTAAAAAGGGATGAAGAGTATTGGGGGAAGAGAACTCTAAGTTTAGAATGTAGAAGGGAAGAGAAGGAGGGGAAATGAAAAGAGAAGATTGTGTCGAGAATGTTATGAGGGAAAAGGGTTTGACTGAAGGGGATCGAGTGACTTGTTGGGGCGACTAGTTAGCGACAGCGACCTCTAACGAGAACTAAGCAACGGAGAAAGAAGAAGAGCAGTTTGACCGTCAGAATGAAGTATAAATTGTGTTTATCATATTAGAGATGCATGTGAAATTTCCAATACGCTATACTGGTGACAAGCGCAGTTTGAAGATAAAAATGGAGAAGTTCAAATTGTGTTTACGATTTTTTAGACATAGAATTTACAATACAGTTGATACGAGTAGTTTGACCGTTTCAGTATTTTGACGAAGTTCAAATTGTAAAAGTTTATGTAATCTTGGAATAATAATTCGATTCAACCGCCCTCCTCCACCTTTTTGTTTAATGTCGCTGACAGTGAAAGTTAAATCCCGGAAAAAGCTTTCAACACCAGATACACATGAAAATTATCAGCTCCTAAGATTCAACCATTGTTTTCCACCCTTTCCATATGACGCACATTAACCGCCCTATTTTTCTATTAACGTAATTTTTTTATTTCTTTCGTACTACTATTACTATTGTAATATTCTCGTGAGTGCATTCGAATCTTCATTGCTTCCCTTCACCGTGTGATTACTCTGTTCTCAATCAGAGCGAAGGCGAGGAGGATGTTGAACGCTGGCGAATGGCTGGTGACGTAACAATTGGAGTGGCGCCTGCTGGGAAGGGGAACTGTACGCCTCGATGCGCATCGAATGACTCGAATTAGAATCGGTCCGACTCAGAATAAATAGTTGCTCTATTTCTGCACACTCAGCAGCACCCTCTCATTAGTCAATAGCACTTCTGCCGACGGAAGCGGAAAGCCAGAAGAACTCACTGGACACTGGAAGCAAGAGCACATCACTCCTAAAAGAGGCCTTTTTACAGCAGCTTTCATTGGGCACTTTTTCTAAGAATTTTCCGCAGTTTTTAGATATAAATGTATATGTTGGCACTAAGTTAAGTTACAGTTTGATATGTTGAGGTGGGGCCCATAAAACGACATTGAACCCTGCAGTGGTACTTCAAAAAAAGTTAATTAGAATAATTGCCAATAAAAATCGTTTTGAGCCTTCTTACCCTCTATTTGTTAGTCATAAGTTATTGCCATTAAGGTACATGTTTGCTTATAAAACTTTCAAGTTATTTTTTTTTAGAAGTGGTAGTTTTCCAGCAATTTCTGGAACCGAGCATGGTTATAACTTACGTAGGAATGTTAATTTTCTAGTTCCTCAGCCTAAACTTTCTTTATTTAAAAGATCGTTTCTTTATTTGGGGCCGAAGATTTTTAATAAATTACCTTGCTCGATCAAAGAGTTAAAGAGTATAAATAAATTTTGGAGGAAGGCCAAAGATTGGTTGTTATCCCATGATAATGTAAATGTTCTTTTTTGATGTGTTTGTGAATACATACATATTATTATATATTATTTCATACATTATTTTTACATTTTTGTGAAAGGAGAAAAAAGAAATTTGTTTTGTTCTGTCCATATATTATACTTTGTTCTTGTTTATTGTAAGTTATTGTCACATATATGTTTCATAATGATAATGTTTCAAAAAATTATATGTACATTCTTTTTGTTTTCCGTCCTGCCTTGAATTTAATTTTTAAGATGGTAGCTCCCATGCTGGTTTTTTATTTTAACCATTGAAGCAATCTAAAGGTCCATTAATTTTGTATTGTTAAAAAAGGTGTACATTTAAGGTTGGAGTAATAAATTCATCCATTCATTCATTTCTGCGCAATAGTCTTTTCATAATAGAGAGAATTGTTTGAATTTGGAGAGTAGTTTCGGGCATATTTCCGTTCTCTGCTGTGTGACGAAAAAGTATTAAACTGAATGACCGTCAGTAGTTAGACTACAGAAATTATTTATGAATATTTTAAGTAAATCACGTGTTAAGTAGCAAATGACCACGAGCCCTAAACCTAATGTAGTATGAACATCATTATCAGGATACCTGAGGATGACGCCGCTGCGTCGAAACTAATCGTACCTTAAAATGAATTGGTGGAAAACAACGAAACTTTTCATTTCATTTACGTTTAAACGAACTTCCACAAAGTTGAGCTTGAGTTGAGTCACCTTCTTCATATTACTACTTCACCGGGTAGTGCACGTGCTTCTATCAATTTTGTGGAATTCTTTCGAAAATGTATGGGGTTCGACTTCAACACCTTACTCTTGCACTCATTACGAGTTAGCTTTCCTCAGCACACACTCGAAATACCTCTGGTTTTTCAGTTTTCAAATTTCACCCTGACTTTCAGTTTTTCAGGTTTGCAAGCTCTGTGTTGACTTTTTCTTTTCCAGGCAACTCTTATTAGTTCTACCATGTTTTAAAACCATGCCATCATTTTTTCTCTGCGGATTTTAGCTTTGAAAATAGATCATTACTATGGTAACGAAAAATTCTAAAATATCTGAATCCGTAGTCCTTTAATAAAAATAATTTAGTATTAGTAACTTAAAAAAGTAATTTAGTATGTAATGTGTACTATATTTCAAACTTTGTACTCAAAGAAGTTAATTACTGCGTTCAAGGCCTAAATATTAAAGGAAATAGATGCACTGATAATCTGTGGCGCAGCGATGGGGGGAGGTTTGAGGGAGAAAACCTCCCTCCAGAGATAAGAGAATATTTTTAATAAAAATATTTTAATGAAATTTTAACGTTAAATTTTGTGACCATTATTAGAGAGACGGATGACTCACTACAAAAACATCTAACTATTCATACAGCCGTAAAACTCACCATTTTGAACCAGTTATCTTAATTTTTTGAAGCGGCCCCTGCACCTCCTGCTTACCCTGGCGAGTATTCCATACCACCCCTTGCCTAGCTTTAAATAACAGATTATTTATGTTCTTTGAAAAAAAAAATTCTACAGAGCTGCATTAAAGTGAATGAATTACAGTAATGGGGAGTGACGACTGCCAAACGTTCCAGGCATGCCTCTGAGCTATCAGCGCGAGTGTGGCGCGTCTCACAATTGTTCAGATTAAGCGGATTTTCGGATTAAACGTGTTTGGATCAGCAGGTCTACACTGAAGATGAAAATGGCAGTAAGTATTTCCCTTGAGAATCACACGTGAATGTTAAAAGCGGTCGGAGCTTGCCAAATAAAAGTTAGGTGTAAATGACTTTAATCAATCGATTTATATAAAAAATTTCATTTCCTATTCCGTAGTACCATTAACTCCGCAAACGTTGAATAGAGATGTGAATCTATGGATATTCTACTCTTTCCAGGAAACAGAAGTTTTGTCTCACTGTTGACAGTAAAAAAACTGTATTCCTGGATTTCAGTGCCTCAGGCAAAATGATTTGATCAGTAAGTGAGGGGAAGCAAATCCCTAAGGACTTCCACAGTGAAAGGAAGCGTTTACCATAATTATGGGAGAAAATATAAGCGACACGGCAGCTTCTCTATTTTGTCGGAAATCATTTTGAAAGGGGAAACTTTGAAGATGGAAGTTAACTGGAAGAAAACTAGCTGCAGGGAGAATATGATATTTGTGGAGTTGCTCGGGTGACCGCCCTTAATGGGAAAACACTTGAAAAGCGCAACGAGTCACAAAAAATAGGCAATTGATCTAATTCGCGAACACTTTTTTTTAGCTCTTCCAATGGGTAATTTTCAGTCATGAATCGGAGATAATGAAGTAGTTTTTATTATTAAATGAAAGCTCTACTTGGAGTTACAGACAGAAGAATGATGAATCCAAGAGTGGTAAATTATTATTTTTTATTTATCTCAATTACCCTCGAAAACAGCACAATGAGGCAGTTACATCGGGAGTTTTAACAATCAACAACAGACGATCACACTCAACCATGTCAGGAAGGGGCAACCTATCCCGGCGGGACTCGTACCCGCGACCTCCAGTATGGTATGCGAGGACTTTTCCCCACCGCCAAGGAGGCCGGCAAGTAATTTTTTATGCAAATATTTCAATCTAAAATAAGCCCAAATAAAAACTAAAAATGCTATTTCATCACCGTACCTTTATTTCATGAGAATCATTGACAAAAATAACTTACATATCCACTCACTCTTTGCCGTCTTTGAGAAAAGAAATATTTTTGAGCTCATAAATAATCGAGTTACATGTAAATAGCTTTGTATGCAGGTGTTCAAAATGAATATATAGTATCACATTTATGGAACAAGAATAATTCATGCATAATGTTTTGCATTAATAACAACAGCATGAGAGTCCGCACTATCGATATAAACATATCAACGGCCGAATGAACAATGAGAAATGAATTACCCTCAGTTAAAGAAGATACAACGTCAGTAACGGCCTTAAACGCAGTTCGCAGAACTACTATAACCAGAGCATTGATGAAAATATAATAACCATAAAAAATATGAACATAATATTGTAACATAGCTACTAAAAACAAACCAAACAACTACGTAAAAGGTATATCGCTTTTAGGTTTTCTTGGACATTACACGACCACTTATATTTTTTAAAGAGCGCGACCTGGGTTTCGATGAATTATCATCATCTTTAATCAAATTATGATTTGTGTATCTTATTATTGCTGTTACCTAGTGTATTTGGTATAAGTAATTGTGTAATATCCGAGGAAACTTGTAATGGAATACCAAAAAGTTAATCATGAGTAAATGAATATTATATCACACCAATTTTCAAAAATTTTAAACATAGTATTTGTTAAAATATGTTATTGGATACTTGTAACACTGTAAAATTAACTTTTGTATTTATTGTGCCCCTCATATTTTCAATTAATAAGCCTTGAAAAGGGAATATCGCCAGCGAATATGCTGTTTTGTAAATCATCTTAACCTCAAGAGCTCATATTTAAATGTAAATGAGAAATCAAGAACAAAAAAATGTATTCAGAAAGTATGTTTATACTTGAGGATTCAGTTAAGAAGCAACAACCCAGTTAACATTTTAAATGCAGAGGACCGTAAGAAAATCATTCATCTTCAGAAGAAACCCATTTTGACGAACGCGAGGGATATTTATCAGTGTTGCCTGCGCTTCAGTCTCTTGCGTGAGCAGCTTCGCGTAGCATTATCTTCAAAGCATGTCGGAACACATCACCCTGATGTAATAAGAGTGAATTTTTCATTAATGATTTAGTTGAATTTTCATTCATATTTTTTCAAAGAATTTTTCCTTTCCTTTATCCATATCTTATTTCAGAAATCTAATTGTAAGTTTTATCTGTTTTTTTTTTTACAGAAATTGTTACCAGCGTTGCATTTTACGGATATGAAACTAAATCCTGTTGAGTGATTTCAAATTTGTAACCTCTCTCGATTCGATGAATATCCTAAATGTGTACTGTCATTGGAAATGAATTCGACGCTTTGAACACCTTCTTATCAGACGAAGACATCAAAAAAAGATATCCTTTTGTAGCTTCACCCGTAGATTTGCTGTATTTTTCCTCCTGTTTCTATCACCGCCATGTTTATTTATTGAAGAGAAAAAAGTCAACGTAAAATCTTAATAGAGCACTCCCTTATCTTTAGGCTTAAATGAACGCATGCAGTAGTGAGTATATGTTTCTCTAAGCGCAAATAATACCCTTTTTCATTTGTTATATGGTTCGCTACCCACCTGACTGTTTCATTGTTTCTTCAATCTATCGTCTTTCTTTTTTATCACGGATACAATCAAGCATGTAATTTTCCAACTAAACCGGTGTATCAACTCGACGCGTTCTTTCGCATACGATTACCTTAGGTGTATATTACTTTATATTATCTACGTCATTGATTTTCAATGCGTTATCAAGATTGTTGTACACTTAATTATAATAATGATTTATTTTAGGGCTAAAAGTGCATAAGGTAAAACTGCCGGAGAGTTTTTTTTATTACCCTCCTATTAAATGTACTACTATGCACGCAATTCTATCGGACGATAGTCAAAATTAAAGTTGTAATAAGTATAAAGTATATGCCAACACTGCGAAATATTAATCACCGAGGCACGCTAGGTATATAGGAAGGACCTCCCGAGTCAACGAAAATGGGATGGAACTTTCCCATAAGTGTATTGCGTACCGAAAAACGCTATTCAACCGTTATTTCATTCTATATTGATGAGTGGGAATGAGTGGAATAAATACAGCTCATTTAACTTAAAATATCGCAGTGTACTAAAGAATGACCTGAATAAAATGAACGGTCGAAACTCGTTGTTTGGTAAGCATTTATCTTGAGGAAAAGTGCCATCTCTTCTTCGTTACCAACGGAATATATATGAGCATTTATTGGGAAATGAGGATAACTAGGAAAGCAGGCTAACTAGAAAATATTGGCCTACACGCAGAGGTCGACAGCAAATGTCGATGTAGATTGAATGAACTAACTATTTTTTCCGTAAGCTAAACATTTTTTATTCGCTTTCATATAGGATTCCTTGAAAGAAACTAAATTTTTTTAGTAAAATTATGCATCATTGGGACCACTTTGGTGTGAGATTACGTTTCTCTGGCTGTTTTTCAGTCTCCGAATCGGCTGCACGTATTCAGTCCCGATTTCGCTATATAGTTAATACAATAAATATAATAAATATTTTAGTTAGTATTTCAGGCCACGCAAAAAAGACTTAATAACAACGTTACGTCAGTAAAGGCTACGTCTCACCTCCACCAAACTATCAGAATACAATATTCACGGAATTTTTCGGAAAAAATACATCATTTTGGAAAAATGCATTTTTGTTGATTCTCCGAAGGATGCGAATGTCCCTGCTTGCTCCAAGCCTGTGGCATTTATTAGAGGCCTTCAAAGAGATATATATTTATCTGAACTTGAACTGGATATCCTTCGATAATTACTTTCGACTATTCCCTATCCACTGGGTTACCTCAATCTCCATAAATAATCTGTTATTAAATTGTTAATGTTAATGTAAGTGTACTGAATAGCAGGCCATTTGGGTACGCTCGAATCCGACTCCATCAACTGCTCATCTCGTGATTCTACCTAACCACATGTGGAATTAAAAAAACGTAGTAGGTAAAAACGAAACGTTGAGTCAAAGAAATATTATCATCTTGGTGATAATAATATCCTGGAAAAAGCACTAAGAATTGAAATGGCAAATAAAAATTATGGACGTGCGGAAGCGAAGCAAAAAATACACATCAATTTTTAAATGCACATGATGGGAATGTAAATGAGGTGACATAACACTTGTAACATTGATGAATAAAATACCGACTTTAAATATCGAATAATACGCGTTATGTTGACGTTATGGAAGTGAGATACTTTACCCTCGTTCTACGGTGATGGCATTTTAATCTCAGCTAGCAAACCCAGTGTTCCAGGGGTTGAGTCTCGCTTGGGTGAAGTGGTCACCATCCAGGGGGTGGTTACTCGTGGATATCCAGCAAGTACATTGCTAAGGAGGGCCTAATGGGTGAAAATAAATAAAGAAGAAATAATTTAAAATTTGAATTTAATACAAAATTTTTATATATTATTTTGAATTTTAAAGTTTGGAAAAGACAATAACCAACGATAAAAATTATATGGAAAAAATTAAAATGGCACAATGCTTTAGAAATGAAAATTAATTATTTGTCCAAAGTAAGTATAATGTATCTCAGGAGATATATTTCATTATTTAATAATTACTCAACATTGTTGCATATTAACTAGGGATGGACGGATCCAGGATTTTTTTTCGGACCCGGATTCGGATCGAATCCTTAATTTTCGGAGCCGGATTTGTCGGATCGGATATTTTCGAATCCAAATGCTTTTTCAAATTCCTGTCGCTGAGATTCCCCCGATGATTGTTCAAACTCTTGGGAAGAGTCACACTATGTGCCCGTCGCATTTTGCCCATTTTATTTTCCTCGGCTGAAATTCTCCTACGTAACCTCTGCGAGAGCGTTCAAACAAAACGGTTCATGAGTAGGACAAGAATCGCATGCGACGGCGCATTCGAAGATAGAATCGGAACTCTTTCCACCCTTATGGGGCGTTGCATTCACTGAAGCTATTATTCAAAACTTCGGATCCAGATCCGATGTCTTCCGCGACTTTGGATCCGATGTATCCGATGAAGGGCAATATTCGCGGATATTTGGATCCGAGGTATCCGATCCGACCATCCCTAATATTAACTTATATCGATGGCTAAGTTCTAACAACACGTACCTCAAAAATACCAACTTTTCAGGAGAGCAGAACAACGATTAACATTTTTTACTTGTGCACTGAAATTAAAAACCAAAAGTTCATAAAACTGAAAAAGAAGTATTCATTTTCAAACAAAGAATTGTTTTTTTTGCATGTATTTTATTTTTTTAATGTTATTACACTTTGTTTAAGATACCTGTCTCAAACCGGCCGAATTTGAGATACGCATTGTTAGAACTTTATCCTAGAAATGTAATGTCCTTTATAATGCTATTCTTAAATGGAAGAGAATATTTTCACCTAAAATTTTGAACAATTGACCTTTTAAGGATAAAAAGTGGTGATTAAGAACAATTCAACATATATAGCATTTCTCCTCCTTGAACAGGACTTTAAGGGACTGAAGGACCAACCAGCAAAAATATTTGAGCCCTTCCCGAAATAGTTACGTATTATTTGAAAAGTCGGTGAACGAAAAATAAAGGCAAATAATTAAAAATTTCGATTGAATTTAATATACAATTTTTATCTTTTATTCCAAGTTGCAAAGTAAGGATAAGACAAAAATCAATGATAAAACTTTGGCTGAAAAATACTAGTCTCAATACCTTCTAAAAATAAATAAGTTAAAATTAATAAGTACAAATAGTAAAAATCACAAACGAGGACATGGTAACCTATCGTTTGCATGCTTGATATACGTATTTCAAGGGTTTGTTATAATGTTGTCAATGCATATTTATGCAAATGCAAATTTATACCTTACGAAACTACAATAGTTAAAATTAAAAATATTTCTCCTGTATCGTAGTTTATCCCGATATTCCAGGCGTTGGAACGCGTTGTCCGAGGGAATGCGTCTCAACGGCTCTCGTTTGTTAACTTCATGGAACAAAAAGGACATTATTGTCAAAAGGCGCAAGTAGGCGCAAAATCTGATAAAAATATCTATAAATCTAGGGACGCTTCAACATGTCTTTGAAGGTTTCGCAATCCTACCTCGACATATATTTTTTATAAGTCAATTTAAACATTTGAAGTCGATAAAAAACGTGGTTTTAAAGACTAAGAGATTACTATTTGAAATATAGTATTTGCAAGCCATTATATTTGAAGAAAAATCACTCTAAATAATGCTATGTACCGATGGCTATAAGATACCGTTAGAAATTGTCGTTCCTTACGTTATTGCTATCTAGCAGGTACGTGTTAATGCTAGCGAGTCAGCCACCGTCTGGGTGTAGGCGGATGGTAGGCAATCTCAACGCGTGACTTTGCAGCATCATAACATTGTTATTACTTAATAGAAACATTGAGAAAGTTACCAATCATGATGAAGCATTTAATTGCGGATATCGCCAAACCTACGGTGACTTTGTTTTTAAAAGTTGCAAAACTGACTTTTTTCCCGCTAGATTAGCGATTGGGACCACTGTGCAATGGGTTTTTGAATGGTTTGTTCATGTTACTTTCAAGCCTGTGGTCGAGTTATAACAATTTAATAATAATGATGATTTTGGAATTATTAAATAAGAGGGTGCATATTGAGGTAAGATGCCATCCTAATTCTCGCCTCCCGTGGGAAAAGGTCGGGATAATGCTGCAATCTGAAGGGTGCACGTCTCCCTGTGGCCATGGCTGGGAGGAGCAGAGCGGAATCATTGTAAGCGAAGGGCGGCGAAAGTGCTTCAAGTGAATGCTCTCTCTCTCTCCCTCCGATGCCCAAAGTGAACGGGAGGAAGGAAGGGTGGAGGGGGAGAGGGGAGGGGGAAGTGAAGCGAGGCGCATCGAAAGGTGAGCCATTATAAAAAGGCCCCTCCGCACTGCACTCGTCACTCCAGCCTCCGAATCCCAACTGTCCATCCACATCGGTCCATCGCCAGAGACAGAGAGAGAAACAAGTCGCCATGAAGCTCCTGGTAAGTCCCTCACACCACCAACGGGAAATCCTATCGTTGGCTATCGCTCCTTCACCCCTATATTATATTTTTACTCCTGCTCATAATTCATAATTCAAAGTACTCGAGTCCTATGTAAATAGTTTTTTCAGGCTTTATCTGTTGGAATACAAAATTAGGAAAATGAACATAGTACAAAATATATTGCAGAGGTCTTGAAGTTAAATAAAGTGTTTTTTGAAAATTTCCGCTTAATTCAAAGATACTAATATCAAAATTCTATTCGATTTTTTTCATTTCTATTATGTCAAAATATTAACATTAACGTGAAACAGCTTTTAACAAATCGACTTTAAAACTTTCACTCGATCTAAGCTTAAACTTAACTTACAATTTAAAACAATTGTGACATCTAAAAATATTAGTTTCATTTTGTTAATTTTTTGGCCGTGATTTGATATTAGATAGTAATTTTTCCAATGCTAGTTTTTTCCCTCCATGTACTCCGTTATTTCCGTTTCTATTCTCGACTATGGATGAATGTTCTAACTTTCATTCCGGATTCCACAAAATAGCGAGATTGCGGTGCTATGTAACGATGAATGAAACAGCAGCCCTTTGTTATACCATTCCCAATCCAGTTTTTTTCGTTTAAGTTGGCAGAGGTTTTTATGAAGGTTATATGTAAAATTAAATTGTTATAAAATTGGCCATTGGCATGGTGGTAAGATGAACCCACCAGTAGAACGATTGACAACATAACAACATAAACCCTTGGAACCTACTTCTTCAATGGATTTTCAAAAATACATAAGTTTTTCGGGGAGGGCTCAAATATATTTGTTTATAGTTCGTTCCAGTCCCGTATAATCCTATTCAAGATATAGAACTGCTCTACATCTGTCGTTTGTGATCGGCACTTGATCATGAACTGGTGATCATATTTTTTCCAAAAACATTTGATTTTATTATGTCCTTCCCAAATTCATCCCATGCTTTTCCCTCTCTTACTATATTGTGCATCCCTCATTGCCTCATCCTCTCCTCTGAACTCTCCCATCCCATTACTCTAAGCATTTCTCTAACGCTCTCCGTTTTCTTGCGTTGAGTACAAGGCAATATTCCTACGCTGAACTTGAAAGCGACGTAAAGACGATGCCTACGGTATTCAATAATGAAAGCTCAAAATCAGTGGAGGCAGTAAGCTGAATAAAGAAAAGATTCAAATCCAAATGGACCTATAATTTAACTAAAACTTTTTACAAATTTTATACTGAAATCGCCTTAACTGTTTTCTGTTTCCCTGACACATACCTAGCAGCTTTCTCTGAACATCCTCTAAGTTATTAACCTCTCTATAATTTTGTGGGGCCCTTAATCTTCTTCCTTACACCCATTTTGATTCAAACCTTAAGTATTTATCTCTTGGCCTGTCTATGGGGACGTCCTTATCCTTCAATATTTCCCTCCAGTTCATTGTTCATGTACTATGATAGCCATTCCGTGGTATCTTCACGATGTTTCGTCCGAACGGACATAAAACAAATGCTCAAATACGTTGTTCATACATAATGAACAATTAATAATTTCAGTTTAGTATAGCGACAGGTGTGAGCGATGACAGACCGCACTACCTCACCCGAATTGAGTGAGGGGACTGACTGAATTGCTCCGTACAAGCAGCCTGTCTATCAGAAGGAGTCGGAAAAATGCCAAAAAGTGTTTTAAAATCTTCTTATTTGACGACTGTCGTATCAAGGACCTGAGCAGTAAATATTATCAACAAGTCAAAACTTCAGGCTTGACAATGTGAAACCTCTCTCTCTATTCTCTAGAGGGTTCTATCCACACAGGAAAAAACCTCCGCCCAAACCAAGGCCTCTCTTCCTTCCCCCTCCCATTTCCTGCTTAACCCCCACCTTCATTCATCCACTCCCTTCCGATAGAAGTCATTACTGTTGCACTCAACTACGCATAAATATATGATGCATGTAATATTAGTCACCTGAAGATGAGACTACGTTACGAAACCCGGGTCGTGCCTATTTAAATACACAAGTGAACCTAGTTTTATTCTTTTATTTCCGATATCATCAACAAGGTTCACAGGAGTAGCGAAAGCGTTAAAGATAAAGTTAAGATCTGCAGTCGAGCGACCACAATGCCTTTTGAATTCATTTGTTTATGTTCAGATGATTATCCTCGGCGTGTGCACCGGGAGTTATAATAATTTGGGTTCACTATGACCCAAAGTCTCAATTAATTGACATAGTTCAGCCGATGAAAGAGGAATACAGAGTTGCAATGAAACAATAGACCTTCCTCATTCAGAAATTCCCCCACGAGTCGTAAATAATGAAAAGATGCAGTTGTCACCAACTTTTCGTGAGTTGATGACGTCATTTGAGTCACAATCATTAATGGAGAATCACTCATTCAGAGAGGGAATCGCTCCAAATAGCATGAAAAAATAACGAATCACATTAGGTCGATGCGCGAGGCGGAGAAGTAACGGGGAAGCAGTGACCCGCATGGCGTGACTTCATGACGTCATCGACTCATCTTCGAAAGGGCTAACTAATATCATGCAACTTTCGCTGCAAAGAACTCTAGAAGTAGAGGTGCATATCGACGGTAAAATACGGTTGCTTTTCTTTCGAAATGTATACTATAATAAAAAAAATTTAAGAAAATGGTGTTAATGTTTGTGCCAATTGAGATAGGACGGGAAACTGTGGAAGCACAGGGATGTATAGAAGGTCTTGAAGAGGTTTTTTTTTATCTTAGTTGACACGAAAGCAAGGGCGGTAACAAAACGAAGTAGGTACCTACTCCAACATAGGACTATGGAATGATTTCCCCACTTAAAGGATATTTTTCAAAGGACTTTGTTAATTTTTATCTCATTGAGTAACATAAACTTTTAGCACGTACTTTTAGGGGAAATACTTGCTCATGTAACCAGGTTCCTTTCAGTGAAGCCCAAAACACCATATCCACCTTCCTCGCTCAATTTACGACGGAATTTTTCTCGAGCACGGAAGAGATATTTCTCGAGAGGATGTGTTCCTAAAACTCTCAGGACTCATTCCTCATTTCTAAAGGCAGAAAAGCGCAACGGACGATTTCAATGCTGGGTTTCAATGCGTGGAAAATAGCCAATTACCTCCACACGACCCCTCTGAGAATGTTTCTCCTCCAGCGCCGACGCGGGCGTCGGTGAAAGGCCTTGTATTGACATCGCAAACATGAAATCACCCTGGTCTTGACGGAAAGAAAATTCACCGGAGTGGAGGAGGAGGCGGATTCATTTAAAAGCTAAATTGGCGAAGCGAGTGAGTCTTCTCCGCCAGCTGTGAGGAGAGTTTCGCGCGTCCTCATGAGATGACTGAATAATGACTGTGTTCTTTTCGATAATATTTAGACAGCTGATGATGTAGGAGATATTTCTTGTTCGGTGAACTAATGAATTTCCAACCAGTGAGGAATTAGTTCCAGAAGACCAGACCCGGTGGAAACCCGAGAAAGATTAAGTTAATTTAGACAGCTTGTTGGAAACAAAAAATACTTGCTCATTTCAATTTGCGAATTTCACGAATGACCCTCACGATGACACAACGTATCTAAACCCGGGTCGTGTTTTTCATTAAAGTTAATGAAGTGAAATCAGCAAGTTTTGTTTATTTCCATGACGGAAAAATTTCACCTCTGAAACCGTTCCATTTGTCAGCTTGTATTTTTTTTTAAACATTAATTTCACTGAAGCACTTCGCTTAAAATGTTTTGCTCTAAAGCGATGATGAAAAGGAAGCAATTCTTAAAAAAACTTGAGTACCCTTACAGTTAGTTGCAGAATGCTAATCAATACTAATTTTTGGTTGAATTATGATAAGACATTAACCTAAAACAGAAGAAAGATAAATCAAAAAATGTTGTGGAGTAGTAATACTTGTACCAAATAAATTAAAGTGCTATTTCAAATCATGCTTTGCTTCGCAATCATTCCTTCATCTATTTCTTTTAACGAAGGAAAGACGCGGAGCTCAAAGAAACACGTAGAACCTTAGTAACCGGCACAGGCAAAGTAAACAATGAATTCATCTGAAAGTTATATCATATTATACTTCTGGGGCATAAATCCATCTCAGAGGGAACTTGGGAATGGTTTTTAACCGGTGGACCGGTGGTTGAGAAATCCGGGTTCATATCCCGGTTAAGCCAAATATTTTTTCTTGGCGAACTTCATCCTTTGTGTTTAAAATTTTTCGATATTTTCTGAACATTCCTCGAAGATTTCATAGCCTATTTATTTGTCAGTAAAGCAGTTTCTTTTTCATTCCCCTTTCAACAGACGTTAGCCTTTCTCGTGGCTGCCACAGTCGCCTTCGCGTCTGCAGAGGACGCGAAGCAGGACAGTAAGCAGCCTGAGAAGCGAGGCATCTTCGGCCTCGGCTACGGAGGTCTTGGCGGACACGGCGGAGGATACGGATTCGGCGGCGGAGACTTCGGAGGCCACGGCTTCGGGGGCGGTTACGGAGGCGGTTATGGAGGCGGCTTCGGAGGCGGTTATGGAGGCGGCTTCGGTGGAGGCTACGGAGGGGGACACGAACACAAGACCATCACCATCACCAAGGAAGTCCCCGTCCCCGTGCCGCACCCGGTCCCCGTCCCCGTCGTCAAGAAGGTGGGCGTGCCAGTCCCGCACCCCGTGCCATACCCCGTGGAGAAACCATACCCAGTGCCAGTGGTGAAGCCTTACCCCGTCCCCGTGGAGAAGCCAGTCCCCTACCCGGTCGAGAAGAAGGTCCCCTACCCAGTGCACATCCCAGTCAAGGTCCCCGTCCCACACCCAGTCCCCGTTCACGTCTCCAAGCCCTACCCCGTCCCCGTGCACGTCCCCGTCAAGGTCCCCGTGCCGCAGCCATACCCCGTGTACAAGAAGGTCCCCGTCTACGTCCACTCGCACGGTCATGAGGGCGGAGGGTACGGAGGTGGCTTCGAGGGAGGCTACGGAGGCGGATATGGAGGCGGATATGGAGGTGGCTTTGGAGGAGGATACGGAGGACACCACTAAAGTTAGGACACAACACCACCAGGGGCAGCACCGGCGGAGGTCGGGCGATACCCAGAATTCCTGATTCCCAGCTTGTAATCGTGCCCCGCGCACGTGTTCAGCTGGCCATTCTGAGGTCGTGCAATACCTCCCAGCCATCAGTGTGGACAATTTATTCTCTTTCGGAATCAAAACGAAACTTTCAGCAAGAGAAACTAATTTTTTTTCAACGCGAAGAGAGTCATAGGAAATTATATCCAGGCCTAATTTTTTGGACCCCGAAAATTTGTTGAATGATGGCAGAAATGAAGAGAAATTATTTATTATTGCTCCCATCGCTTCTGTGTCAAATTGATCGGCCGCGTTTCTATCTCCACTGAGCACTGGCGCTATGGCACCACTTTCATCGGCTTCCAACAACGCATCTCACCCCTTCATCTTTCATCTCGCAGCTTTCAGATTGACTGGACAAGGTCCGCAGTCATTCCGTCATGACCATTAAAAAAAACATGTATTCCTCATTTGTTACTCAGAGTTATATTTTTCTTTTGAGAATGTTTATTATGGAAAATAACATTTTTATACTTTCCACTTTTTTATGTTTCTTCAAATAAATAAGATCATTAAGAAAAAATGTTTATTTTTTTATTACCACCAACCATATTAATAAGGAAATAAAAAACGTTTTGGGCCCAAAAAGTTTTTATCAACATGACAAACACCCGTGAAAGTTTTAAGCTTTCTTCAGAAAGAATGCGCTGAAATTTTCAATTTGGAATTCAGGAATATTTCCTGTTCACTAATATAATAAAAATGCATGGATATGATGTTTAATACGTTATGAGGCCTTTTGAATGCCTGGGTTAGTATTTAAAATAGCAAGCGAATTCACACATGGTATTCTATGCATTTCGATTATGAATTCTCTGATGAAATCATATCCCGTCAATTATCTTTATGAAATAAAATCATTCAAAATTCATTCAAAGAAGACCTTACGATGGCACACGCTCTAAGCTATTTAACGCGTTTCTTTCTAAAACTGAGATTTCACACAATAGCACAATAATTTCACACAATTTAAAAGAGCACAGTATGTCAACAATTATGTATTTATACGCCTAATGTTTCGACGAACTATATTTTTGAACGCAGAAGCATTAAATGCGGTGATGCTCTTCAAACTGATTCCTCCACCTCGAACAACGCCGAGTGATCATAATGGAGTTCACTTTACGGTCGCTCTTCAGAAACGGATTAATATAGTCATATGAGGGTCAACTGCGTCTAAGCATTTTTTGACAGATAATAATAAATGAAATATACCTTGACAAGGTTAATTTCTGAACTAAGAGTTGTAATCAATATTTTAATCGCATTAATACAGATTGCACCAAGGAAAGAAATATATTCCTAATAATATAACCACTCGGAATTCAATTGTTGGATGGATTTTTTTTCGTAATAATC
This sequence comes from Ischnura elegans, assembly GCF_921293095.1. Taxonomy (NCBI): domain Eukaryota; kingdom Metazoa; phylum Arthropoda; class Insecta; order Odonata; family Coenagrionidae; genus Ischnura; species Ischnura elegans. Next base: position 136,255,979 of record NC_060247.1, on the reverse strand, counting down.
GTCATTTATCGATTAAAATATGCGTTATCATAAGAATGGTGTCATGCATTCGTAGGCTATTTAACTGCGAAATCATACCGATACCTATCGTAAAACGAATAGATGTTGCGAGTTAAATTTTCATTAAAAATTTCAAGATTAATTCAAGTGATAAATAATTTATTCTTACTTCGCAGCCTTAATATTCCACAAGTCTAATATTCCACCAGCCTTAATATTCCACTATCTGTAAATATTCCTCTAGTAAAATAATTAAAAAATGTTAATCAAAGTGAACACGGGTGAAATTTACACTCTGAAGAATCCTAAAGCACAAAAATCGCTTGATGACAAATGATAAAATTTACGACGCTAAATTCCTTCTTTTGAGGTAAGTCTTCCCGCAATCACGATAATTAGGCATAAAATGTATCAATGAAGGTAATCACATTGACACTGTTGGAAATACATGAATATGCGGAATATATTTTTGTTTGTTTGAATTATGAACCATGCCTTACACATGGACTTGCTACACACCGGATAACATAAAATTTGAACTGCTGGGTAAGAACCCGAATAGTATCGCCATATTACTGGCCAGATTTTTCCGTAGAAAGCAGACGCAGCTCCTTCCGTCGTAATAATCGCTACGAAATTTCGTAATTCCAAACGGAACTGAATCGTAAAAATTATCTGAGAGTCAAAGCATATATGCTCTACAGCAAGTACGATAAAAATATCGGATGAAAACTTTTAACAACTGCATAATATTTCTTGTCAGGATTTTTGCCTCAATTTAATTGAATTGTGAGAAAATGCTTCAAAATTTTCTGCCAGAACGCACGTGTATTTGGATAAGGAAATAGCAATTATTTTCATTGCATTAGACTAATTTTCCACTCAATTTATTGGCACAAGACGCGTATCTTTGTACAATGCAACATTATTGCGGCGCACTCATATTTTAATTCATAGGTAAGGAAAGAAAGGGATAGGAACATATAATAGAAAAAAGACGAGGACAACAGTGCTGTGGTAGATGCAAAAAGCCAGAAATCAGAGGGTAAAATAGAAATAGAAAATAGATTCTACGCCATGTACGAAATAAAATGCATTTTTATGGTTGTGCAATTAAAATTATGTTAATATTGGAAAATGTTTTGCAATTTGTGGATTTAAGGTAACTTCGGGTAGAATCGCATTAAGTGAACTAATCTTAGGAATTTATCGGCAAAACATGGAAACAGAACCTAAATATAGAGATTTCAATGCCAATATTCATCATCGATGTCCATATTAATTACTAGCTAACTCCAACTGACAAGTATAGTATAGAAGATATTATTAAAATTGAAAAAAATGAAGTCTTTAGATCAACATAGGTTCGCATGTTCTGCTTGGTTCTGTTATTTACCGTCGAAAAAAAAGGGCAAACGAGGATCCCTATATGAGTATGTGTAGTGGGGGCCTCAATCCTCCCTAAAGAGTTGAAGATGAAAATGTTGCAAGGATCGGGGAAGGCAATAGATTGAATAACAATTAAGGACTCATAGTGACTCAATTCTACGGCATTTGGAAACCCAATGAAAAACAGTCTGTAAATTTGACATTTGAGAGACAAGTTCACTGGTATAAGTTTTCCTGGATATCAGGCAATAGGGTGGTTTCCTATTATTTTTTTATTGCCTAAATCGAAAGATAATTACCTACTCCTGGAGTACGCATTTCAGGCTCTTAGATTTTCGAATGACGATATCTATTTTTCGCGATCAAACGAAAAGTGAAAATTTTCAAGCGCGCGAAAACGCGACGGCTAAGTAGGAATGATGGGAAAAGTCCGTGTGACGTATTTCTGGTTCCCGCTGCCGCCCTGTGAGGTGACCTTGAGGCGAGGCTTGAGCGCTGATACGACGCAGGATACTAGCAGGTAGCAGAGTGCCCTACTAGCATCCTAAATATGGATTATAAATACCGTATCAAACGAAGGAAACTTTCCGACCTTAGACAATTTTAATAAGTGATTATTAAGACATGTTTCCCTGAGCTCTGTGACTCATGCATGCATTGGTAACCTCAGACGATGTAAAACTCCTATCCTCTCGTATAGAAACTAGGTCCCTTTAACGTCACGTGGAGTGGCATCGCATGTGCGCCAATCTGGCCTTTTTCAAATGAGGTTAAAATTGACCATTGCCATTCGTTTAAACTGGTAGTTCTAAAACCAAATAATTTTTATATTATTAATACACTAATGGTGGGTAACGAATAGCAATCAATGCATTTCGTTTTCTTTGATGAAGGAAACTACCCTATTACTTATACCACTTATTTTATGTAGTAGGTAATGGTCTGATATCCAGGAAAACTTATAATGGAATACCGCAAAGTAAATCAAGAATTAGTGATTTTTTTGTTCACTGCTATAGCCATATTGTTTCATAAACATATAATGCATATTTATTTTGATGGGCGTTGTTCATCGAGTCGCAGAAAGTTACATTTGGCGTGTGCCAACAACTCACGAGGAAAAACTTTCTTAAATATCTTAGCATGGCAACAAGTGGCATAAAAACTCTCTGTATCATTTTCTCGTGATAAGAAAAATCATGAAGATGCTATCGCCTTTGGAAGGATTCCAAAACAAATATATGAGTGAGTACCTATTAAGCTATTGGTACCTATAATCTCATTGGAAATAAAAGAACCTCGTCCTTTCATACTTTTGTTGCATGTGACGGTTGAGGAGTGGTTTTCACAACGAATGTGTAGTTAGTAAAGATTTTCACGGTATTTCGCAGCAAATGCTGTAATCTGAACTTTCATTAATCACTGAGGCATGCATTTTGTTTGATGCACTGCAGTGGTAAGTAGTCTATGGGATTCCACTACCGCTGCAAAAGATCATGGTGCGTACAGTAATTTTTAACATTCTGCATGCCATGATTTTATAAAGCCGGAAGGCGGGAATAAAACTAACTAACTTGCGAATTTCACTAGTGAGTTTTAAGGGTCGTATTCCAGAACGTGATTCCAAACATCGAATCCCCAGGCTCTTCATCGGTAATTTAGGTCTCGAACTCAAGTTGAGTTAAGCTCGTATTTTAGGATCTAATTTCAGCTCAACTCACTTGAGCTGTACTATGCTAAAATTTACAGAATAATGCAAATTCCAAAACTATTTTCATTCATGGTCTCCAGCTCATCAAGAACTAGCACTATATAGGCATCATGCATTTCGGCGGCGAATTACATCACCAAGAAGAACTTGCGAATGTATGTTGATCCGGAGTCGTTATTTTTTCAATTTAAATAATATCTTCTGCCTTATTAATTGCTCCGTAATAATGAAACAAGACAAAACAACAAAATAGTCATAATATTTGTCAGTTGTAATGAGCAAGTAATTAAAAGAGATATTGATTATGAATATTGGCATTAAAATATCAATATTTAGGTACTATTTCCATATTTAGGCAATTAGTTCTTATCATTAGTTCACTTAATGTGATCCCAACCGAATTTATCATAACATGAAATCACACGTGGATGAATTGTTGCAAGAGATATTTCATATTAAAACGTGAGGAGACGTGACGGCGTGCGTCTTTCAACTTGGTGACTTAGTTTGAGTTGGGACTTGGATGAGGCCTCGTAATACTGAGGTGGTAACCGAGACAAATTTCAGTCAGGGCAATACTTGAGTACGTTCTGGAATACGGCCCTAATTTGGTAATTTCCTTCATCAAAGAAAACGAAAGGCATTGATTGCGATTCCTTACCAACCATTAGTGTATTCATAATATACCAATTATTTGGTTTAAGAAATCCCAGTTTAGACGAATGGCAATGGTCAATTTTAACCTCATTTGAAAAAGGCCTGATTTGCGCCCATGCGATGCCACTCCACGTGACGTCACAGGGACCTAGTTTCTATACGAGAAGATAGGAGTTTTACATTGTCTGAGATTACTAATGCATGCATGAGGCACAGATCTCAGGGAAAAATATCTTAATAATCACACATTAAAAATACCTAAGTTTGGAAAGTTTCCTTCGTTTGATAGGGGAATAATAATCCTTTTTTAAGCCAAGCGCTACCTGCTCGCAGGGTACTCAGCTACCTGCTAGCAGCCTGCGTCGTATCAGCGCTCAAAGCCTCGCCCCAAGGTCACCTCATCTGCGGCAGCGGGAACCAGAACGGCGTCACACGGAGTTTTCCCAGTATTCATACTTAGCCGTCGCGTTTTCGCGCGCTTGAAGTTTTTCACATTTCATTTATACGCGAAAAATAGATTTCGTCATTTAAAATTCTAAAAGCGTGAAATACGTACTCCAGAAGTAATAATCTTTCGATTTAGGAAATAAAAAATAATAGGAAACCACCCTATTGCCTCCACATCATCCTCCAGTGAATATACATGATTTTCTCATGTACTGTTTTGTCTTGTGCCAGATGATAGCTCTGAGAGCCGAAACGCGTCGTACGCATTAATACAATTGTGGAAATGTGTAATTCGAACTTCCACAATATCATGTTTGTATCGGTTGACTTTACTAGTAATGAATTTCTTAACGCAACGCTTCACTAATTTCCAAGTTTAAAAAATCACAGTATCTTAATAAACTCTAAAGAAGAAATTTTATTGTTATTAATCTCTCTTTTATGTTCATAGGAACGTGTGTAAAAATAAATTAGCAGAGTTTTACGTCGCAAAGTTATATTTCCCCTATTTGGGTTCTGTATGCTAAAAACAGAAGTAAAAAGAAATAATTTTTCATTTTGATGTAATGAATGCGTAATTATTGTATCTTAGTTAAATTTTTAAGGTAAAAGGAAAATGTTTAGTACCGAAAGTGAAATGAAATCAGTTGGCAATTATTTGGGTTTTACCAAATCAGTCTTTGCGAAAAACAACCAATTCAGATTAATCTCCAAAGTTTAGGTTTTAAAATGTTCGATACCGAAGGGAAACTTTAAAATTCGAAAGTATTGCTTGAAAAATTAAGGAAACCTCCAACCCGACCCATGCTGATTCTGTATTTTGCCTATAGTCATTTAGAGTAACTTGAAACGAGGAGTTTTATTGTGCATCAGTGCCATTTATTCTTCACAACCTCGATATATTATTACCATACTATACAATTATCAAAATTCTTTTGTTGGCACAAAAAGAATAAATCAAATCTTCCGACCTGGATAGAATTTCTCGGTGATAAGATTTCGAGAATACCAAAATACAAGTTCAGTGTTTTAGCGCTAACAAATCTTTTTCCAAATTCGTAATCAACGACTTCAAAAACATATGCATACTCTAATTTTGTTTTGATAGATCCGTGCTGCACGTTTCAAACACCGTTCTTCGGTCCCATTCGGTTATCGACACTGTATTTTTCATAATATCTATATTACCAAGCACGAGAGTATTCATTTACAGCGCGAAGGTCAACCTTTGCCCGTTATCCGCATGTCTCCATAATTTCGAGTATAATGCGCAGGGCACCCGCAGAACCTTAACGAATGACATTCACATTCTCGGTACCATTGGAATTCAAACTTTTTCAAAAAAAAGGAAGGCAAATCTTTAGCAATCACGAAGGGAATTAAAATAACATTTCGATGAAACTCTCTCGAGGTTCTAGCCGGGTTACTGTTGGTTCCATGCCTACTTTTCGACACCTTACTATGCTGTCACCCTCAGGAGCATGTGAGTGTCTCATCACTTCCAGTTATAAAAACAAGATGCACGTAGCACGCAATATAAATAGTTTTATATACATATTCATATACTTCCAGTTCCAGCGTCACCTGATTGACTAATCTTTCCTGCACCCTCCTCATGTTCTCGATGATTGGTGTCCAAATATGGCTTGACTGAAAACCAGTGTCGCGATTCATACTTTTTCCCGCCAATCCGATTTCAATAGCTTCCTTGACCACGCGATCTCAGTTCTCCATGGAATGTCAGAGAATTTTCGTTTTTATTCCCAAGTGGACTCTATGGCCGTGATGAACGCTCTTATCGGCCACAGCTGACTTATTTTCATTTTTATAATTCATTGAAAATGTCCACATACTACAATGTTGCCAAATTTCAGTGGCCTACTAACAAAACAAATACATAAAAATAACAAAGAGAATCGGAACAATGAGTAAAGGCCTGTTTACACGGTATATTAACACGTACGGGTTAATGTCTAAATGTATGAACGCGATAATGAACGCCAAAATGTACCGTGTAACCACCCGACTTGTGCGAATGCATGCACAGAAAATAGAACCTGTTCTAATTTCGTTTCGCATTTGTTCTAATTTCGCATTCGTGCATGTTCCGTTCCGTTCCACCAAAATCATTCATGCAAACAGACATTAACTCGTACGTGTTAATGTATCGTGTAAACAGGCCTTAAGAAAATGTAATAGAAGTGATGATTTTGATTATTAAAGAGGTAGTATAGTTTGTAAAGACGTTCGGGATGAATAGAGAAAAGGGATGAAGGTCCGGAAGAAGGGAACCAATCAGTGAGGAGATGCGAAAGACAGCGGGTGTTGAATGAGTGGTGATGATGTGGGGACTATGGATAATGTGGGAGTGCATGCGCATAGGGCGGGAGGGAAGTTTAGGATAGAAAGGAGTTCAGGACGGCCTGTAAAAAGAGTTGATTGATTATTTTAAGGTCACTTTTAAGACCTAGAAAAGGAAGATTAAGAATGGACAGCGTATCTAGTTGTTTGATCGTGGTAAAGCGCCAGTACTCCTTGAGCCTAGTTTCGAAAGCTCTTCCAGTTTCCCCAAAATATCGTTCATGCCGTATCGTGCCGCAGTCTCCCGGGGTCTTCATTCGCCGTGGGTATTTGATTTTCACAAGTTGGTATTACTATTTGGTGAGGGGTACTTGGATGTTGCCAATCCGGTGTCTTTTTTAAGGATTCTTAAGATTTTGCTCGATATGGTTTACTAAACGAGTAAACTCTATCGCGGCTGGAAGTTCGAGAGAATTACATTAACTAAAAAAATAAACACGAATGAAGAACGTGAAAACATATTTGGCTTATTCGGGAATTCGAACCCAAATCTCCCAATTGCCGGTCAGTCGCGCTAGCCAATAGGGTGGTTTCCTATTATTTTTTTATTGCCTAAATCGAAAGATTATTACTCCTTTTCACGCTTTAAGATTTCTAAATGATGATATCTATTTTTCGCGATTAAATGAAACGTGAAAATTTTCAAGCTCGCGAAAACGCGACGGCTAAGTATGAATGCTGGGAAAACCCCGTGTGACGTCATTCTGGTTCCCGCTGTCGGTGTGTGAGGTGACCTTGGGCCGAGGCTTTGAGCGCTGATACGACGCAGAATGCTAGCAGGTGGCTTGGCTTAAATAAGGATTATTAATACCCTATCGAACGAAGGAAACTTTCCGACCTTAGCCAGTTTTAATAGGTGATTATTGAGACATGTTTCCCTGAGCTCTGTACCTCATGCATGCATTGGTAATCTCAGACGATGTAAAACTCCTATTTACTCGTATAGAAACTAGGTCCCTTTGACGTCACCTGGAGGAGGCATCGCATTAGCGCCAATCTGGCCTTTTTTAAATGAGGATAAAATTGACATTACCATTCGTCTAAACTGGGATTTCTAAAACCAAATAATTTGTATATTATGAATACACTACAGCTGGGTAAGGAATCGCAATCAATGCCTTTCGTTTTCTTTGATGAAGGAAACTACCCTATTACACCAACAAGCCAACTTCTCAGAGCGAATTTCAGGATGGCCTTGTTTTATATAACCGTGCACCCGTGCGAATGGCTGCGTACAAAGTAACTTGTTTCATATACATAGTTTCTTCAAACTCCTTCTTCATAAATAAGAGCATATCTTCTTCTTAATATTTTGTTTTCAAAGGTTATGAGCTTCATTTTCTTAAAACTGCGAGCGACCAGACTTCGCAGTCGTTAAGTATTGTAAGTTGTAGTATAGTGTTATAGATCCTGATTTTGGTTTTCTTAACCTTTTTAACGTCAGATATGCCGAATTTGGCACATACCTCCAGAATCATTGTTCGTCAGTAATGTCATCAGACACGTTATCATGGATAAATTGTTGTTTCCTTTTTGGAAAATTACTTTTTCTCCTAGCATATCGATGGCTTAATTCTAACAACACGTATCTCCAAAATAGCAAATTTTCAAGAGAGCAAGAAAACGATTAATATTTTAAATTGCAGACTGAAATTAAAAGCCAAAAGTTCATAAACTGAAAAAGAAGCATTCATTTGCAAATGACGGGTTGTTCTTTGCTTGTATTTTATTTTTTTAAATGTTATTACCTTTTGTTTAAGATACCTGTCTCAAACCGGCCGAATTTGAGATACGTGTTGTTAGAACTTGGCCATCGATAGATTCTTTTCATGCTGCCAGCTGATGATTGATCGTAACTGAGTTATTAATGATTTCCTCCACATTGCGCATTGAGATATATTATAGAAGGTAAGATTTGAGCAGGGATGTTAAAATGTTTTTCTAGTGAGAAAGAATATTGTAAATAGGCAGTAAATAAGCATTTATTTAATTTTTATCCAACAGTTGCATTGCGTGTTGCCTACCTTGCTTACCTAACTGTGACGGGAATACTCAAATGTACCGAATTAGCCACATACCTGAAATTTAATCAATTTTGAGAAAAAATTAAAAAAATGTGTGGGTGTGCTTTATATGAAATCTCTTAATTGAAATTTGGTAGGAAAAAAGTTTTTCCACTGGTAAAACAATTTTTGTCCAGAAAGGGTTAATTAGTAATTTGCTGCTCATCGGATTGTTTAGGCTCCAGAAGCATTTATCCTCTCATAATTTTTCTACCAACTACTGACTATTAACCAAGAATATTTGCATTTATAAATTACATATTTATAATGATTACAAACTTTATAACCAATATATGCCTTATTCCATGGGCCAAATGCATATCTACTGATAAATTAAAAATTTTACCAGGTGAAGAAAAAGAGTATCTAGAAATATGAATGATCGAGATGAGAAGCAAATTTTTGAGAAAAAACGAGGAAACGAAAAGAAAAATATCACCAAGCAGATATTTTCCATCGCCACCCACCTAATGATAATGAAAAACATTAACGTTTCAGTGATTTTTATTGAGGAATGAACGAGTTGTTTTAAAGTAGGACAGAGCAATTTGGTTTCCAAAGAAAGCTTCAAAAAGAGTTGGCAGTGCATATCGTCAATTCTCCCAACTTTTAGTCAATTGCCCGAAAAAATTATGCCACTCTCGCTGCTTAATTAGAGAGATTTTTAGAAGCCTAACATATTCTTGTATCTCATTGATAGTTAGCTCAATTGCATACCCAATCATAAAACAGCAGGTTCATGTTTAAAAGAGTAATTCTAACGTCAAAATATTCATATATTACAAGTCAGAAGCTAATTACAATTTTTTTAGAAAAAATTACTAAAAATTAACGTTGAGGAAGAACTTACAATATTTTCAGAACTTTTACGATGAAGTGTTCTCAACAACCAGTGCAGGTGTAGTAATGGTGTCACAAAAGGGATGAAGTGATGAATGCCTCTATGTAAAACAGGCGTTTAAAAATGGCATCTATTAAATAAACCCTCTAAAGTTACATTTTAACTGAGTCTTCTATAAATTCCCTTCGAAACTTTGTTCATGAGCTAATTGTCTGTTTATCTGGTATTTTTATGCAGAAAATTCTACTCGAGTCTAAGATGCGGCTGAACATAGAAATATTGTGGAGACTGTTAGCTACATCTTATTTACTATACTAATAAACGTTTAGACAATACAGTTATTATGTATGAATTGATTCATTTATTAATTTGTGAACGAATATCTTACATTATAGGAATTGAACTCCCCAAATAAATTAAAAAGGTTGATGGTTCAACTTTTTAAACTGTATGCCAGTCTATCCACAGCCCCTCCACAGGCCAGTATAGTTAACCTTATGATGGAAGTAAACTACAAATTCAAGTTCCAAAAATCCAAGTAGTTGTAAACAGTGCAAATAAATTAGCCAACCAACATTTCTCTCAAACCGTAGCGAACTCGAGATGTAACGCGCAATAGTAAAGTCTTCGGTTAGAAATGACTTAGGGGAGGGTGGTGAACCAGGGGTAGAGTGTACCCAGGAACAGTGGCGCAGCGAGGGGGGTTTTGGGGGACAAACCCCCCCCCAGAGCTCAGAGAAATTTTTAAGTTTAATCCATTTTATTTAATTGGATTGGTATTACTAAAAGATAAGTGTAATGATTAATATTACTAATAGAATAGTGTAAGAATTAATAAAATATCCCTCAGAAAGCCGTAAAACTCACCATTTTGAACCGTTTATCTTAAAATTCCGCAATTTGTTAATATCGCACCTACCGCTTATCCTGGTAGGTATTCCATACCCCCTCACACCCCGGTATTAGTTACACCTAAACCCCCCCCTCCCAGCCTTAATTCCTAGCTGCGCCCCTGCCTAGGAACACTAGGAACTATCTGTAAGTGCTTCGACCTAGGGGCTTCAAAGTAAGCAGTTGCGTTAAAGATGCGCTAGAGAGTAGCATAGGTCAATTTGAGTTCATTTGGGTTATATTTACAAAGAAGGCGCTATTTCGAAGTTTTTTACGTTGAAGAGTAAATATTTTTAGTTGAATATCGAAGCGTTTTACCAAAAATCTATCACACGAGAAGTGGTTATCGTAGCACTGGTGAAATTGACATTCTATGGTGATTAGTATAGTAATACTTATTTGGTGAGTAGTGAGTAATACTTATTTGGTGTTTTGGACGTAATATTAACCTGAAAAATCCGCCGGAATTCAAAATGGTTACCCCTTGTATCAAGGGACACAAGCACATGATGTACCTACCTAGGAGCATGTTTTCATAGGAGATATCTGTTAAATATACAATCAAATACATTATCCGTGGATTTAAGACTCCTGGAAATTTCCCTCTGGATCGTGGTGTATTCACAGACGACGACTTTATGCCACCATATGTTAGTAATCGGCCCCTTCTACGGAAGATATCTGTTCTTCTTCTTGAAAGGGGTTGTATTTTAAACTTGAGTTTTGACCAGCTACATTAATTTTCTTTACGTAACATTTTAATTTACTTTCAAATGAAATAAACACATTACAAATTGTGACGAATATTTCTCAGCCAGGTTAATGCTTTTATATAAGCCGGCGTTGAAGAACAGTGTGAAATTGGACTTCCATAAAGTAACACAGCCTTGAGGATGGGAGACAAGTCGTCTCCCGAAACGTCGGCTTATATAAAAGCATTAACCTGGCTGAGAACCCGAGAAATATTCGTCAGAAGTATTCACCAGGAAACATTTAAATCGGTTAAAAAACAAATTGATTTCATTTTTCACGAGTTTCGTTACTGTTTCCTCCAATCTAAAGGCCGTTTTACACGGTACACGGAATTGCGCAATCTGACGTGCATGCGAAGGCGCAATCAAAATTGCGTCGTGTAAAGCGGTGAATTGCTAGAACACATGCGAGAATGCGTGGATGCGAGACGGCAAAATAGCCCCTGTTCTAATTTCGTTCATGCATTCGCGCAATTCCACGCCATTTTAGAAATTAATGCAGCTCTAACCTGCGCAATTCCTTGCCCCGTGTAAAACGGCCTTAACTTGTGTTCCTTGGTGCAATAGGTAGTGTTCCGTGGTACATGAAAACGATGTACCTAGAAACAATTGCAAACACTTTTAGAAGTTCTAATTAGATCCATTAACAGTAAAGGCACAAGTACAAAACTGGAAACTTATGTAAAATAATCCTGATGGATTGAGTTGCTATTATTAGACTGAATCTTCAGTAAATACATTGTGATTTATATAAAAAAGTTGAAAAAGTGTTCCGTGGGACGATACTCTCCCCTATGTAAGTTATATACACACATTTATTTTCATATCAAGTCGGAGAAAAATATTCAACCGATAAAAAAACAAGCTTTTTAGCTTAACCGCAAGACTTTTTATGGGAAATTTTAAAAGGAAGGAAGTGTTACTGAGATGTTGAAAATTTTGTGCTGAAGATCATTTGAGTCAAGGAGGATAGTTTTAGCGCAAATTAAGGGTATCTATAAAGCATAAATTGATTATTCTGCAGCGTGGAGGGACCTATCCAAGAGGTTAAAAGGGCCTAGTTATCTGGCGTGGGAGGATCATAATTCAAAGATAGAGCCTCCAAGGCAGTTCTCAAATATATTAACATTTTTCTTCGTACACCGGAGGACAAAAGCCTTGAATGTTTTAACCCGTGGAAATAGTGGAGTCCTTCCCAATTAACAACCGGAGTTTTATGATGAGGCTGAAAAACTGAATTGTAAGGAAATTCTTCTATTTAGTTTATATATTTTGGATTTAATATACTTCGTGTTATATGCTGGTTTATACTATGTAAAGTATACATTAATATAATATTAACACTGTACTGCCAACTTTGAAATTATTCACAAATTAGTACTGAAATTTAGTCATCGAAAAAATAATAACCAGGATAAAAATTACGATTGCTTGCAATTATTCTCCTTCACATGAGGCAATCGTTATCAATATTTTCGAAAGCAATGAGTTCTAACATGCGAAGTTACGTCAGTTGCATTAATAACTATATTTTAGATAAATCTACGAATTAAATCTATCATTAGTTTTTTTTCACACTATATTTTAGTCAATTTTTATTAGCAAAAGAGGGCTAACTGTAAAGTGGGCTAACTACTAAACAAATTTACAGAAAAATAGGATATTACGGCAAAATCTCGGACGTAATGTAAAAATTATCACAAACAATTATGACAAAATTTTTGCAGTGAATAAAAGAACATGGCAGGAAATAATTTCCGGACTACACAGTCCAGATTTCTATAAAAACAAAGACATTTTAGAAAAATAACCGAAATATGAAGAAAAAATCGACGTGATGATGGGACGACGTGATATTCGAACAATTTCCCTTTTTAGTCACTTCGGTTGGTGGGCCAGTTAACCAAAAATTAACCAAGAATTGGTGAGCATGCACGGGCCATTATCGATCTTAATGACGGAGAGGGAAGCAAAAAGAGAGAAGGATGAGGCGAGAAAGTGATGAGCGGTCTGCTGAAGACGACGCACTAAAAGCGAATCAGGTCCCATAAATCTGACAGTGGAAGTCGGACGAAGAAGGTATATAGGGGCCAGCGGAAACGCAGTGGTCATCACAACGCGACAACCCTTCGGCCACAATTCATCGCAGCATCCAATGCCATGAAGAACCTCGTGAGTATTTCCATGCATGTTTTTTCTCTCCAAATAAATATATACATAGGAAGGCTCCGAAAGTAAATTCTGCGATTGGAATGTCTTACCTTATATTTGGTACAGAAGGCAAACAGAAATGGTTATTCGGAAGTCATTCAGTACAATTCCTCCTAGTCTCATTGCAATAAAGTACTTAAATGTTAAAATCACCATATCAATCTTCATTGATCTCCGCCATTGCTAGGTGGTCAGCCTAACGTGAAAGAAAAATATTTCAAATAAGTCAAGTACACATTAAAAAAAAACTTTTTTGAATATTTTTCCAACATTTACGCTCAGTGAAGGAAAGAATTTTGATTTTAAATAATTTATTGCAATAAAAGTAGGAGAAGTTAGTCCGAATAGCTATAGTAAAGAGCCAATTGTATTTGCCTTTCGCACCAAACAAAAAAATACGACATTCGAATCTTGAATTTAAATCTTGTAGCCTCACCTATTTGGTATTTAAACTTCTTAATGCCCCATGTTAGTTCCGGATGCAACGAAAATGGTTTTCATACAATAGAAGGGAAATATTCTTGATCCTATCATCAGGTGTGGTTCTAAGTTTAAGTGGACCTTCTTTTCTAATTGAGGTAAAACTAAAGGCATTTAAACTAATGTCATCTAGATTCCACGATCTGAAAATTGTTAACTTAATGTTCGTATGATAAAAATATTTATATTTCCAAGAAGTTTACCCTAAATTCAAGGATAAAGGATTATATTCAAAGTCGACAAAATAGTTTTTATTTCAGAATACTTAGGTATCACTATTCTTTCAGGATATACGTTAAGAAAATGTTCTGGACCCTTATCCAAAATTCTAACCTTTCATCACGTGGATGATATTGATTTGAGATTTTTTTCTTTGTACTATTGATTTGTCTATTCATGCATTTCGCATGCACTTTTGACGCGAAGTTGTCAAAATAAATGGCATAAATCTAAAATAAAAAGTGGGTGTTTATGAGCTATTTTCATTGTCCCTTTAATTACTGAAATATGACGGTTTCTTATCCTCAGGCCTTAACTAGACTGATGATCGGCGTCCTCGCCTTGGCTTTGTGCATGACGGCTGCCTCCGGGCGCAAGGACCCATCCGGGAGACACGGCAAGAGAGACCTCGACTCTTTAGACTACGACCGAGAGGAAGAGGAGGAGGACTACCCCGATGCAGTGGGCTCCGCGAGCGAAGACAGCGGATACGACAGCAATGGGGATGGAGGCGGGTGGGGATCACACACGGCCTCCAAGGAAGCACCTTCCCAATCCCCCACATCCCCTCCCTCTCCAAAGGGCAGCTACGCCAGTGCTGACCAGGGGGTGGCACCGTCCGTCACCACGGCACATTCGTACGCCAGCCAATCCGGAGCCGGCGGAGCCCAGCACACCGTCGCAATCACCACCAAGGAAGTGCCCGTGCCAGTGCCGCAACCGGTGCCCGTGCCAGTGGTCAAGAACGTGCCCTACCCGGTTTTGAAGAACGTGCCTTATCCGGTGGATAGGCCTTATCCAGTGGCCGTGCCCAGGCCTTATCCGGTCCACGTCAACCGGCCGGTTCCTTATGCGGTCGAGAAGCGAGTCCCTTATCCAGTTCACGTCCCTTACAGGGTACCGGTGCCCCGGCCCGTACCGGTCCACGTACCGAAGCCAGTCGCCGTCCCGGTGAGCAAGCCTTACCCGGTTTCAGTTCCCCATCCCGTGGTCATGTACAAGAACGTGCCTTATTACGTGAACGGGCAGGGACAAGTGATCGGAGGTCAAGGCTACGGGGGTCAAATTGGTCAAGGGATTGCTGGTCAAGCGGGGCCCACTTATGGTGCCCAGGTAGGACAAGGATTTGGCGCCCATGATTTCAGGGGAAACGGCTTGCGGAGTCATGGATACGGCAACAATGCCCTGGGAAGCCATGGCTATGGTAACAACGCCCTAGGTACCCATGGCTACGGTAACAATGCCCTGGGAAATCATGGTTACGGGGGTGTAGCGTTGGGAGGTCAAGGAAATGCAGCCCATGGATTTGGAGGGCAGAGGTTCGGAGGTCATGCCGTCGGCGGAAGTGGATTCGCCGGTCATACGTTGGGAAATAGCGCCGCCTCGCCCCTCAGTGGACAAGGAATCGGAAGCCACGGATATGGAATACAAGCATCGGCCAGCCAGGCATATGGCGTCGTCACCAGGCCCATTCAGCACCAAAATCTTTTGGGTGGACGCTATGGCTCACATCCAGGTCAGTGAGGAGTACTATCATATAAAATTTATAATTTTTAAGAGTCAAAGTATAGCAATGAATGATTTATCAGAAAACATAATATTGCAATAGAGTCAATCCCGGCGTTAAACGTATTTTATATTGTGATAAATTATACCATTATACAAAACCAATATACAAAAATTTTACAGAAAAAAACCATTTATTGTAATCGATGATGAACAATCCAAAATTTACTATGACGCCTCAGGGCTCTTTTGCATCTTAGAGTAAAGATAAGTAGATGGCAGGTGACGGCATTATGTTGGTCTCAGCATACCTCGAGCGGCTTAATGGTGACGTTGCATTGCGTCACGTGACTTACATATCTATACAGGGTGCTTTCCATTCATCGACATACCTTGTCGCGTCATGCCGGTCGACTTGCGTCGCGATTTTCGTGTTCCATTCTATGTGTGTCGGCGACTGTTGTGACACAAGTCAACAAACGAATACGCGCAGGAATTGGAGAGTTATAAACAGTTACGGCGAGTCGATACTAGTCGACGCATGAGTCACATGAATGGAAAGCACCCAATATACTATTAAACCCAGTTACGACCACTCACTCACTCATACAAATGTTTGGGATGAATGAGACGAGATACGACAAAAAGTCTTATGAAGACCCCCTCTAAAATTGACTGAAACCCCAGGAAAAAATTATGAAAACACTGAATTTCCAATTATTTATCTGTATATACATGTAAAATTGAGTATGGAGATTAGTTCAAAAATGGCCACCAAAATCCACTGGCGGCGCAGCAATCATAAAAACAAACAATCATAGCAACATATTTGTTTATGCATACAAGAGGAGCTAAATTGGAAAAGAAGATAAATGAATTAAAACGAGAGGATGATAAAGATAAGGAAGGATATTTACTAAGTAATTTTTGGAAAGTCATTATTTCAATGGCTTCTTTCCATATGAACAAAAATTTGATCAGATGAAAGCGTATTCAAACGAAAAGAGGAGAAATATAACGTAGGCAAACCTTCCTTAGAATAGATAGGTACGTGAAAATGATTTTATTTTCATTTTTTTGTGATGGCGATTACTTTTTAATTTTCTTTACACTCTTTTTTCTGTTACTATCCTTTTTAATGTGCAAAGTTACCCGTGAGATGTTGCATTAAAGGTATTGAATACTAATAGAATACTGAGGATAAGTGCAATTATAGAATCGAAAGTGTGGTTGTTAATAATTTCGTAGTTAATAAATGTACATAATGTAGTTCCTCTCTTGTTACCGATACACGGTTGCAGTAGAAAGATATCTAAACAAACCTTCCTTAAAAAATAGGTAGGTGAAAATGATTTTTAACGTTTCATTTTTCTTTACGATCTTTTTCTGTTAAAATTCAAAAGTTGTCATCTGATACTCACCAGGTGACATAATTTCGAATTATGGCCGTATAAAAGCTGTAAGGAGATGTTTGAGTATTCTGACTCATTGAAACTTTAAAGAGGTTTTCTTGAAGTCGTATCATTCGCGATCATGATAAATAGTCTTTCGAAAACATTCGTCATACTAGGCTCAATTCATGCTAAGGATTTCCACTTTGCGCATTTTTACTAGATATTGATATTCAGTTCCTACGCAATTCTATTGTGTGTATCAACCTCTTTTAAGCTTACGAAGGGAAACCGATTAGCCTGGTCGACAGAGTCTGTTATTACGCGTGGGGGACCCGTGTTCAATACCTTATGCAGGCACATTTCTTCTCCGATTTTTTTTGTATTTATTTTGAGAAAATCTACATTTAAATTCTAATTTCTTGATTTCAATCAAATGGTTTTCTAGGAGGAAAATCTTTTATCTCTCTACATTTTATCTCACGCTACATCGGGTTAATTATCCGTTTGATCTTAGCCGTTTTATCAAACTAATGAGTGCCATGTTGATAGTAGTTATCGAACTACATTTATCAAACGTATTTGGTAAAAGTAACAGAAATATACAATGCCCCATATGAATCCAAATTGCGAAGAGTTGGATCAGAAACTTTAACTACGGTTTTTGCAGTGTTCACTCGCTTTATGTAGTGCTTTATCAATTAAAATTTAGCTAACTGTAGTTCATTGTATTTTGTACAGTCGTTATGTTAAGATATTAAGTATGAATTGAGTGTTACAGTGGAATATGCTCTCCACGTTTTTTGTATTTGAATGGAATAACATAGAGAGACTCGTATAAATATATTTTATATTTTAAGCCCCTCAGAAAAACATTTCTCTTACATAAAAATTTATTTTCATATTGTAACCTACGTACCATGCCCTCGGTTTACTTGAGAGTGGAAATATTGCTTATATCTAATGTAGCCAACTGAAAAGTAAACTATCCTCAAGTAACAAATGGCAGACAAAAAGTATTTGACTTAACATAGTAACATTAAATGGCCGCAGGCCTTTTTAGGGATGGTCTATGGGATCAAAGCCAAAATGAGGAAGATGGCAACCAGGTTCGTGAGTAAGATGTGAAGTATGAGAATCTGTAACTGCCTTCATTCGCATGAGCAGGTCCAGAATTAGGTCTTCCATGTTAGAAAGAAGCTATTTGTGAGGCATTCACGACTTTGCGATGCTTTTGCGTTTAATGTAAGGTAAATTGTTTGTAAGATCTATAATCTGCCTATAATGACTGCGAAAGTATGTCACCAAAGTTCTTCTTGCACTTAATTTCGAAGTAAAATGAAGAAGATGAAGCGAAGAAGTTATGACCATCTCTTACAAAAAAAAGCATTTGTTTCGATTCAGATTAGTATTGATTACATTCCCAAAAATCATTTACATAGCACTCCAATAATTAAAATTAAAACTGAGATAGAGGAGTAGTGGGAACTTAAGTGGTAATGGAACAATTTCGCCCAAAATTATTCTTTCTGTCCGTCTCAGTACGTTTCATTTTGCGATTGTGTATTAATGGCTTGATGGTTCTCCTTTCTCGTTCGGCTGAGATTCAGGCTACGCGGGTGGTCCTCGACACCAATCTGGCGGATATGGTTCGGCCACCGCTGGACGTGCGGCGGCTTCCAACCTGGCAGGGCCCAAGGGCCTCGGAGGAGGATCTACGGGTGCGGTACAAACACTGGGCACCTACGGTGGAGGGGAACCCTCCTCCTACAAGGAACTCTTGCGGCTGCAACCTGCCCAGCAGCTACAGCAACAACAGATATATCTGCAACAACTGCAGCTGCATCAACAACAGCAGCAGGCACATCATCAACAGCAGCTGCAGCAGCAGAAAGCCCAACAATACAGTCACCCGCAACAACAGAAGCAGCCAAGTCAACAATACATTCTACCCCAACAGCAGAACCAGCCAAGTCAACAATACATTCTACCCCAACAGCAGAACCAGCCAAGTCAACAGTACAGTCTACCCCAGCAACAGAACCAGCCAAGTCAACAGTACAGTCTACCCCAGCAACAGAACCAGCCAAGTCAACAGCACAGTCTACCCCTACAACAAAGGCAGCCAGTTCAACAATACAGCCCGAATCAACCACAGAAGCAGCCAAGTCAGCAATACAGCCTGCCTCAGCAGACACAAGCACGACAACAACAACAAGCAGTGGGTCACAGTAGGGCGGACGCGGGGCCCGAGAGCGAAGGGGGGTTCCTACCGAGCCACGGGATTTCCGGGGTTTCGAAGCAGACGCCGGCGGCCCGGGCGGATGACCACTCGCCGTGGAGCTTGACGAAGTTACTAAAAGGCGAAGAGACAACGCCGATTGCTGCAGGGCAGCAGAGGTCCGCGGTGAGCATCGTGGGACAAAGTGGTACGAAGGGTGCGGCAGAGACCGGCGGTCATTACTTTGGAAAGAGGCACTCGTGAAAAATACCCATAATGAGTGTACGGAGTACATGGCAAGGACAGGTACTTCGAGTGGTATAGTTATGGCATGGAAAGACTGACTTACTGCGTTGAGGTGAAATTTAGAATTAGGGCACGATTGGAGAGATATTATAGCTTGAATTGGTCAAAATCAGTTACAACTAGCAAAAACTAGGCATTTTGGGAAGCTTAAGCTAAGTATTTTTTCGTCCTTAAATAATATCCCCGCATCTTCCTACATTCGATTGAATACGTGCAAGCAATGAAGTGACTTCAGTCCACTAATGTCTACAGCAGTATCTAACACTGTAATATTATTTTAAGAGGGTACCGTTGATTAATGTGTCGAAACCACTCGGTAATATATAAAATCCTATTAAGAAATAGTTAGTTTGCCTTCAACTTAATGCATGGAAGAATAAGTGAGTCGTTAAAGCATATCTATATCAGACATTTCAAAGCGAGAAACAAAAACCACTCATGAAACCACTAACAAAGGTATCTATTTCCCGCAGCTCTCCGATTTGCTAGCCTTTTAATAGTGACGTGATTATTCCTTTTTAAATCCTTTATAATCTTTAATAAACTCTTTCGGGACCATACCTTGCCCTTCTTCCCTTCAACCTGTCCTTCTGCGATTGTTTTTATCAGGCCGTAATGCCTCATTAGGTGGCCAACTAAGTTGATGAATTGTTTCCTCATTTCTATTCTTGTATTTTAAGCTGTAAGTAGATATTCTTTTAGTAGAAAGTCCTCCTCGCCTGCACTAGTATACTGTTTTTTTCTAGATTCTTCCATCATTGTTAATTCAGTTTCGGAGGTAACATAAGTCTTTCACCTCTGTCATATTTTTTTCCCCGAGTTTAATGTCTGTCCTAGCCTCGTCTTTGTTGCTACTTACTATTATCTTCTTTCTCTTGTATTCTTTTTCATGTTTTTCAGTCGATGTTTGGAAATTGTCCATTCCATAAGTGTCAAAGTCTTCTTCAAAGAATTATCTGTCTCGGCTATGACTGCTATGTCACCTTTATATCGCTGAATACTTTTTTCTTCATGGATATATACTAGTATATCAGCTGCAACAATGATTCGCACAAGAATATGGGATTTATTTGCAATCAATCGCTGTGATATTTACTGCATAAAAACAATGGTAATTCATGTTCACCCCTAAAATATATTCTCAACCGTCAGAAAATTAAAATTGAGAAGCTATGAATACAGCGTCTCTCTCGCTTCTGATCAGTGTTGAGAAACTACAACGAAAGAACCTCCAACCCTCATTTCAGACTGTTTAAAAAAATGACTGTGTAATATTAGGAATAGCAGATTAGTGTTGTTTAATTGTTGATTACATTTTTAACGTATTTTGTTATACCTTATCGTTGTTATTGTTTTATAAATAAAATGTTTACATTATTTTTGAATGATGGTTATACCATGCTTCCATTTCTTTCTTATGACCCTCTTTTGAATATAACTACATTAAATATGGATTCATCACTACACAACAGAGACAAAAACAGTCGAAACAATGGTATCTGAAGGTGAACAGGCTCCAAAGCAAGCGAAGATGGTGAAATGGTCCGGTCAGGTCATGGCAACGACATTTTGGCATGGAAGCTGGATAATATACATCGATTACTTATAAAAGAGAAAAGAGATAACAGAAGAGTATTATGCATCGTTATTGGACCGGTTGTTGGTAGAAATCAAGAAATGCGTCTTTATTTGAAAGAGAAAAATTTCCTCCTTTAACAAGACAATACACGGCTGCATACCTATGCAGTTGTATCGGCCAAAATTACGGAACTAAAGTTCCAATTGTTACAAAGTTCACCGTATTTACATTGGTTTGACCCTCAGCGACTTTTCGTCTTTTCTTAACACGAAGAAATAGCTTTTCAGAGACAGATTTATGTCTATGGGGTAGGTAATCGCCCAAAATATTTCCTGTTTTGAGGATATCCCGAAATTCTACTTTTTGGACGGCTAAAAATGCTTTCAAAAATTCTAATAAAATTTACAGAGCTTAAAGAGTCAAAGTTGTAAAATATGAAAAAAAATTGGCCGAAAATAATTTTGTTTTTATAACTTTTCCTAAAGACTTATTGAACGACCTTCGTATTATACGACCGATTTAATTTTTCATTTCTTAGTGAATTAGAATCAAAGTATTTCGAACCTACGACTAGTCAAACGTATGACTTAAAGGAGAATACATCTATAACTCTTACTTTCATGCTTCAAAATAACATAACTAAACATAATAATAGCGGCCCTTGGTGTGATATATTAATTATGTCATAGCGATGGAATTCTTAAATGCGGAAAGCTTGTGGCGTGAATTTTTTTCTTTCAGTGATTTTCCTAAGCATTGGAAACTGATCTCGGAACAATGGTACTGATAGGGCTGGCTGCCACGACACCATCTGCGTGAAAACACGATCTCTGTTTTGCTCAACCCCGCAGGGAAATGAAAACGAAGACATAACAATGGCATGGCAACGGAATACCCAGAGGCCCAGATCCACGCCTGCGGCAACTATTTTCTCACGGGGACGGTGCTGGTTTTTTTCATTCCAGAAAGTTCAAGAAAATGGATTGACTGCGTAGATAGCTCTGACTTCTTCCGACACGCGAATTACCTTAACTGATTTATAATGCTGCCTTAGTGGAGGTAAAGTTTCAAATAGATTCCTACGTACCTTTTTTTTTGATCGACACTCATTGCACGGGAGCCTACCTACTTCTGGTGAGAGTTAAAAGAGAAATTTTTTAGAGTGAAGTTCAGTAACTGATATATTAATAATGATTTTAATTTTAATTAAGACTCAACAATAGAGTTCAATGTACCTTCAACTTTCAACCTTCCCAACATATGAAACTTCAGGTAGCTAAGGATTTGGACCGTCAACATTTGATAAATAGCGATGTCTTAACTTATCTAATGGACTATGGAAATAGATACAAACTTAAAATTAATTTTTCAGTACTTAAGAAAAGACAACAATACTAGCTGACCTGGGGAACGTCGTATCGCCTATCTATCATTGGACAGTTAAGTAACACTATTTATTTATCAAGAGAGGCTGTACTGTATCATCATCACTCGTCAACAATGATAAAATTGTTTTGATCCAGATCTCCAATCAATTCTTCTATCAGATAATATCTTCACACCTACGTATTTCTTCTCTTTCACATCCTTCATTACCTGTCTCATATATATTTCATTCCAGGTCTTCCGTTCTAACTGTCGTGATGTAACCACCTCGGAAATAGACTCTTACTGTGTCACTGAAATAAAACAGACTGAGGATAAAAGCCAGCTACCAGAAACCATCTACCACTTGCTCTGGCGTTTCTTACCAGAAGCAAACACTGGAATTCCAAACTCCATACAAATCCTACTTATTTCATGAAATAACAGAAGGGGCTTACCTGCAATAGAGACATGTTTAATACATGTTTGTATCTCATTCCAAACAATCATCAAGTTTAACCCTTGGCTGTGTCGCCATTAATTTCGCCACTATCATATAGCCAATAGACCAATTTTTCCTCATCCAAGGCAGAAATTCTTTTCTCTCTGTTCTCCATCTACTTGTGCGTATTACCCCGTAGGACGCTTTGATAGGCATGTGGCAGTGGGTATATGGACGCCAGCCGTTAACAAATAAAAGGAAATGTTCTTACGAAGTTCCGCCTTGCATTTATAAAAATCCTTTATTGTTCCGGGGGAAATAACGAATTCGTATATCTATCCGTTCGGCGGAATACCTCTCTTAATTTATCGCTTATCTCGGACCTGGAAATATATAGTGGGGCTCTGATAATATGTTCTCCGTGTCCCTTTGAAAGATATCTGTTATAAATTGTTCATACAATCTCAACCTAGCGCGCAGCCTCCAATCTTCTTGCGTCTCTCAACCTAATGCATCTATGTAACGCCTTCTGAACGCCCGTGACAGTTTTTGACGAATCGGGCACGTTTCCCTTGCATTTTATTAAGTTCACGGATTAGTATTTTGGCGCCAGATCCCAGATGCTCGCTGCAAATTCAAGGTACCTATAAGGTATTCTCGAGTTTACCCAATACCGCTCTTGTTTGATTTACTAAAAATTTGCATATAAGACTTTTTAAAGATATAATATACGGTTTAAGATGGTGAAACATGGGAATAAATAGGAATTAAATTGTGAAATATTTTTCCTATCATAGCCTACCATTAGGGGCAAAACTAGCTATTCTAAAGTCTTAGCCTCCTTCATCAATCTAACAGACACATCCAATGTTCAATATAGCCCAAATCAAGTAATCATACTAATATTTTTCATGAATATTTCAATGAAATGCCGTCATAAAATTTAAGATGACCTCTAGTTAATTACGACCTTGGTCATCTTTCGTACCAAGTCAGCCGTGAACCAGCGAAACTGAGGAGGCAACAATCGTTTCCCTGGCCTTCAGCGATTTTTATCTCCGGAATAGCCATTCAATCTGAATCATATTTCATGGTCCTTTTCAAAACATTTTTCCCAATAATGAACCCTAATTTTTCGCGGGACAACTATTATCAAGTTTCTGTTGGTGTTAATTAGGCTCTATCTTAAGTAAAAATATATTAGCCCAAAATAAATGTAGCCAAGTAGCACTTCTATAAAATCATTTACTGAAAAATGTATTCTTCTTCATGCTCCAGAGTTTTTAGTTGTCTTCAACTCCGAGAGATGCCACATTTGAAATCGTATTATTTTAGTCAATATTTATAAAATGGAATGGAATTCGTTTGCTCACATTCGAAATTGCTGTTCATGAAAAGTTGCGTTGTATCAAACATCACTTCGTGGAATTTACTAATCATTACGAAATAATAACATTTTAAACATTTTTATTCCACACATGATTTGAGCACAACTACTCCTCGAAACCTATACTCCAGATGAGTTGTCAATTAAGCATATCAATGGCTAAGTCCTAACAACACGTATCTCAAAAATAGCAACTTTTCAGGAGAGCAAAGAACTATATTAACTTCTTTTACTTGCACACTGAAATTAAAAACCAAAAGATCATAAAACCGAAAAAGAATCATTCATTTGCAAATAAATTGTTGTTCTTTGCTTGTATTTTATTTTTTTAAATGTTATTACTCTTTGTTTAAGATACCCGTCTCAAACCGGCCGATTTCAGATACGTCTAGTTAGAACTTAGCCATCGATATGTAGAATAAAAAAGTTGAAACTATAGCTTCCTTATAGTGTATGTGTAAAAGTGAGCTTGTATTTATAAGCCAAAGGATAAGCACATTTCTTTTGTATACGAAGATGAATATGTAGAGGCATGTGTACAAGTACAAAAAATATATTGATAAACCGCACTACAATAATGTGTAATATATGTAACCATGCAACCGGCTGATGATCTCCCACTTAGCACGATCGTAATGAATTGCTCATTCTAGAAGAAGATTTTTTCTGTGTTTAAACTTCCCTTTGTAATTTGTAAAATTGTGTTTAAGTTATACATTACCTATTGAATATGTAAAATGAATACCAAAAAATAGAAAAGAAATAAAGGATAAGATAAATTAAAAAAAATGTTTAAGGTCGCAACAGCTCAAAAATTAAACAAGATCGCTGAAAAAAATGAAAATTACATATTATTATTAAAAATTATTTTCGGCTCTCATGAGAAATACTCGGCAAATTAAAAGTAAATTACGATGAAAAAAACACCGTCATCACTCAAGAGTGAATGAATTGCTGACGTCATTAGAGTTTCGGCTCATTAATATGTTCGGAGAGAGACACTCTTTGAGGGAACGAATCCTCCGTGAGAGTAAAAACAACAAATAACCACCCTAGGCCGATGCGCGAAGAATGAGACGCGGTGATACTCTCGGTAGGAGTTCGTGACGTCATCAACTTATCAGTCAAACGGTCAAGGCTGTCGATTTTTCGTGGCGAATTGCTCGAGAAGCAGGAAAAAACAAAACGAAAAAAATTCTCCTTCTTTTCGAACTCTATCATAATGATAAAGGACAAAGAAATGGGTAAAGTAAGACATTTCAATACAATGTGCTGGGAAGTGTACAGTTAGCCCTTCAAATGAATGATAGATGGCGTTAAGGACGCGCTTTATTATATCAACGCCCAGAGACACTAAGCTAATTTTTTGTTGAGTGCGTTTTTAAATTTTTCGCAATTTTTTTTTCCATAACTCGCCCTAAATTCATTTGAAGGAAATGGAATGCTATTCAACCTTCATAGCTTTCTTGTGTAATCTGGTGCAGCGCCTCGGAATTCCATAACAATGAGCTCTTGCATCATGCGTAACGAGCATCTTTAGCCATTTTTCCATCCTTTTAGTGGGGGGGGGGGGAGGGGAGGGAGTAGCTGTCTGTATGATCCACTGTTTGATATGCCTGCACGGCTTGGGAAATACTTGCCTCCTCTTTACGGCATTTCCATATAACGTTTTTTCCATCCCTTTCGCTCTCAAAGTGTAATCACTGGAATCTTTACGGAAGTCCACGACGGGAGGACAACAAAGGGGAAAGCAGAGGCTTATTAGGACTGTGGGAACTGGTTACGAAGGCCCCCCCAAAACACTTCCCACGCCGAAGGTATGTAAGGCCCCAGCCCACCACCTCAGGCTCAATTCGCATCCTCGACTCAGCGGAACGAACACCAACCATGAAACTGCTCGTAAGTACCCACCCACTTTTTTATTTGGATATTAATTTTGGCAATATTTTAGATACTATTTACCTTTTTTTACAATTTCATACTATCCATTCCAATAAATCACGAAATTTCCTGAATTCGCGATAGTTAACTCGATGGGAATTGGGTAAATAGATTGATGGCTTGGAGGGTAGAGAAAAAATTGGACTCGGTTTATACATAAAAAATGAGAAAAATATACTGCTTACGATATCGGACTTGTTTAAAATGCTTTAAAGGTTAAGACATTCATCATTTCTATGACTGTAAAGGAGGAGTTCACGAAAAATAACGATCTTACCAGATGATCGTTAAGTAACAGTTCAAAGAAAAAACTAGTGAAGAATCTGAAGTGGAATGTAGCGTTCTATGATGACTAAATATGAAGACTTAGCAAAGAAGACGATAAAAGACTGGTGTTATTCGAGGTGCGGGTGTGGAGAAGAATGGAGATAGTAAAGTGGACGGAGAGAATGAGGAGCGACGAAGTGCTGGACATGGTTGGCGAGGAGAGGCAGCTTTTAGATGAGATAAGTTGGAGACATAAATATGGATTGAGCCAGTAGTGAGCGGGGAAGGGATGTTGAAAACAGTGTTAGAGGGTAGAATGTGGGGTAAACGAGGGAGAGGAAGGAAAAGAATAGGATTTTGAGGGAGTAGGCCTTATCATTAAATGGAGAGGGAATTCTATAAAGGGAGGGGAGTCTGCCAGAATACTTCGGATATACTCCATGTAAACCTAACCCAATCGGTCGAATACTTCTAATAATATAAATAATAACAAATATAACCTCTGGATTACACATCAGAGCAACCTCGTTCATAATTAAGTGACGTGACCACATAGTTTTCAATAGAAGAGTAATCTTTGCAAATGATTACCCTATGTATAGACAAAGTAATTATTCATAACCAGTCATTTAATGTAATGACATCCTATTAAATCTCAGCTTTATCTATAGGATGATTTCAAAAAAATTAATTATTCGAACATGATAGCCTTATGCATGAATTGCAGAAAATCAAAATGCCAAATAATCACTATTTTGCACCTATTTTCGGCTGATGCAGATAGACATTAATGTCATTTTAAGGTGTAAATTATAAAGTAAATTCAATTAAATTTTATTCTCCAATTACTGTTAGAACATAATTAAAGTATTTTGTCCATTTTCTTTGGATAGGGAGTTAGCTAAAATATTCATCTCAACCAAGTTATACAATATATTTTGAATTTTAATTGCATCTGAAAAGAAAAAAATATCATTAAGAATGAACATTCCCAAATATTACGCTTTATATTTCTTCCACAGGAAAAAATATTTAAGAGAATTTTGCCTTGTCCCTTTACAATTCCTTTGTCCCTTTAGAATGCAATTAAGCAGTGAAAAATCGTGAACTTTTGAATAGGAAACGAAAGTAACTCACATTCTGATGTAGAAAAATCCGTCTTTATTGGTTGTTTTTGGAGTTGATGCTAAGTTTCTAACTATTCAAAACGTTTTTGCAAGACAGTATTAAAGATCTTAAAACCTTAAGGAGAAGACGGGACAGCTTAGTTGGCCACGTTATGAGGTATGATGGCCTCATGAGAACAATCGTGGAAGTACAGGTGGATGGGAAGAAGGGCGAGGGATGGCCCCGAATGAGTTACATAGTTACATAGGCTATAAAGGATGCAAAAGAGAAGAAATACGTCAGTATGAAAAGGCTGAAGGATAGAGGATAGGATAACGTAAAAGAGAACCGCGTCAAAACAATCTCAAGATTGTTGATCTATGACAATGGTGAATTCTTCCGTCTATTTGGTTGAAATATTCATCCGTCTTTATATGTGCTTTCATGAGTGGTTTTTGTATCTCGCGTTGAAATACCTGAGATAGAAATACTTTTACGTCTCACTTATTCTACCATCCATCTAGGTGAGGCTAAACTATCTCATTTTTGAATCAATTTTATATATAACCGAGTTATTTCCACATATTAATCAACGGTACTCTCATAAAATAAAATGTAACTGTTGAAATAAAGGCTAGCGGATAGGAGAGCGGAATGGAGTTCTGCGTCAAACCAAACTCAGGGTTGTTGACTTATGATGATTATGAGCATACAATTTTCAATTTTTTCAAAACTGTTATTATCCATTGTTTATGGGCATAGTAGCTTCTGTTTACGACTCAAATGATCAGAAATACTAATAAAATGCTTATGTGAGAGAAATATTGCAATTATTCATGGAAAATGCACATTGACCTCTAATTTAACCTCACAACGATGTGATCCAATTACTATTGAATTTAAGACAATTATCTCAAATGCCTGTTAAATCATTCAAGATGGATTGGTGCCATCGCCTCAAACAAGAATTACTATCATGCACGCAAATTCAAGTTATTGCCTCAATGATTATATGTTACTTAGCAATCGTTCACACTACTCCAATCCCAAAGCTTTCTACTGTAACCCTCAGCTTTTTCTCACCCCAAGCGGCCTAATTGCACTGTCTGCTGGTATCCTATTCGATTTCATATTTATCTGACGAAAGTATTACAGGGCCTTCCTAAGGGGTCCTCTACCTTCTTCTTTTAAACTTTAAATCGAGTCACTAGTAAATGAAGAAACCTTTTGTGACTCCTCGGAAATTAATTTTAATTTTAAAGTGTGCCTGTGAGGCAGGCGAGTTGCATAAATTATTTGCACTGCCTTAGCAGTGAGGCGTTGTGATCTCATTTTATCGATGCATAAGAAATCATATTTAAACTTACCTGGTTCAGCCACAAGACCTGATAAATTTTAAATATATTCGTGTAGAACAAGTTTTTCATTGGATTGATGCATTAATTTTAAATAATTGTGCCAGCACCGTCAATTTCATTTATGCTTATGTTTTTCAGAATTTTTAAAGTTAACTCGAATTAATTTCATATTCAGCAAAATCAGAATATATTCACAGCTTTTATCTGGACCAAAGCTTTAAATTAAGAGAGATATTTTTCCGAAACATTAGGTATAGGACTTTGTTTTTACCCCGAACATTACAGGACTATAATAAATGCTAGGCGGGACTTATCATTATCATTTCCTCTTTGTTTTTTGACTGCTGGTGTCTTAACGCCCGCCGTCGCACGCGTATTGAAGTGGCTTGTGGGATAGTATGTACATGTATATCGCGCTTAAATAACATATTGCCACTGAATTTATTCAATTAATAATTCAGTGGAGGAGTTGATGTTCATGTCTTAGGAGTTGGGAGTGTAATGTAGATGCTCAGTTGTCTTTCTGTTCTTCTCCAAAAGTATAGGAAATATTTCACATATCTATACGAGTATATCATGTTGTTTGTCTTGGTTTGGTTTTGAGCCGAAGATTTTCTCCTCCAAGTTATTCATGATGTTGGCCATTGAAAATGTTGTTGTAGCAACGAAACGCGTCGCGCGGAAAGAAATTCAGTAAAAATATTTCAGTGTCTTAGTCATCCATTCGCGTCTGGTGCATTAGACCCAAGATGCTTTTTTAACGAATCATTCAGTTAAATATTGTATCAATTTGCATCATCGAAATCTCATGGGGGTTAAGTGCTTTTCTCATCATTTCCATGCCATTTTTGAGTCCGGATATATGAATTACGTATCTTAAGTCAGCGTTTTGACCCGACGTTTCTTTGCTTGCGTCTTGTAAAATATCTTATCTGCGACTTATCGCGGGCGTTTGTGGTAAAATTTTGGTATACAAAGACAGTACTTGCGCATTGTCTGTAAAACTATGTATTACACTCCTGAACCTTAAGCAAAAGGCAATATGAAATGCTTTAAACAGTTTCCGTTCCGTATTAATAAAGCCTACATTTATTTCCAATCATGTGAAAATTATTACTTTAAATTTTTTAAATTCTGGGTCAATATGACCAGACGGGAGTAGTCACGTAGCTTCATTCATCGCGACTACTTAAGGATTAACTGATACGGTAAAACTCGCTTATAAATAATCGCGAATGTAACGAAATCCCGTCTATAACGAGGTTAGTTCCCGGCCCCTTGAGCTTTCGCATGACCATCAGAGTTCATTTTCCCGCATGTAACGTATACGGATGATACGAAATACCCGCTATTATGAAACATTCTTCGATCCCTTGGGGAATTATTGTTACGGAGGTTGCCCAATAAAGACTATTACGGAATAGTAGCCTGCAATCCTGAGGTGTATATAGTATAATACTTTATTGCTGATACAAAGAAATACACTTTTTAGCAAAATAGAACGATAGTCCCCTGAATTTGTTATTAGCGAGTTTTACTGTATTACAGTGGATTCCGTTTAATGGGTCCACCGGTTACTTGGGGCAGCCGCTTAATTGGGGCAGATCTTGAAGAACAGAACCCAATAGAGGAATATCCCTGAGTATTCTCCGCTTAATTGGGGCAGCATGCCACTTCATTGGGCCATGACTCGGCGACATAGACTCTATATTCGTGACGAAATTAAAATTTTTTGTTTTCGGAATACTATTAATTTATATTTTCCTCCTATGATTTATTCCTATTTTTCACAAATGTTCCTATTCTTGCCCTATTTTGATAGCTCTTATTGTTATAATATCCACAAGAGGATAGGACTTTTCTTTAATAGGACTTAGTTAAAGACATTCATTCATCGACGCCCGAGGCTGGGAAAATATTTTTAACTAAATTGTTATAAATCTTAAAAATTATGATAAATTACCTAAACTCGCTGATTTATTAATCAAATTAATAGTTTAATAAGCTTATGTTGCATTATAAACATTATTTTGTCTTCTTTCTATCATTTCAACGTTTGTTTATGCCTATATACAGGATAGTTCGCTTAATTGGGGCAGCCGCTTAATTGGGGCAAAGTGCACAAGTCCCGATGTGTCCCTATTAACCGGAATCTACTGTAATAACTTCCACCACATATCATAACAAGATGGATATGTGGATCTGTTGAAACTGAATAATTTTTTTTTCCTCGCAGACGACTTCTCTCGTCCTTGCGGCGGCGATGGCGTTCGCTAAGACCGAGGAGGCCTCTGACGGAGACACCAAGCAACACGGCAAGAGAGGAGTGGTAGGCGTTGGCTACGGTGGTGGTTACGGTGGTGGTTACGGCGGTGGTTACGGTTACGGCTACGGCCACGGCGTCGGCTACGGCGGACACGAGATCTCCAAGACGGTGACGATCGAGAAGCACGTGGCGGTCCCCGTGCCGCAGCCCGTGCCATTCGCCGTCGTCAAGAACGTCCCGGTCCCCGTGCCGCACGCCGTCCCCTACCCGGTCGAGCGCCCCTACCCCGTGGCCGTCATCAAACCGTACCCGGTCCCCGTGGATAGGCCCGTCCCCTACGCCGTCGAGAGGAAGGTCCCCTACCCCGTGCACGTGCCCTACAAGGTCCCCGTCCCCCACCCCGTCCCCGTGCACGTCCCCAAGCCGGTCGCCTACCCCGTGCACGTCCCCGTCAAGGTCCCCGTGCCGCAGCCCTACCCCGTGTACAAGGCCGTGCCCGTGTTCGTGCCAAGTCACGGACACGACTTGGGTGCATACGGAGCGAAGGTGTACGACGCCGGACACGGAGGATACGGAAGCTATCACGGGTGATCACGGGGCTGCAGGGGAGTGAGACCAGGAAACGACCAGGGTACGAGCCTATGCTGAACTTACGTAAAGACGATCCGCACGAAATTCGATAAAGATAGCCAGTGTTGGCAGTAGGCTGAAAACGAAATGATTCAAATCCAAATGGGCACATCACTTAACTCTGAGCAAATGCAATTCTGAAATCACCTTTACTGTCGCTGATGGACTTAAAAACTAGAGATTCAACTGTTGTTTTTGAAGAACTTGTCCACTTTATTTATCCTTTTTTCCTGTGTTTTTGCTTTCATCAGTTCACTGAGGGCTTACCAAAGCCTCCCTGTGAAGACGATCTCATTAAGATATTTGAAACCTCAAGTGGATTCCTCAAAAATATGTTCTAAATGTCATATCGCTGGTAAATGTAACCATGTATCAGTGAGTGAGATAATAAAGTTTTGTTAATAAATTTGTCTTGTTATTTCCCTATTTTACGATCGCTATAGTAAAATGTATATTGATTTTATAGGGACTGCAACTACTAATGTGAAAAAGCTCCTGACATTTCCTCCGGCAGTGCTACTTGAAGTGGTCTCATTTTAAAGGGAAAATTTTGTTCTCCGACTCTCACTTTGTAATGAATGAACTCCGTATACATGCTGAAAAATAAAATCCTTCGTGACTTTCGCTAACCATGAGTGACTCAGGAGGCTGAACAAATACTTTCAAGATGCAATTTTGGTCAAGGAAGGTTCTTTACTTTTAATCACTTTCTATGAGTATTTCTAGTCCCTTAGCGTCAAATTTCTTTTTCTTCGTGGGAAATATGCGATTGTTAATTTCTTTCATGCTCTGCAAAAATAGTAATAATGCTAAAATAATAAGGCTCCCACTGGAGAAGCAATGGATTTTCAGGATTTCATTTTCACAGGAATGTCAAAATATAATGCATGTATTCACTTTACAAAAAAATCAGTTTCAGTATTTTAAATACCATCTTTGTGGATGGTATCTAAAAGCAGGCGAGGGGGAGCTATGCACGAAAATTACCGCATTAATTATTATACAAGAGATTTATTATAAGAAATTTTGTCAAGGGAATTAAATAGCACAAGCCTACGAATCTCGGTGAGCATTCCTGCTATTTATTGATTGAAATTAGTCTATTTTAAAACAGCAATTAGAGCATGCATTCAAGACAGCTTTTCGAGCAAATTGCATCAATATTCCGAATTATTTTGATTCCACTTTGCTGACTGCTACACATAGAACTACAGATTTGAACGCACGTCTTATCTTACGTGTCATAATCTTACGTGACGATCGGAATCTATTCATATTATGCATTACTACAATTTATTCTCTCTGAAGGAGGAATTCCTTATGCCAAAGAAAGCGTTCTTATTTCCAAAACATTCCACACTTTGAAGCTGTGCACGATTTACAGTGGTTGTTACTCGTAAATACATTTGTCTTACACTTACACCGGTAGGCAAAGGATTTCTGAATGAATATAATAATATATCTAAATCACAGGTAAACGGCGGTGAAGTAGATGAAAAGGAGTCCAGTTCCGCATTTTACGGGGACGTACACGGAAGGAGAACATTATGGGATAATGTTTTTCGACCTGAAATGGCCATTTATGATTCGGTGGAAAAACCTGAGGTCAATATGTGCGCGCTGCCGTTGTAACGTGACTAACTGAAATTAGCATAAAAGATAATCAATAGTGAGAATACAGAGGGAGGGATTACGATTTTTTACATTGTTAAGGATGAAATAAAGGGACCTGTTCAAAGCTTTGAGATTATCGGGTCAAGTTGAGGACCATATATTTGAGCAACGATCAATCAATGGGCCGGATAAACTTGTCTTAATGCATCTCATCCAATTTTGGATGCCTTTGTCCGTTAGTTGATCGATTTGTCATTCTCCTCCCTGCGTGGAGGCGGCAAAAGATGTCTATGTCCCTGACATGTGGCCTTCGATGCTGGTTCTCATCCACAGTGAGGGAAAATCCTCTTGTCAATGGCACATATTTGCAGTGTTTGTTTGTTGCGACGACACGGGGCGCGCTAACCCGATTCCCATGAAAACTAAACAATAGAAGACGACTGTGCGAAAACAGTGCGAGAAAATTCTGAACTCGCAAATAATGACTCTCCTCATAAGGTGTGGGCACCTAATCGTGGGAACCCATCGCTTTCAAGTCTATTCTGCGAAAATCCGCACCTCAGAGTGAGATAATAGATTTTAAAGATAGGACGTGAGTAAATATTATGTGCTTGAACATGGAAAAAAACTCATGCATTTCGAGAATTCTAGATACGTAGGTACTCATAAAGTATTTTAAATACATTAATATACAGTTTTTACATTAAAACCGACGAATCATTTAACAAGTAAGTCATTTGCGTCAAACGTTAGCAATTTTTTAACCCGAAGAATACTAATTGATATTTACTTTCTTGGTTAAAACTTTTTCGATATTTTCTATAAAAAATTCAAAATATACCACTACAGCCTTGTATTTCTATAGTTACCTACATTATGTCACATAGTATATATTAATTTGAATATGGAGTATAACCGGAGTCGATCCAGATATTCGCTACTTATCCATCAACTACGATAAAAATAGCAAAATATTTAACACTCTATTCTGGTAAGAATCTCTGCATAAATTTCTTAAATAAATATGTTCAGAGAAAGGATAGAGAATAACTTGCTACTCTATATATGCAATATATAACATATTCAATTCAATTCTTATCGTAGGCTAAATAAAATGACCCAAAAAATCAATTCAACGAAAATACACCTTTCAATATTCTTACATTATTAACTATTCATTGGGTAACATGTTACCCCTCATCTTTCTCCTTTTCTCTCTTAGGATACTCTTTGTCACCATACCAAAAGTTGAAGCATTCCCAATATTTCCGATCAATTGCGGATTTGAGTTGGGTATCCACAATATGTGAACACCCAAGAGGAATTTTTAAACCCATTTCACTGGACTTAGATATACGTTATAATATTGAATCAATCAAAAGGAAATATATATCCAAACTCGCCAATCTAGGTCAGTCACATAAATTGGTCGTTCATTGCTTGAGTATTCGCAAAGCAGCAGAATGGAAGGAAAGGTACTGGGGAAGACTACAACAGCGAAAGATATAATTTCCGTATAATAATAAATCCAATATTGGCTGCTCAATCACAAAATTAATATTCTATGATGATGAAAAAGAACGGATTTAGACGGAGAATAACGCTGGCGAGAGCGAAAAGGATAGCCTTCTGATGGGAGAAGCCATTTTTATTTATAAACCTAAATATAGCAAGGTTTGAATATTTTTCAGTGCTACTATTCGGGTATAGAGCTATAGGGAGCAGAGTATTAGCGTACTCAATTACTCAGTGTGAATAAAGATTCTCGCGGCAAAGTCACCGGACATTGCGGGTAGTTTAATTACAATCGTCATTTAAAGCATGAAAGTTACAAAGTAAATGGAACTCTATTTTGTCACTCACACACGTATTGGTAAATTGGTTACATCAATCAGCCATCACACATCGGCATCGACTACAGAGCTTTTTTGTTGTATAGGATAACAGCTGGCGTCCGAGATACAACCTTTCCTGTCTGGCCAAAGAAATCGTACTTCAACAGCCAAAATACGTAAATGGCGGGCCCAGATGAATTGGTAATTTTTGTTTGTCGAATAAGGCCACGGATGTATAAAAAATGGGCTCTTTCACACCCATGGATGGATCGATTTAAAAACAAACTTCAAAGTCGAACCTCAGTATGATTCCGAGTCCCATGTATACATATTTAGAAATATTTTATTTCATCAATAAATATTTTATACGAAGGAGAAATAGGGAAAAGTGAGCAATGAGATGTCGCCCGATCAATAATTAACATTTTAAGAAAAATTTTCACAGTAAAACGAGAGAGATATTTTGCCAAACGCATAGGCATAGGAATGTGTTTTTTCCCTTGCACAATACGGAACTTTAAAAAACGCTAGCTTGTTTGAACTCAGTAAAATCACTAGAAGGTGGAACATATTTAATTTTATGAAGTTTAACGATTAGTGTCCTTACACCCTCCGCTGTTCTATTGAGATGGATTGCTTGGTAGACAGTAGATTTAGAACGCTCGAGTGGTTGTTATGAGAAACACAAATATCGGTATTATAGACGGCTTAGACATCAGCGAGGTACGGTGGGATGAGTTTCAAAGCAGGTTCTTGTGTGAATGGAATGAGTTGGCTTTCGCTATGAATTTCCTTCTTGAAGGATAAAATTCTGATCGCGAATGATATATCTTTAGATCTGGTGAATCTGGTTTCAACTCGCATCCGTCATTTGAAGGATTATGCGTTGAAATCATTCATTAAAGGGATCATAAGAATGACATATATCTGAGTTGTAAGTGGGCAGTACGGAATCTTAAAAACTTGATAACATAATTCTTCGCGTATTCTATCCTACTCGCTGTTGAGTGTTCCTTATGGCGTATTATATGCCTGACAACAAGAATATTTAAAATAGGGGGATCGAACAAGCATTAAATTAGGAAAACATAAGCTGAAACAGGCGAATGAGTTTTGTTACTCAGGACTTTGTTACTAATAGCCGAAGATGAACTAGGTAGGCAAGAAAGAAATATCCAGTAGAAAAGTTCAGGCAAACAGGGCTTTCTAGAATAAGAAGAATCTACTTACAGCTGATAATACAAGTATAGAAATAAGGACACAATTAATCAGATAATACATATGTAGAATGAGTCTCCATGAGAGCAAGGATTTGATGTTGACAGGTGCAGAAAAGTCAAGTGTGGAAGCATTCGAAATGTGTTGCTACCGAAGAATGAAGAATATTAAATGGATCGACGTAACGAGAAAGTGCTTAGAATAGTGGGGAAAAGAGCAATTTTCTGAAAATCATTAAGAGAAGACGGGACAGCTAAATTGTCCACATTATGAGGCATGATGGCCTGATGAATACAATCGTGGAAGGACAATTGTAAGGGAAGAAGGGCTAGGGTCGGCCGCAAATGAGTTACATCGGACAATTTTACAGGATGCAAAGGAGAAGAAATACCTCACTATGAAAAGGATAGCGGATAAGAGAGAAGAATGCACAGCTGCGTCCTACTAATCTTAGAATTGCTGACTCATGATGGTAATGATGATGATAACAAAATATTGATTTTTAATTTAAAGCTAGCACATTATTTAAACATGCAACTTTTAGCATAAATTTTTTACCAGAAGAAAAAATAGCGATTTTACGTACGCGGCTAAATTTTCCTTTTTTTTCTTGTTATAAATTCAAATAAACTACATTAGCCTTTTCTCTCGATAGATACACAAGCAATGTCAAATAATGTATATGATAGACAGGGGCTTTTTCGATCACCTGTCTATCAAGATAACAAATGCGCCCTCTAAAAAGAACACCGAGCAGATGCAAGTCCTGCAGTTTAGGATACTCGTGTTAATTGTACTCATGTGTAGGCAGAATTTTACAAAAGAACTATCGTCAATATCTGCAGGAAAATCATCTGAAAATGTGGTAACAGGTGCTAAAATCAATTTTCAGGTTCCAAAATTAACTTCCTCCTCTACTGAAATAAAGGTTTACTATCCAACTTTAGAGCTTATCTTTTATAACATTCATCGTCGACTCCAAATCCACTGCTTATAGAATAGCAAACTTACAAGTCATACTTCAACCGTAATTTTGAATTCTAAATGGCCATTTTGATCACACAATAGTTTTGTTCAGGGCATTTCTCCGCGTCCGAAATATCTCTTGGTTTATTTCTCATTCTGTAAATATTTCGGAACCTTAAAGGTAAGGGTGATCATACATCAAAATGTGAAGAGAAATATCACCTTGAAAAGGGATCGCGAATAGGGTGGTTTCCTTCATCAAAGAAAACGAAAGGCATTGATAGCGATTCGTTACACAACATTTTTGTATTCATAATATACAAATTATTTGGTTTTACAAATCCCAGTTTAGACGAATGTTAATTGCCTAAGGTCGGAATGTTTCCTTCGTTTGAAAGGGTATTAATAATTCTTATTTAAGCCAAGCGCTACCTGCTAGCAGCCTGCATCGTAGCGGCGCTCAAAGCCTCGCCCCAAGGTCACCTCACACGGCGGCAGCGGAAACCAGAAATGCGTCACACGGGCTTTTCCCAGCATTCACACTTGGCCGTCTCATTTTCGCGCTCTTGAAAATTTTCACTTTTGATTTAATCGCGAAAAATAGATATCGTCATTTAAAAATTTAAGAGCGTGACATGCGTATACCAAGAGTAATAATATTTTGATTTAGGCAGTAAAAAAATAATAGGAAACCACCCTATTGCTGCATAAATTACAATGAACGTCGGACATTAGGCCGACGCTTTTTGCATTGCGTCGAGTTCGGCAATTGATATCTTGGGCTGGATGGGTCAGTGAAGGCAATGATGCGTAACGTCCGCTCTTCGGCTTTCCCCATTATTTCCTTTTCACGCCCTCGGGGGGAATTCAATTCCTTCAGAACCCACGTCGACTTCCGCTCACTCTGCCGCTTATCTGGGAGAACTCGACACTACAATAAAGTTATCCACCTACTTATTTTTACCCTTATTAATGAGAGTCTTAACACTCTGCACACATCCGGTCTTTCACTATCGGCTCAGGGTCTTATTCGGTAAAATCTACTTCCTGGAAGAGGCAGTAATTCTTACTAACCCGGACAGCAATAAACCAATTTTTGTCTTCAATTTGCCCTGGTGTAATCTCTATCCCTGACACACTCTCTCTCTGTGAAAGCAAGGCAAGTGAAGTCTTTATCTCGGCATCCCAGCATAGCTCAAAGTAAAGGCTAAGAAAGAATGATACTGAGCTTTTGGACAGTAGTTGGACATAAAATGAAACAAAATTCACGATATGTGCCGACGTCACCATTTAACGTTACCTTGATTATTTTGGCAACGTTTTCTTGCATGTGAAACTGCTAAAAAATAAAGGTCACCACAGCTAAAATTAAGGCCGTAAATGCTTGTGATTTAACTAAGTAAAAGTATTGCATCTTTGGTAATTTTTACTTGTAATCGATACATATGTAAAAATTAGCCTGCAATCTACTCCAAAGGTAGTGCGAATAATTTTTTTTTTTTTTTTTTGAGTGTCCGTTACAAATTTATTAATCAAGAGTGAAAATTTGAATTTTCCGCGCGCTGATCGAATGTCAGTTTCAGCTAAATTAACCTCATTCTCAGGTGTAAATTTCTTATAAAATGGCATTAAATAATAATTAAAATGCTGGTTTGCACGTTTATAGATTCTCTCTGTTTAGAAAAATTTGGCAACCACTGCATCATATACAAGAGCATAAGTAAAGTAATCCTACTGATTGCTTTATCAAAGAGTAATTTGTAATGTTCATTCATTACAAATTTGGCAGTGAAATTGTAAATTCAGTCCGATTACATTATTTAAATACTATTCCTATTACTGATAAATACAAAATAGTGAAAAAAATACGAAAAGCATTGGGAACAAAGGTGGCGTGAAGTTAATCCAAAAATTGTCACAAAATTTTCTTTTGCGCTAGAGAGCAATTCCAGTGTCCTGCCACTTTTCTGCCGCATATTCAACGCTCCGAGCTCCCAGAGATATTCATAATTTGGCTACCAGTCGGCCAGTTACAATTAGTCTGCATCTTCACCCCTAAATAATTTCCTAATTCCATGTCAAGTGACTGTAAGTCGTTTTCTTACCTCTAAGGCTCCGTTCACACCACGATCGTGTCGACGACGGTAAGGTACCCCCAAAACGTCGTGTCGCGCAATTTCCATCGTAACTCGTAGTTTCCAATGCTGCCGAATATCTACGTTTGGCGTCGCTGCGCCTAGAGAGAAAAGAAAGACAACAAATGACGGAAATTCTTATCCAAAGAAATTGATTTGAGACCAAATAATGTCCAATATTCAATAATAGACTAAAAAGATTTAGCGAGGATGTATGATTGGATTTTTTGTGCATAAAAATCACGAAGGTTCAAACTACTGAGATTAGGCGGAAAACATCAGAGAAATTGAATGTGAATGTAATATTAAAATGTCAATACGTTTGCTGTGTGACGTAGGTGACGAAAGGGTCGTTTTTCTTTTGATGTTCTCTCTGAAAGCACTTGAAAGAACTTTGTGGAATTAATTACTTAATATTGAATGGTAAAATGCCATCGGCCATGATGTGATAATAGTTAGCATATTAGTCATTACTAGTTTAAAAAGGCTAACAAGTTCCAATGCTCACTTGAATTAAAAGGCAATTTGCACAAAAGTATGATGTAGCAATTTTTATTACGAAGTGAGTTTCTTCCGTACGTAGACAGTGCATTCATATCATGAAGTAGCCCTTTCCTAATAACGGTAGAATAGGAGAATATAAAAGAGACTGGATGCGTTCGAGATTTGGGTGTGGAGAAGAATGGAGAAGGTGAAGTGAACGGAGAGAAGAAGGAACGACGAAGTGCTGGACATGGTGGGTGGGGAGAGGCAGCTTTTAGATGAGATAAGGAGGAGACAGAATGTTTGCGATGGAGCGCGTACTTAGTGGGGATGTTGAAAACGTGTTAGAAGGTAGAATTTTAGCTAAACGAGGGAGAGGGAGGAAAATAATAGGATTTTAGATAAAATGAAAGGGAGCAGGCCTTATTATGAATTGAAGAGGTATTTGGTACATGAAGGGATGGAGGACTGCCAGAACGGTTATTAAATACTCCATGGATACCATCCTTAATCGACAGAATACTTTAATAATAATCAATAAAAAGTGCTGCAAAATCTCCCTGTAATGAAATAAATTAGTGGAAATATGGCAATAATAATTATTTCTAAAATGGACCAACAAGTCTTTTACTGACGATATCCTACATTGAGGG
Organism: Ischnura elegans; assembly: GCF_921293095.1. Classification (NCBI taxonomy): domain Eukaryota; kingdom Metazoa; phylum Arthropoda; class Insecta; order Odonata; family Coenagrionidae; genus Ischnura; species Ischnura elegans. Next base: position 136,215,287 of record NC_060247.1, on the reverse strand, counting down.
CAGCACTGTGTTACCATGGTTACTCGGGAACGTTAGCATTAGCAGCTTATCAGCGAAGTCATGAATACGTTCGACAGTGTTTACATTCGAAGTAATGAGAATGAAGCCATGATAGAAGACGATTCATTCCGAAGGTAGGGGTGGACAACCTCGAAAGCTACCTACGTCAATACTGCCTAGTGCCAAACATATAGACTATTGATAGTTGATACCCAGGAACAACCTGAAGAGATATATTTCAGTGGAAATATCATCCTTGATAGTCTTTAAAGCTTATTAAATGAGAAAAAGCAATACAAATCAGAAAAAGCAAAACAATCGAATTACCGGAAAAAGAGCGTCAGCATTCATCCTACTAAGCTAAGCGTAGATAGTCATAAAAATACATAACCTAGCATAGCTCTGTTCTCTAGCACTGCAAAAGTTCAAATACTTAAGAGAGTCCTTAAAAAGTAGTAGTTGATTTTTTTCTTGTGGTGTTCTGCCCGTCGACAGGTCCCTAGCGCCAACGCTGTCTCCATTCCCTCCTGTCTCGGCCATCTCCTTGAAGTCTCCATATCTTCCAATATTTACGTTGTCGATGAACTTCAGCCTTCTCCTTCCCCTTCTTCTGATCCCTTCCACCGTTCCCTCCAAAGCTACTTTCAAAATTCCATTCCCTCTCATCAAATGTCCCAGCCAGTTACCCTTCCTTTGATTTATGTTGTCCATCAACGTTCTTTTCTCATCTATCCTATTTAATTTTATATATAATCGCGTTTTTTCCACATATTAATCAACGGTACTCTCATAAAATAAAATTTAACTGTTAAAATAACGGCTAGCGGATAGGAGAGCGGAATGGAGTTCTGCGTCAAACCAAACTCAGGGTTGTTGACTTATGATGATTAAGAGTATACAATTTTCTATTTTTTCAAAAATGTTATTATCCATTGTTTAAGGGGCCGGTAGCTTCTATTTACGACTCAAATTACAATAAATACTAATGAAATGCTTGTGTGAGAGAAATATTGCCATTATTAATTGGAAAATGCATATTGACCTCTAATATAACCTAACAACGATTTGATCCAATTACTATCGAATTTCAGAAAACCATCTTTATGTATGGATTATCTTATTATGGATTATCTTATTATGGATTATCTTGGAAAATTATCTTATTAGTATGTAATCGCCCTGAATTAGTTACATTGGACAATGCGGAATGAAGAACTGCGTCAAACCAATCGTATGATTGTTGGCTTACGATGGTGTTTTAGCGAACGTTAACCACATAAGTAATACAGTTTATGATTACCACAGTATGGCACTGTTTTTCTGGTAGCCTTTATGGTTTACCATCCCTTCGATTTGTGAAGACATACATACCCTAAGCGGGAGTCAAAAAAAGACTTATTCAATTTTTCTAAGAAAGAAGAAGGATGGAAGTGGTATCTTCTTGGAGGAATACGGGGCGTTTAGAATGCCGCTCAGGGAAATCCACGCTGGTGCCCACGAGATATGCAGAGTGAATGCATTCCTGTTGATAGGTTGGCGGTGCACCGATCGGATGCTATTCTGCGAGAGGCGAGGGAGCGAACTGGTATGCGATAGCCGCCGACCGCAGGCCGTGGCTCACGACGAAGGCACGCCGCCCGCTCATAGCGGAGAAACCAAAAGCATTTCCCTACAAATGCGCCCGCGACTCGAGCATGAAAAATCGCGTTTCGGTAACATCCACTGCCAGGAACCCACGGTCCCTATGGTGGTCATGTTAATGGAGTATGTTAAACGCCCCGTTTCCCTCCAAGAAGATACCGTCTTCATCCTTCTTCTTTCTTAGTTTTAGAATAAGTCTTTTTTGACGCCCACTTTGGGTATATATGTCTTCACAAATCGAAGGGATGGTAAACCATAAAGGCAACCAGAAAAACAGTGCTACTACTGTGGTAATCATAAACTGTATTACTTATGTGGTTAACGTGGATCGCTAAAATACCATCATAAGTCAACAATCATACGATTGGTTTGACGCAGTTCTTCATTCCGTATTGTCCAAGGTAACTAATTCAGGGCGATTAAGATAATTTTACACAATAAGATAATCCTTACATAAAGATAATTTTCTGAAATTCAATAGTAATTGGATCAAATCGTTGTTAGGTTAAATTATAGGTCAATATGCATTTTTCAATGAATAATTGCAATATTTCTCTCACATAAGCATTTTAGTAGTATTTCTGATAATTTGAGACGTAAATAGAAGCTACCAGCCCCTTAAAAATTGGATAATAACACTTTGAAAAAGTTAACCCATGGCTCACTCAGAGGACTATGGTGATAAGCATGTTCAGAGAAATTTGTTGCAATGGCATAAATTTTTAAATTGGTACTATGATAATCCTAAGAAGAAGAAGGGAAGTTATTTGGCCAGTTTTGCCTGATGAAGGCAATCGTCGAAGAACAAGGGAGGGGAAGAAAGGAAAAGGATATCGTGGAATGAGTGAGATAAATAAAGATGAAGGACGTGAAAGGGAATAAATACGTGAAGAAATATGTGAAGGCTATCAGATCGTAGTGCAGAGTTGCGTGAAACCAATTTTCGGATGCCAACATGACGGATTACATAAATGCCACCCCTAAAACTGGCTCCTTTTAAGATACAATTCTTTTCTCTAAGAGTTTCTCCACTGACGACGATTCCAAGTCGAGTTCAGTTGCTTTCATTTGTTGTGAACCAGTAAATGCTCTTCTCAAGTTTTAAACTCCTTATTTAAGCCAAGTTAGGTCTATTGTGAATTGAGAAGGAAAGTTATTCTGTCCTCCAAGCCTTCTTCATTCACACCTGTGGCAGAGAAACACCTAGGATGAAAGTGATAGAAAAAAAAAACCCCCTCAGTGAATCTCATTAGCTTCACAGAGCCATTGATACCATATTTGTGGGATATTTTGCAAAATGTAATTAAGTTTACCTGGCAGGAAGAACGGAAAAGGAAAGTCCCCCATCGACACGAGATCATCGTGTGATGAAGGCCATCCATCATGAATACGAAAATATGATTATGTTAGCTGCGAGTGGATTTGATGGAGAAATTGCACTGGATGGAGAAAATACTATCCAAGGATTGTGAATTGATAATGATGGTAAATTTGAGCTAATAATGTCCCTAAAATACCATGAAGAGGCAAGTACAGTGTACTCCCGGTAATAAAAACATCTGTTTTATCTAAAAAGCTCCGAGATATTTTTTTTAAATATAAACCTTTTTTTATTTACAGTAGATACAATTATTTTCGATAACATTTAGGCCTAAAACACAGCACAATAATTCCTTTATGTAGAAATTTCAAATTATAGTGCATTACATATAAACTATAATCACGTACAGTATGCGACAAAGTATTTAAAGTAAACTTTAGTAATGGGGAGTGTGGATTGCCGAGCGTGTCATGCGCGCCTATGAGTTGTCAGCGTGAGCGTGGTGGAAGGGCGAGTACACTGCACAGTCTGCACGCTGTAATCAGTGAGGTCTTCTCCAGTTACACGGTCCTTTGCACTGCGTATGCTTGTGAATAGTTTCAAATCGGTTTTTTTCTTTTATTTAGGCTAATCCGCACAGATCCTAATTACTTCGTTTTTGCGAGATTCCACTGTGTAATAGGGTAGTTTCCTTCAACAAAGAAAACGAAAGGCATTGATTGCGTTTCCTTACCCACCATTACTGTATCCATTATACACAAATTATTAGGGTTTAAGAAATCCTAGTTTAGACCAACAGGCAACTGTTCAATTTAAACCGTATTTCAAAAAGGTCAGATTGGCGCCCATGCGATGCCACTCCACGTGACGTCACAGGGATCTAGTTTCTATACGAGTACAGTAGATAGGAGTTTTATATCGTCTAAGATTACCAATGCATGCATGAAGCACAGAGCTCAGGGAAACATGTCTTAATAATCACCTTTTAAAACAGCCTATGGTCGGAAAGTTTCCTTCGTTTGATAAGGTATTAATAATCCTTATTTAAGCCAAGCGCTACCTGCTAGCAGGGTACTCTTTTACCTGCTAGCATCCTGCGCCGTATCAGCGCTCTAAGCCTCGCCCCAAGGTCACCTCACTTGGCGGCAGCGGAAACCAGAAATACGTCACACGGGCTTTTCCCAGCATTCATACTTAGCCGTCGCGTTTTCGCGTGCTTAAAATTTTTCGCTTTTCATTTAATCGCGAAAAGTAGATATCGTCATTTAAAAATCTAGAAGCGTTAAGTACGTACTCCAGGAGTAGTTAGCTTTCGATATTGGCAATAAAAAAATAATAGGAAACCACCCTATTATTTCGAAAAGTGTATTCCCAGCGAAATAGAGTAATTGCATCGATGGACCGGGTGAGCAGCGGGGCAACCAGATGCAATGGCGAAGGGGGGCTTTGGGGGATAACCCCCCCCCCAGGAGCTCAGAGATATTTTAAATTTTAATCCATTTTACTTTATTTGATTAATATACTTGTAGAAGAGTGTAAGGATGAATAAAATATCCCTCAGAAAGCCATATAACTCACCATTTTGAACCATTTATCTTAAATAAAAATTTCTGCGGGGGGCCCCCGCACCTCCCGCTTATCCAAGGCGAGTATACCACACACTCCAGGTCTAGTTGCGCCTAAAAACCACCCTAGCCTTAATTCCTAGGTGCGCCCCTGACCAGATAAAGAGTTAGAGAGAAGAGAATCATCGTGAAAACCTTAAAAAGATGGAGCAAATTTACTAGCCATAAGTTGATGACCTATTGAATATAATATTCGATGGTCAAGTGGATGGTAGGAGCGGAAAAGGCATCGGATGAAAATATGGAACAGGTAAAGATGGATGTGAAAGAGAAGAAAGACGTCGGTGTGGAAAGATTAGCTGATCGGGGAGTTGAGTGGATAGCTGCGTCAATCAAATTTCACGTTGATGACGAACGCTTAAGATTATAGAGTTACAGCGGCAACTACGGCAGAAATAACAAATGGTGATAAAAAAATATGGCCTCTTTCCATGACGAGGTCACTTGGTTCAAGGTTATTTGATATTGAGTCGCGTCTCGTTTAATGCGAATCCTCAATAGCTTGATAAATTAAATACTTTTCATCTCATGAAACAAGTTTCGATCAGAACTTAGAATTAATTGCCTTCCATCGCTGCAGTCCATTCTCTCTTGCAGCCACTTCCTGCGTGAAAGGGTGCGCCCACAAAAAATATCAGCGACGGCGGCGGTTCACTTTCCCCGGCAATCGCCGCCTTCCCTCCCGACCCCTTTCCACCACCCCGATCGGAGGAAACGTCTCTCTCCCTCACCCGACGACAAACACCTTTCTTCTTCCCCACAGCACCCAAACAGTAATCAAGGAGGAAGGAGGCAACAATACACAGCAAATTTTCTTAGCGTTCGTTGACTTAACCCCTATCCGCCGAAATAAAGAATGGCGTCTGAGGGCGTTATCGACTGTCGCCGATCAAAGGCCATAAGGAACGGTGAGCTGATTGACAGTACGTCCGTCATCCTCACCTTCTCCCGTGATACACTCCCCGACATGGTATTTGTGGGATATGAATCGGTTTCCGTCCAGCCATTCGTCCTCAGTCAATGTCCGATGTTTCAATGCCAACGTTTCGGTCGTATCTCAACGCCAGAATAATATTTACTTTATCATTTTGGCGACGCTCTCGTATAATACATAAGTGCTTAGTCCAATGTCCGCACAGAAAACTTTCTGCTTGCGATTGTGAAGACATTTAGATTCGTTTATGTCATTTGGTCATATTTAGTAATCAAGTGAAATATTTTGGTGACACTTTCACTTGTTCATCCAGAACTACTTAGCTACGTTAGGTGGTAACGAGGTCAGACTCCTTTGTTGTTCAATTTACACAAGTGACCTAGATAAAAATGATGAATATTCAGGGAAAGCGTATATTTCGACGAAGGAATGTAAAAATAATTTATACAATGCCATTTCCAGTTTACTTTTGTGATATTTGCATTTAACTCTCAGACAGCAGGCGGTCATATTGAATTCCCATATTGCACGCGTCTCTTTCCGTAGGTAAGCTTGTTTCAACCGGCATCAAATATTAACCACTAAGTGTATTAAGTTACTGCAAGCTTCAACAGCAAAGACAAAATTTATGACAATTCGACAGCAAAAAAATAACGCGGGGTTTCTTCAAGAGCATCATATTCTCAGAATGCTAGGATGTAGCCATTTTGATGGTGGCCAAAAATGGCTTAACATCAGTCAGACTTAGAAGTGAAATATTCCACCAATCACAACTCAGGCCGTGTGTCAATCGTCAAATCGAATCAAGAAAACATTAGAAACCTAGCTTATATGACTGTAGAGAGACATTACCGCCACCCATACAACTGGATACTTTTAAGCGACACTTTAGTGTGTTTCACAACTGATGACGATTCCAAGTCGAGATGGGCCGCTTTAAGTTATTGTGAAACAGTGCAAATTCTTCTAAAGTTTTAAACACATTAGTTAATCAATGTTGAGTTGTTATAAACTACTATATTGATACTATTGAGGAAAGCGTACGTGCCTTCTTCATTCACACCGTTGGCAGACAAAGATGAATTCTAAATTGATCCGCATTTCCATTTTATTTTATAAAACAATATTTTTGCGCAATAAACGGGATCATCTTGGGAAAAAATCCTGGGATTTTTTTCTGACACCTCCCAACACCCAATTCTCATACAGAATTTTCTCGCTCAACAATGCATTCCTTTGTTTGAAATCCTTCATCAATTGCTCCGCCCCGGTATCTCATCCCATGCATTCTTTCGCCTCTCCAATCAGCCAGCCTTTTCCGAGGTCATAATAGGGTAGTTTCCTTCATCAAAGAAAAAGAAATGCATTGATTCGTTACCCACCATTAGTGCATTCAGAATATACAAATTATTTGGTTATAGAAATACCGGTTTAGACGAATTCGTTTGGTAGGGGAATAATAATCCTTATTTAAGCCAAGCGCTACGAGCTAGCAGGGTACTCAGCTACCTGCTAGCAGCCTGCGCCGTATCAGCGCTCTAAGCCTCGCCCCAAGGTCACCTCACTTGGCGGCAGCGGAAACCAGAAATACGTCACACGGGATTTTCCCAGCATTCATACTTAGCCGTCGCGTTTTCGCGCGCTTAAAAATTTTCACTTTTCGTTAAATTGCGAAAAGTATATATCGTCATTCGAAAAATTAAGAGCGTGAAATACGTACTCCAGGAGTAATAATCTTTCGATTTAGGCAATAAAAATATAATAGAAAACCACCCTATTATTAATGTCGTTTCAAGCATATAGTACGTTCATTCACTGGCATTATTAGCAAAGTTTACATGTTTCTAATATTGGAGCCGAAGTACCTCTTGGAAAGAAATGTAAACTTTTAAAATGAATAAAGTTTTTGTGAGCCTCCTCTGTTGTTTGTGAGAGCAAATTAAACATGACCAAATTACAAAATGAAAGTTTCGTCCGATTATACATTTGAGTATCCTGAAAATTTTAATCAACCCTTTCCAATCCAATGTTACTTATAAGCAACATTAAATCTGAAATCCCGTCGTAAAAACTGGGTGCCTCTCCACCCTAATTAAAGCAAAGTTAGAAATTAAAGTACGTAGTTGCCATAATATTTATAGTTGAGTTGATTGTACACATTTTTAAGATTCACATCTTCAAGTTTGATTTTCCTCAGACCACGCAATAGATTAGAGAGGGTTAACAGCTCAATAGGTTAGTTTCCTTCATGAAAGAAAACGAAAGGCATTGATCGCGATTCGTTACCCACCATTAGTATTAGATATGAATTGTTGACATATTATGATGATTAAGCGAACTATATCATACATAACATAAACTTAAATGAATATTAACGTACGGTATTCAGCCATTCATTTATGCTCAATACCCTTATTTAAATCTTTGCAAAAACCTGAACTAATAACATTCCATCAATGGCAATTTTGCGGAGAGGTACTTTAAATTGCCGGGGTCGGGATGAGGAGGCCGAGGGCCCCGAATCACCTCAGAGCGCCCCTGACTTAGGGTATAACATTTTATGCAATACGTATTGTATGAGTATCTGCATCTGCGAGCCACTTCTAGGGTGTTTGGCAGGGGGTGATCAATCACCAGCATGCAGCATGTAATAGGGTGGTTTCCTATTATTTTTTTATTGCCTAAATTGAAAGATTAGTACTCCTGGAGCACGCCTTTCACGCTTTTAGATTTTTGAATGACAATATCTATTTTCGCGATTAAATAAAAAGTGAAAAATTTCAAGCGCGCGAAAAGGCGACGGCTAATTATGAATGACGGGAAAAGCCCGTGTGACGTCATTCTGGTTCCCGCTGCCGCCCTGTAAGGTGACCTTGAGGCGAGGCTTGAGCGCTGATACGACGCAGGATGCTAGCAGGTAGCAGAGTTCCCTGCTGGCAGGTAGCGCTTGGCTTAAATTTGGATTATTACTACTTTATCAAACGAAGGAAACTATCCGACCTTAGACAATTTTAATAAGTGATTATAAAGAGATGTTTTCCTGAGCTCTGTAACTCATGCATGCATTGGTAATCTCAGACGATGTAAAACTCCTGACTAATCTTATAGCAACTAGGTCCATGTGACGTCACGTGGAGTGGAATCGCAATCTGGCCTTTTTTAAATGCGGTTAAAATTGACCATTGCCATTTGTCTGAACTGGGATTGCTGAAACCAAATAATTTGTATATTATGAAAACTCTAATGATGGGTAACGAATAGCATTTCGTGCATTTCGCTTTCTTTGATGAAGGAAACTACCCACATGCACACCACACGGTCCAAAAAACGTCACGTATACTAATAAATTATACTACCATATGCTGTTAGAAATAATAATGAAATTAAGAAACATGCATTGATTTTTACATATGTTAGTATGCTAAACTAAAGGTCGTGCAGTCTATTTGTGAGTTCCATCGCTGCCGTTATAATCTCTTATTGATCGTGGAAAAAAAGACATTCTGAATCTGTCTGTTCTACAGTCTATCTCTCCTATTTTATTTATATGATCTGATCTTCCGTAGTTTGTTGGCGTCCGTAAGATATGGTTAACTTCGTTAAGAAAGACACTGCTCTTGAATTTATCTAATAGATTTAGCCTATTTTTCAACCTACGGTCCGACAGAGATTCCCATCCGAGTTTATCTAAAAGGTCAGTTACACTAACAAGACTATCGTAACGACCTTTAACGTATCTGGTAGCTCTTCTTTGCACGCGTTCTAACTGTGTTATTAAGCCTTTTTCATGAGGGTCCCGAACACAAATGTATAATTTACTGCATATGTATAATTTACACAAATATATAATGTAGCATAAAAATAACTGACTCAATGCTCCGATCTCGAAATTTTCAATGAAGTCTGTCGTAACACCTTTGCAAATCACGTGTAAAATATCAAAGTTGAAATTTGAAGAACGGTCACCGTTAAGTAAATGCTTTACAAATATATGATGAACTCGCCGTCCTGATACTGAGAAAGCGCCTTAAGTTCCTCGTTGTGGATACAGTCACTAAACGCGCTTTCCTTCGTCTTCTCTCCCTCATTGCCCTGACAACCCCTCTCCTAACACTAATCTTCTCCTTCACACCCCAGTTTTGTCGTAACTCAACCAATAACACAGGCCAACAAAAAAATGTTGTTTGAAAACTTTTTTTTTATTTTAATAGCTGATCTTTATAGATTTTTATGTGCAGAATCCAAACCTTGCCTTAGTTTTTTTGTATCACCCATAGTTTCCAAGCAATATGTATTTTAATATTTAGCCAAATACCCCTGTACGATATATAGGGAAATCAATGAAACACTGTGTTACATCATCTAATTGCTTGGATTTACTGTGAAATTACTTACAATAGTAATGTAGCGAGATAATACAGGGTTTACTTGTCAACTGGAATAGGTCTACATTTTCTTTCCCTTTTTTCCTTGAAGCTTCTTGTGTAGCATTTTCTGCGATGAATCGCTTGCTGAATTTCTCGGTGAAGTACCAACAGTAATCCCCCATTATCTTCGTTCATTAGACCTACTTTTTCAATTTTATTTTAGCTATAAAAAGCTGTTAAATTCTAAATATATTGCTTGATTCCATACATTTAACTCTAAAATGTGAATAAATGGTGGGTGATACAACTTTAAAACCATCATATTTGGATTCAGCAACTTAAAAAACATAAGAATAAGGTATTTTCAGTAAAAAAGTTTTTTCATCGTTGGCCTGTGTAATCAATGGGAGAGATTCACCTGAACAGTATTGGAGAAAGCTTTCTCTCACACCCATTATGTTGACTCAAGAGTGTTTGCAGAAAATGAAAACTTCCAGGTATAATATGGATTCAACTCCACCATTCATCCAATGCACGGAAAATTTATTTATTTAATGCTCTCCTAGTATATTGAGGAAAAGCATATGTACACAAAAGATATATAAATTATATCAGGCCAGATAAAAGTAACATCTCTCTTACAACGCAATAATAAATCACGATACAAAATATTTATAATAGCATTCTAACATGGTTACAACTTACTTAGAACAGATTATTACTTACTGTAAATATACTTATTTTCTTTCACAATTACTATGATAAGACATTTGTATGAGTCATTTAATTTACAATCGATTTGAAACTACATTTAACCATGGAGGAATCCATACATCATTGTGTTCTGTACCTGCTCTTCGGAAGAACTTTGGTAAAGGAGAATTGCGGCAGAATTTTGTCTTCCTAAAATTAATGAAGAAGGTTTGTTTGGACCTTTGATTAAAAGTTGGAAAATAAAAATTCAATTCAAGTCGCACGCAGTTTGCTAAGACGAAATTTTGCAAGGAAATGCAAGTTTGGAAAAGAAAATGAATTCAGTACTTTCCACGCCGATGCTTTACAACCGACCATAGTTGCGACTCTTTTATGCCATTATCAAAGTGCAACTTCATTTATATGCCCTTAAGTTCTAAGGTTGGGGGGAGTGTGAGATAGGGGGGGTGGGTAGTCCTCGTTTGGACAGGTAGGTCGAGGAAGGTTGAAGAGGGAGGGCGAAGTTGCAAACAAGGATATCAGTGGAGTCAGTACAAAGCACTCAATGCATTGATCCAAGTACATTTTCAACCGTTAAATATTCATAGCAGAAGAAAATCCTTCCTCCATTCCCCCTCTGAATGTAAGGGCATTTACGAGATTAGCTTTAATGAATTTGTACCTTGATATTGAAACAATAAAGTGGAGGTCATGGTCGGTAATTTAGTTTCTGCGCGGAGCGTACGAAGTGAATTTTAATTTTACTGTATTGCGGCTCCAAGAAGTAAAATAAGCAGACTTAAAAACAGGTCTCTAAAATATATATTTTAATTGACGTTAGGGTATGCTATTATTTTCGCAATTGCTTATAAAATATTACGACTTGTGGCATCTGATTTCATCGAGTGGTATCCTTACTTACATCTGGTTACGAGAATGTCTGAGTTCGTTGATGTTATGATTTTTATTACAGCAAATTTCTCTCTTTTTGGGTATCATTGGCTCCAAGCATGTGACTCTATAATTTGCTTTCATATTCATCACTTAAAATATTACAATAAATTGCAAAAATACTTTTAAAAACTTTGTTATAATTGTAACTAAAGATGAAAAAATAATTATCACCTTGCCTTGCACGAAGAACCAGGTTAAAATGCTTCAGATCAAAGAATTAATATTAAGTTCAAGCTACAATTTGATCCGCGTTCGCTCAACAATTTACAATAGGGTGGTTTCCTATTATTTTTTTATTGCCTAAATCGAAATATTATTACTCCTGGAGTACGCCTTTCACGCTTTTAGATTTTTAAATGACGATATCTATTTTTCGCGGTTCAATGAAAAGTGAAAATTTTCAAACGCGCGAAAACGCGACGGCTAAGTATGAATGCCAGGAAAAGCACGTGTGACGTCGTTCTGGTTCCCGCTGCCGCAAGTGAGATGACCTTGAGGCGAGGCTCTTGAGCGGTGATACGACGCAGGATGCTAGCAGGTAGCAGAGTACACTGCTAGCAGGTAGTGCTTGGCTTAAATAAGGATTATTAATACCCTATCAAACGAAGGAAACTTTCCGACCACAGGCAGTTTTAATAGGTGATTATTAAGAGATTTTTCCCTGAGCTCTGTGCCTCATGCATGCATTGGTAATCTCAGACGATGGAAAAGTCCTTTCTACTCGTATAGAAACTAGGTCCCTGAGACGTCACGTGGAGTGGCATCGCATGGGCGCCAATCTGGCCTTTTTCAGATGCGGTTAAAATTGACCATTGCCATTCGTCTGAACTGAGATTTGTAAAACCGAATAATTCGCATATTATGAATACACTAATGGGGGCGAACGAACCGCAATCAACGACTTTCGTTTTCTTTGATGAAGGAAACTACCCTATTGAATGAAATAAATTTATCATCATATATTTGAGATTTAAGACGGAGGTATTGTGATGAACATTCACAGATGGGTTATTTGATTAAACACGTTCAAAATGAACTTGAAATAGCGCAAGAATGCGTTGTCAACTGGTTCTGATCTGCACTGAAAATTTTGAGTCGAAAGGAAATCGGAAAGTGGGTTGAATTTGCGTTGAGTTATTTCTTCCCGGAAGGTCACACAAACAGACTAGAGAGGGATTAAATAAAAACGAGGTGAAATGACAGCGATCATTTATTTTACTCAAAGACGAGCTGTTCTGTAAATAGTGCAATCTTTAATCAATAATAATTAATTCCCGATCCAATGCTCGATTTTTGATAAAAATAATGGAACTAAGAGTACGCCGTGCAAAATAGGAAGAGCCTTTGCTTTCACAAGCATCGCATTTTCATTGAGATTATTTTTTTGCCTGCGTGGGATTGCCTTCATCGCAAATGATCATTTGAATGAACTATGAAATTCTTGGCTACTTGATGTCATTGACAGAGAGCTCCGCATTCGTTGGCATGCGACTGGTTTGGCCGAGAATACTACTTTCATGAATAGTACTTGCGAATCATCATGTGGATACTTTCCCATTAAGAGAGAGGCTCTTGAACGTCAGCCAACAATTCACGCCACCTGACCTGAGAAATCCTATCCGTTGTGGGAAGGCAATTAATAAGCCATGAGTTCACTCATGCTCTTCGAATTAGACAGTAAGGATTTAATTTGAAAATTAATAAAAGAGCAATTTCCAATTTGTGTTTTAGTTTGTAGATTTTCTTCCTTTAGATTATTTAGCCCTCAAAATACCTTCCATTTTCGTATTTATCTCACTTAAAATAAAGGTAATCTAAGTATCACTTTCAGTCGTATGCAAGTCTTATCGGAATAAATTTATGCAAATAACAAGTGAGTTGTTTTAAATTTGTCCAAGGAATTTCCAATTAGGGCATGAATTTGAAGAATGAACACAAAGACAATGGTTCAATAAGCGGAGAATTTAAGCATAGTGTTATTTGGAAGGTGTGACCGGTAATTACAAAAAATGTATTTTAACTAATCAATGGTAATTGATTGAATTGAAACGACGCATTGCTGTGATATGTCGATATTAGTTTTCAAATACACCCAATTTCCCAAGAAAATATCCAGTAAATAGCAGGTCAATTATAAATTTAGACAACAGTGAACCATCACACATTCACTATCACGTTATTTAGGCATTATTATTAGCATAAAAAAGTGTGGTAAAATGGCCAAAACCTGAAATCACCTAAGCTTCATTATTTTGCTATCAATAAAAATGATAAGGGATAAAGAATTTTCGTCTCATCTTCATTTTCTTCAATTTATTTTCTACTTTTATCTCATTGCAATTTCATCCCGTGTTCTTAAATACAGATTAGCATTGCATTCGCAAATGGTTTAAAGATTAAATTCGATTTAATATAATTATAGATAATTCTCAAATTGACTTCATTTCTCTGGTGATTAGTGCTAGGATGATTTTAAGGTTGATATTCGATTTTACGTATAATTCAAGTAAAATACCTATCTCTCCACCAAAAAGGCTCGAAAAAGAACCAATTACTTTGGTTAAATAAAATTAGGAAACAGAGGCATTAGCAGAGACATAAAAGCATACAAGCAAAACAATTTTAGGATGAATTTGAGAACTTAAGATTAATTTTCCAGAAAAAAGTTGAAAAAGAGTTATCTACGAAACTAAATTACCGTGGGCAGTTGAATGAGTAAATAGTGAAATCCTGCTAATGTGGAGAATTTCACTGGCGCTGGGAACTCACATGTCGTAAGATTGCTCATCAAGAGTTGAAAAAGGCGGTGAAGGAAAATTCGAGCCCACTTGCTCGGAAAAGATTTTGTAATTCTGAGTTTTCAGATACGCGTTTGTTTACGCGCTAGATATTTCGAAACAAAGAAAAAACGCCGTGACACCATAGAGTAAGTATAGATAAACTTACTCCATGGTGACACTAAAAGAGACGAGTCTGGACATGTACGAAAAAGATTATAATGATTTAAACCATCAGTTAAAAATGAATAAAATTCTATTTTGACTAAACGAATTCGGAATGAATATAATTACCGCTTATTCGATGTGATCAAATAAAAATTTCACCAGATTTTTTGGAATTTCTTTTACCTCTTTATAAAATTTACAATGCAAACATTTTATATCTGCTTTAATAGTTTCCGTTGTTCTAAATTATCAAAACCGAAGTCGAGCAATAGTTTCCGTAAAAAACTGGGGTTAAAAGCTTAATTCACATTATGTTGGCGTATTCAACAGAATTGTAACTGCAGTTAAAATAAAAATTTTCACACGAGAATTTCATCTCTTGTTCATTCATATTCCATGGAAGTTCCGCATGAAAGACCATAAAATATTCATGTAAGACAACAAAGCAATGAGTTATGACTCATAAAATATGTTTGTATTTGTATATATTTTTTAAATATCTTCGACTCAGGGCATCTGAAATTTAACAGTTGATAATGGAAACGCCTGTATTCATGAAAATCAGCAACGGGTGGCATTTCCCTAGAGGGCGATAAAAACTCATCAATTCCACTTCTTTTTCCCTTTACAATCCCTGAAAATGCTGAAATTTGGGGGGCGTGGATGGAGGTAGCCTACTGGATAGAGCGCATAGCTGCTAAAGGGTCTATGGGTTCATACCCCGGGACAAGCCTTCGGACATCCACAAACAAAATATACGAAGTGTGCAAGGTGACCAAGGGAAAGGAAATGGCTCTCCTACCGTGAATGTGCGAGAATCAGACGCCTGTGACCTAGTTTGGGGTGAGCGCTAACCTTACCAAGCCACTCCAACCATCGGGTGGAATCACTGATTGTGAGTGGGTCAAAGAGATCGTTCATAATTTTTTAACTTTAAAAATCAGATGTTTCTTCTTCTTTTTTGATGAAATTTTAAACAATAAAATTTATATCAATATTAATTTTGAGCAGCACCATGAAATACTTAGCGGTAAAATTTATGGACGACACTTAAGTTTCAAATTTTTTAGACCATTAATTTTAGGGAAAATCATTCATAGCTTGATGTTTTATTAAACCTTTCTCGATAAACAAGTTTAACCGTTTGCGTATTTGTTTCTGCTCTTAAAAGGAGGAAACTAACACCCAACGCCCACCTTAACTTTAAGTCTTGAAGCTTCAAAGATCTTAAATTAAAAGAAAAATCATTCGCATCCTCATGTTAAATTATCTCTAATATTTCCATACCCGAAATATAGGGGCATATCCTTCTGCTCCTGGTGGTATAGCTTGCGCCTCTTATTCTCGTCTGCAAAGTGAGAGCATTTCCCAACGTGGGCATCGCGCCCGCCTGCGGATGCATCATGTATGCGATATTTAGCCGGGAATGCATGCAGCCGGTAGGAAGTAAACGGGATTAGAGGAGTATGAACGGCGAAAGTGAGGATAATTGACCGTTGGGTGAAATCCCCTTCCGAGGTTAACGGAGCAAATCCTAAAAAGCGCGCGATGCGTCCGCTCTCTGTATATAAGCGCCTCCCTCGGCCGATGCAAGCCACACTCTTCCGACCTCTCATCCTCCACACCTGCCGACATGAAGCTCCTGGTGAGTCACGCCCCACAGCCGAGGGGACATCGCATTCACAATTTTCATACAGTTTTCCCTTTCAAGCTTATAGAGGGCGCGTATGCCTCTCGCTCCCAACCAGTCAATTTCGATGGCGGATTACTCGCGTAAAATGTAGTATCGAAGATTTTCGCGGCGTTGATTAGATGATCTCTGCATTCTCTTAGGGTTTTCACTGCGTCCATTGGGTTATGGTGACAACAGTTTCGACCAGAAGACGCTGACTGCAATGACAGCGAAACTGTTGTCAACAAAACCCAACGGACGCGGTGAAAACCCGAAGAGAATGCAGAGATCATCTACTCGCGTAAAAGTTAAATTATCATCTCCAAATTTTCAGGACACCTAGAGTAGATCTTGTAGACGAAAATGAAAAGGAGACTTCGTTGATTTCCCCTGATTTATTTCGTCCGTATGACATGTTTCGAACCACAGAGATCATTATCAGGTACCTGGTACTTGATAATGACCAGGTACTTGATAATGACCTCTATGGTTCGAAACATGTCTTTCGGACGAAATAAATAGTGGAAATCAACTATCAATAAGTCTACTTTCCATTTTCGAGTATTAACTTCCACACAGTTGAGCCTAATACCATTGAACGAATCTTGTAGATATTTCGTGAAAAATACATCAGAGGAAACTATTTTAATAATTTGAAACGCAAGCCCGAGCATACCTCGTGATGTTTATTTCCTGCAGCGGGGACCCGAGCCCCGAGTTGAGCTCGGGGTGTCGTATTTGATTCCGTGAAGTTTTATTCCGCGCATTTTTAGGGCCCGAACTATTTAGCCTCTTCCTTTAGCTATCAGGTTATTTTTGTGTCGAAAGTGCTCCCATTTTGCAGCTCCTAAATATACTTACTTCTAAATTTTATGTATAAATACATAAAAAACCCTGAGTTTCACACAACCCGCACATGAACATACCAAGGGATTCGAAGTGTTGAGCTAAAAGTTTAAATTATCAAATGTGAGATAGTAGCAATTTTTGGTAACGATTTACAGTAAATGTTCTGAAAATTTCTAGAATAGAAAATGATAAATTTAAAGTCAGTCATCCGACAGAAGAAGCTTGCTCGAGCAGGAGGCATGCTTTCTTCTGACTACTTTTATAAATTATTATCATTCTTGACCTCTGATATTGAAAAGAGTAAAAATATCTTGAGTTAAGGTGGTCGAGATGGTCGTGAATTCAGAACTATTCTATACGTATTCTATTTATTAGCGTAACCTACCGCTTTATTCTCAGAGTGAAGAAAAGCTCGTTTATTACCTACTTCGAAATGTATTTTTTACTGGTTTTGGAAAAAACTTTTGCTTTTCCTTTAGCTCTATTTTATTTTATACTAAATTTCCTTCTGACATACGTGTCGGGATCATAGCTCTTCATTCTAGCCATTAACTTGGTTCGTTTCCACTTTAATTTCCGCTTGCGCTCCATCATTCCTTCTATTACGATTTTCAGCATTTCTCCTCAGCACATCCACCATCTGGCTCCCATGTGCGCGATTTGCTTTCCTCTCATAGACCAGGTAGAGAAATAAGCTTAATGAAAGAAATCACTGAAGAATTTTATTTCCAAAGAATGGATTGCAGAAAAATTTCCCGGATTTCCTAACAGGTGAAAATATAATTGGATACCGACACTACAGGGGCTAAATCCGCTATCGTGATCATGGCAGAATGAGAGGAATGAATTAAGCACTGAAAGCCAGACGAACTGAGCCCTCCGTATGGCGGTATCCTAAAAAATTACCAACCGGTTGCAAGAGCGAGAAAATCTACGACCGCGACAGAAATGAGGCTGGCGTACTCGTTATATTCTTTAAGAAATGAATATTAATGATGATTAACCTAGGCCCATAGGAGTATAGGCCTTGGAAAATTTTTGCAAACGTTTGGATAAATTTCTTATATTTTCCTCAGGGCTTTAAATATGTGCTAAGGGTCCTCTTTGATTATTGCTTAAATTTTTAATTTCTGATGTTCCAATTGATGCGTTTCTGTTTGACGTTGTTTCACATCTTACTTTCTCTGATATTTTTTCTTGTGATTACTTATTGTTAAATAAGATGATGATGCCATTAAATTGATGATTTACTTTCCTCCTTGGTTGATTAGATGAATCGGTTTATTTTTTCTTTTTCTTGGCCTGAATGATTTAATCATCATGATAAAAGTCTCGGAGTATATCCCTAAGAATGATATTCAAAATTGTTTGTTGTGAATATTGTGGAATGAATGATATTCGAGAGTAGTATATCTCCATTACTGAACACATGTGATTCATCCAGTCCCTAGTGTGCATCTTCGCCGTGGGCGTCGCCTTCGTCTCGTCCTCCGAGGACGCAGAGAAGCAGGACGCCAACGTGGAAGCATCACCCGCCGAGGACTCGAAGCAACAGCCAGAGAAACGCGGCATTCATGGACTAGGCTACGGAGGATTCGGAGGCTATGGAGGAGGTTACGGAGGAGGCTACGGAGGAGGATATGGAGGAGGATACGGTTTCGGAGGGGGGCATTACGACTTGGGGGGTCACCACGAGAAGGTCATCACCATCAACAAGGAAGTGCACGTTCCAGTGCCGCATCCGGTTCCCGTGCCCGTGATCAAGAAGGTGGGCGTGCCCGTACCTCACCCGGTCCCTTACCCCGTGGAGAAGCCAGTGCCTTACCCAGTGGAGAAGCCTTACCCCGTCCCCGTGGAGAAACCAGTGCCTTACCCCGTCATCAAGAAGGTCCCCTACCCAGTGCACATCCCAGTCAAGGTCCCCGTCCCACACCCAGTGCCTTACCCCGTTGAGAAGAAGGTCCCCTACCCCGTGCACGTCCCGGTCAAGGTCCCCGTCCCCCACCCCGTCCCCGTCTACAAGAAGGTCCCCGTCTACATCCACTCCCACGGACATGAGCACAGCTACGGAGGGTACGGAGGCTACGGCGGACATCACTGAGCAGCTGACCCACTTCCACTGCACACTCACCAGAGTTCAAAAATCGCCACTCGGCAGAGAGAATGGGCCCCCAGCACGCTGGAATATCGCAGCTTTCTCAAATCGAGCCTGTTTCTCACGATGTTACCTCTGAAACGCATACGAAACGTGCTATGCATCACGTCGTCTGACTGTACCAAAGTCTCTTTAATCTTTCTGTTCTCTTCATTTGTTTTCGTTAGATCGTTATTATTTCCAATTCTATGTTATGAAAACGCGACAAAATAAATATAATGAAGTACAAGTGAATTGTCCGATTATCCCAAAATCCCTTCTCTCCCAGAGATCTGAGTCCATGTTAAATAATCATGAGGAACTATTAAGAATACGCTGTGAAAGGAAGACATCGGGCTACTTGAATTATCTTGACACTAGACAAGTAAATATATTAAGTACAAATTCCCATTCCCATTCATATTGGATGAAATAATGCCGGTTATAATTCATAAATAGGAAGAATTATTTACTTAAAATATCCAAACGATGCCAAAAAAATTATCACTAAGAATTCCATTCACAAATTATGATAATCAATAGAGGGAAAAAGTTCAAGAAGCCGCAAATAATAATTAAATCAAAGAGATTTATAAGTTCCAAGATAACCCTACTGAGCAATGGAAAGTGTGTAAAAAGGTAGTCGGGGAGAAAGTGAACAGAGAGACTCTGCAACTTTATATGAATGGTAAAATAACAGGTGATCCTGCCGAATTGGCCTATGAATTCAATGATCATTTTATACAGGCATTCAATTCTGGGCAACTCAATCATGATCATCACGTTCCTGTTTCTTTCTCAAATACTTGCACTATCTCATATGAAACAGAATCCTTTTAGTTTGAACCTATAGTCCCAAAATAATGAATAATATTGGTAAATTCTCTTTCTCGTCATAAATCTCCAGGAATTGATGGCATAGCAACCCTCTTATAAAAATCTGCAATCAACAAAATAGCTTCTCTGCTTAAGCATTTGACTAATCTTTGTTTCACTAAAGGCTAGAAACTTACAGTGCTAAAAAAAGCAAGAATAATATCAGTGTTTAAAAAAGGCAGTCATTGAAACAAGGGAAACTGCAGGCCAATTTCAATTTTATGACTTTTTTCAAAGGTTGTGGAAAAACTGGTGAAAGTCCGCCTTATAAAGTTTCTTAATGAGCTTCATTTTTTTTTTGCAAAAACCAGTTCGGCTTTCGACTTGACAAAGGAGCAGAAGATGCACTTGGGAACTGCATGTCTTATGTCTTCTCAGAGATTAATTCTAACTGTCGGGTTGCAAGTTAGTTCACTGACATAAGGAAGGCATTTGACTCCCTGAATCAAAAAATATTATTACAGAAACTGGAATCTACTGGTGTGCGAGGAATAGTATTGAGTCGGTGCAAAAGCTATCTGTCCATGCGACAGCAATGTGTTTGAGTTGGTGATAACGACAGTGGTTATGAATTTATTTTTTTATTTATTTTATTTTTTATTTAGGTGAGGGAAAAAATCAATCTTTTACATTATGATCTTTGTAAACTAAGCTCTTATGATTGGTAATTAGTATAACATCAATTAGATTACTCTACATCACCTAATAACTGTGGAGTAATTCAGTAATTGAACTAGTTAAAGAAATAAACTATCTAGCAGTCACCATAGATTATCAGCTAAAATGGGATCGCCACATGTAAAACTTTTTTTAGTGCACTAAGATAATGATTGTTAAAATCATAGTTAATACGTCATAAGTGTTCAATCCGTTTCCACAAAGCCCTCTATTTTGCTCATGTTCAGTCTAAGTTAAGTTAGCGATTAGTCTGCTGATGTGGGGGAGGGTGCTTATCAAAATAAACTCAAATAAATTATAGTGCTGCAGAATAGAATAATAAGAATAATTGCTGGCAAATCAAAATACTACCATTCATTCCCTTCATTTTCAGCACTAAAATTGCTACCGTTGAGACACTTAAACATCTGTGCAATCCTTAAATTATTTTATCAAAGTAGTGGGAACAAACCATTGCGAAGAACGAAACATAATTAAATAAATAAATTTTATGTTTTCCCGATTAAATCGCTTTTCTAAGATCATTCATGTATATGGGATCAAAGTACTTGCTACTTGAGGACTTTAAAGCCAAAAATATGTAAGAATATGTAATGAACCCGGGGCAGAATGGGGTATTAAGTTCAAAACATTAAAAAAAGCACATACGCCACATTTTTAGTTGACCTTTTGAAATGTATTGAACACAAAAACACAATAAAACAGTGGAAGAAATCTTAATTACATATTTTTCCCCAAAATCAAAAATTATGTGATTTGTCCCGTTCTTCCCCGGGTACTGGGCGGAATGGGCTTGAGTGAAAATGAATCACAAAAATGAATTAAATATGTGACACAAAAGAAAATCTCAACTTTTAAGTTCTTGTCTTTTTATTTGAATGAATTTTTTGGTGAAGTACACTTTTACTCAGTCTAATTTGAAGCCTAATCACAACATTCACTCACAAGTACAGAATCATCTGCTTCGTATTCCACTCCTGAACACAAGCTGTGAGCCAATTTCTTGGAAATGGAACAAACGGCCCAGCCTTCAATGGATTTGGAATCACCGCGGTATAAACATAAAAGAATTGTCTCTTCATCCCATCATTCTTTTTTCCACTTTTTATTACTTCGCCGTTCCGCCCCAAGAACACGTATACGCTTACATAGGACCTCACGTTAGGGAAAAATAAAAAATAACGTTTATTCATTTATACGTAACGTTTATTCATATTCATACTCAATTATACGAAATTAACGATTATTAGCCGTACTTCAAACGCGTGCCAATAAACACTGTAATTTAAACGCTAGAATAAGACTTATCATCGATACAAAATCTTCCAAGTTAAAAAACAACAGGTAAAATTCACTCAAATCACAGTTCATATGTTAACACCCAATTAACAAAAACCAACATAGCTGCAGAAGATGAGCAAAAACAGGTAAAAATCTATTTCGAATTATCTCTGATAGTTGACAGCATCTCCTTGTCACAAAAAAACCCAAACCCCGATTTGCCCCGGCCCCCGTTCTACCCCGTGTACCACGAATAAACTTCTCAAACTGATAGTAGAATTGCTACTAACTCAGAAAATTGTAGATAATTTCTATAATATTATTGTGTGAAGTATTATTGTATTTATTGTATTCCCTTTGGTTAGTTGTAAAATTACTTTTTAACTATAATTGTTCACATTTTACTGTTAAAAATAATGGAACAGCTATAAATTCTGGGATGGCAGCCTCCCCACAGATATTACATAGAGGCTACCTAAAGCTTAATTGGATGTAAAAAAGACTTAATTATTTGAGAAGATTGTTTTTTCTCTTTTGGCAGGTAATAAAAGTTATTATAATTACTATATTATATCACTAACTCAGTGATTCAACTCGATGGTTGTTTTATATGCATAGGTGAGAGTAAGGCTCACTCAGAAATGAGGCGTGAGAATATCACACAGTTAGGAGGGTGTACGATTCCTTTCCCTCGGCCACCTCGCACTCCGAGGATTTTGTTTACGGGGGTGTTCGAAGGCTGCACCCGAGATTCGAACCTAGGTGCCTTTAGTCAGCAGCCCTGCGCTTTAAACGTTTGGCTACCATTCTACCTCAATCAACATGTCGGTATTTGCGAATTTTCAAAGTTGGCATTCATTATTGATTCGCAACAATGCCGCGATCTCGCCATCGTCATTTGTTTATCGATGTCACTAAAAATGAAGCGAAGGTACTGATGTGAATTAATAAAACAATGCAACAAAGATTAAGGCTAGGAATAACTTTTTGCGAAAAGTAGGGGTTCCTCATGTATTTTGTTTTACCTTCTGAATACGAAAATTATGCTAAAAACATCTCAACATCTTCCTTTTCAGCCTAAATTGCACTATAATTCTATAATAGTACTATATTTCAAACTTTGTACGTCAAGGAATTATTGTGCTTTTTGGAAGGGCTAAATGTTAAAGAAAAGAGCTATACTGTAAACAGCAAAATGTTAATTTTCTTTGAAATTAATTTCACTCTGACAAAGCCGTTGCTCGGAGTAAATATGTTTGAATTAGCGGAAATCCACTGCTATTTCATGATATATGCTGTTAAACGGAACTTTGGTAAAAGGATAAAAGTTCCATCAGGAAATCAAGGAAATGCACCAAAAAGTTTGGTATGCTTAAATGATGGGTGGCAACTGTTGGATTCTTCGCCGTGAGTACATGGAAATGCTCCGAATGGGGATTAGCTGAGGATTTGCAATGATGTTATTAAGGAACCACATAACCAAGGAACCACAGGTTGAAAGATTTATTAATTGTTTGACTCCACATCACCGGAATGGATACGTTCACTATGTGCCTATTAAACAACTTCGGCTGCATATGCAAAAACACAAATGATGCAACATCTAAAATTAGATCCTGTTAATATATATTCCAGTTGGAAGACGTGTTGTAGAGTTTTGAAATAAATATAAATAGAAAGAATGATAATGAATTTAACGAAATACAACTTTTGACGGAGCACTTGATTTTTCTCTGCTGTTTGTTGGAACGCCGCGGCGCGTCGTGCATAATTCCAAGCAAATATATCTATATATTATAGAAATAAATCCTCTCCCTAAACCTAATGGATGGCAAACAAAAAGGGTAATCTCTTCCCTGCTTACTGCAACTTTTATTTTAGCAACTATAGCATTTTCACTACAAATTGTAGTGTTTTGACACAATGAAAATTTTAGACCAGAACCATAGAAGGGATATAATATTGGTAGTAATGTAGGATTCAACAAAAGAATACTTTAAGGGGCAACTCGAACTTAATATGGAAATTTTACTGCAAAGTAACGTAATTAGGTTAATTTATTTAAAAACCATACTCTATTTAATCAAATGATGAAGGGATGGAAAAAGAGTTTTATTGGGCGACGTATTAGTTTCCACGATTCAACTGTTCCATCCCAAAAATGGCAATGATGGCATTACGAATCGGAATAATCTTGGCAATTAAATATCTTGAAACATTGCTGACCTACGATTTTCCACACAACGTTTAGTGTCACAACCGGTTTCAATGGAGTTCGTATCTTCAGTTCAATCGTTCGCATCCAGGTGAACATGAGCGACTTTGCAAATTATTTCACGAGTAGTTTTCTAACTCGACTGATTCTTCGTTGCCGCTGACCGCGATTAAGTTCACGCCAATTCGAGTCTATCCTTCCGTGATAATCACTCTTCGTGAACACTCCTCGTGAGCGATGCACGCAAGTAAGCCCGTCGTTCACCCTAAGTCAAAAAAGAAAACTGGCACAGCTGATGGGAAAATCTTTTCTACCTCTGAAAATTGAAAGTCATCGAAGTCATTCATATTTATCCCTTTAATTGGTATTTTTATCAAAGTTCAGTGGTGAAAAAGGTTACTATTTTAGCTAAGAATCCATTTCATGAAGCTATGCACACTAGCGAATGTTTCGACAGATGCTTTATACATATATTTCTGGTACTTTTGCCACCTATTGGAATAGCGAGAAAAAGTTGAAGTTTACTAAATGAATGCTTCCATCATGTAAAAAAACAATAGTAATACTTTCCCACGCATTATATGAAAGAACATCGAGCTCAAAAATAGAAAAAATATCATTCCACGCTCTACATTGGACGATCAAATATTTTTCAAATGCGTTTTCAAGCGTAATGACGGCAATACACTATATTTCACTTCACAGTCCAGTATGAAACTAGAAGATAATTACTGTTAGAACGTAGCGTCAGCCGCATCAGCTTGTTGCAACAAGCTGACGCGGAAGAATAAAACCCTGAAGAAATGCAGAGGTTAGAAGATAATTAATTTTGGTTCAATATTGATTACTAATTGTAATTCATCCATGGAGTGATTGGGTTTATGGCTGTAATGAAATAGAATCATTGTGAATTAAGAGGGAAGTTCAATTTAGGAGGGGAACAAGTAAGTGGGATTCTCCTTTTATTTAATCCAAGAAAACCTTATCATTACCTGAATAGCTTTTTTATTTTACGTATTGAATTTTAATATACTTACTTTGGCCAGCAATGCGTTTGATCGCATAAAATATATTTTAAAGCCATTTGTTACGTTCTCAATGCAATGCACTTTTACGGACTATTTTCTTCAAAGGAGTTTTCTCCCTGATATAATGCTTTTTTGGCCATTCCATGTTGCCGGGGTAGCCGAATGAATCACCGCTCGGCGGTCGCGGGAAAGGAGAAAATCAAGTGTGGGGTCGTGGAGCTGGAAGATTCACGACCCTCACGAACTCACGCCACCTGACAAGGTATTTTAAAGGGAGCAATTCCCCCGTTACGGAATTTATTTTGATTTATGTAGTGTTTTTCTCATATTAAGTGTTTTTATGTGTTGGGCAAATGATCCATGCGTGATTTATGTAAAGGATTTATTACTTTGTTTGCAAGAGAAATACAGTGTAATGCAGTCACACCAATAAAAAAATAGAAAAACGATCGTTATAATTTCATTTAAGAGGGATACCTAGAATCTCCATAGCAACCCCCGGGCGGGTCGGAGTTAAAAAGTTAGTAACATAATCTCTTGGTTAAAGAAATTTGTATGTTTCAAGAGCTATAGTTATAAAAATGGAAGTCAAACTTTGCCACTTCTTTTCAGAAATTTTAAAAATAATTTTCTTTTTTTAATCATTAACATTTCATCATTTTGTTTCGTAGCCACGAATGAATGTTATAGAGGAAAGAAAAAAGAGGTTGCAATGTTGCGAGAAGTCTTCACGGGATTTCCAACGGTTTAATTCGTTGTGTATCACCAATATCCGCAAATAATTCGCCGGGAGAGAATAATTTTATAAAACAGTTGCCTCTGCCAAGATTATTTAGAGAATAATAAGATTAAAGAGAAAGGTGAATACTACACATATATTCCTAGCTGTGAAAAAAAACATCTGGCCTGACAGAAATTTAAACCCTCTTGCTGATCAAGTATGCCACTAGCTACAACACAAATTCATCTAATGCGCCGCATATATTTTGGAGTGTTTAACGAACTATTTCACGATTATAGTGATCACACACAAACTTGCTAATATAAGTACGGAATTCTTCAACAGACATCATTGTATTGAGAATGAATTCCGAAGCATTGTATGAGGAAGTACCTTCATGAACTCAGAACAGCCTAGCACACAAAAGCAAAAAATAAAGTATAACACTGGCTGAAACCGACATATTTTGTGAAAAAAATTTCTTCTTCATGGGATGAAATTTTACAAACCATTTCTTTTAAATGAAATTTTTGCAAACAATAAGGGATTTTAGCGTATCCATCCGCTTCCTAATTTTCATATAAATTCAGACCAAGGACTTGACTTGACCATTGACTTATTCAGACCCAATGATAACAGCCTTTGCTTGAATGAGGAATTAAAAAATGAAGTTAGACAACAAGTATAAATACGAGGCTCTGGTAGAATTCGGATATGCGTGCTTTCTAGAGCCACTTAATCTCAGAAGGTGAGGAAATTGATATGAAGAATGGCATGGATCGAGGATGAGTAACGTAGATGTGTGTCAAGTATATTAAATTACCCACATTTCATGATCAACGACAAATATCATATGAATTTCCCATGAAATAAACAATAAAATCAAGTTATGTCATTAGTGACACGATTATCGCAGCCCAAATCACAGCAAACGCTTATGTCGTGCGGCGAGAATCAGTCATATAGGACACAACCTATGCAGAAAATGTCAATTTATTGCTCTAAAAGGCAGGAAAAAGAGAATTTCTGAGGACAATCTATAACAAAGGCAATTGGGAAGTTAAAAATTAATATTGATAATCAGTATTATTGCTAGGCTTTGATGAGGTGGATAAATGGGTATGATATTTTATACAGCTAGATCTATACACCAATTTTTTATTTGCAATAAAGAAAAGTAAACAATATGTGAAAAGTATACAATATGTATATGTATGAAAGAAATTTCAGCCAAAGTAAAATTGAGGGTAAATGTATCGCCCAAACTTGGATAAAATGCATCATGCAAATAACTTTTTATGTGCGATATTTTACCAGGCCATGGACTTTATCCCAGGAAAATACCCTGAAAAGTTATTATCTACCAGCCAATTTATCTGACACCATAGGTCACTCAAAGAGCTATTCATCAATGGGGTTCGTTGTAATAAATCTCACCTCAGCCTAAGCCTCAGTCTTTTCATACCTGACATTCTAGGTAAAAGGACCAGTTCCTTTCCCTTAGCTGCCTGAGAGAATTTTCGTTATGGGTGTCCGAAGGATTCACCTGCCAATCAACCAGAGATCCTTCGGCCAGAAAACAAGGGTACCAATTAGCAGAGGTAAGTGGAAAAAGAAGTAGAAGTGACGTGAAAGAATACTCGAGATTTCCAACGGGTAAGATTCTCCATCACGGCCGAATTTTCCACGATACAATACGCCGGGAAATCCAGCGATCAGTCTTCGACGTAGAAATGAGTTCCCTGTCGGTAGAACGGAGTAAATTCTAACAACTACAGAGACTGGCTTATGCGTGTACAGCAAAGACTGACACGGTGCAATCCGAGGTCACGTGTTCAGTCGGATTGGCTGACAACGACAGGATAAAAATGAGTTTGATATTAAATGATCGCAACGATATCATTCTGAAAAATAAAAGAAAGGTTCACTTAATATATTTAAAAAAAACACGAACATATTCAGGTAGAACACATACATGACCACATCTTCAGGTAGATGTAACCATGGTACGAAACCTGGGTCGTGTTTTCTTTTAAGATATTAAGTGAACCTTACAAAGTTTATTCTTTTATTTTCCATAATGGAAAGGTTTCACGAAGTTAAGATTATAACCATCAGCTATACGTTATCATTCGTTATCCCATTGCTTATTTCAAATTATAAATATTTCAAAATTTACATAATATCATGCAAGTCCCGCAATGAAATGCCCTAACGAAATTACGTTTAGCATTTATTAAAGTCTATTATGGTTTGGGGGAAAAACGAATTCTCATACCTATCCGTTCGGAATAATGTCGTTCTTAATTTATCGTTTCTGTTGGACCTGGAAATAGAGTGGGTTCTGAAAGATATATATTTTCAATAGCTCAAGCAATCTAAGTCTAGCACGTAGCCTCTCGAGTCTTAAGCAGCTCCCAGGAAAATTCGTTTTACATCTTTGCAACGTTTTCTGTGCATTTTTTCAAAGATTGTGTAACCTAGGCATTTTCACAGCATTAAACTTATTATACACCAATTTAAGACTTGAATAATAAAACAAACCTGAGGGTATTCCATGAGAAAAATAGGCTAACGTATCCTGTACGCCCGTTGTAGTTGCAGAAGAAATCGTGCAGGTTTCCTTTGCGAATTTAGTTTTTTTTCAATTAAAGTGAAAGCAAAGAAAATAGTATTTCGGAGCCAAGATTTATGAGACAGTTTTAAATATTTAAGATTTTAATTTAACCAATTTATAATTATCTCGCTTCATAATTTTTTCCCCTTCATATTATTAAAATTAAGTTGCAGGATTCGCAGTAGGTCTCAGGTTTTGGATGAGGCGAAGGCATTTCGAGAGCTCTTCCATTCTATGTACTCGGAGAGAGAGAGAGAGAGAGGGAGAAAGTATTTTGGGCAGGGGTGCGCACGACCATTACCCGCCCCTTCCCTCCACCCCCTTCGGAGTAACCCGAGCGAAGCGAATCGTGAGGGATATAAGAAGCACCGCTGCCCTGTGCAGGTCGTCACTCACCCAAGCACCTCCCTCCGAACAAGAAGAAGCAACTACTGCGGAAGAGGAATCATGAAGATCCTGGTGAGCACCTAACGCAATTGTATTACTCGCTGCGTAGCCAATATCCCTAAAAACGTTTGGATATCTGTTGACAAAAATATCATATTAATTCGCTGAACGCAATCGCTGTCAATTTCCTTATAATATTGGAAGCCGAATTATATTTAAAGCAATTTATTCTCTCAAATAATTCCATTCTCATTGTCATTGAGAACACGAAAAAGCATATTTTTATGGAAATTAATATTTATACATTTAGATATATGTATGGATGTTAAATTATATCGCCTTTATTTAAAATAAGCACAATAAAACTTCATTTTGAATACTACCAATAAATTAAACAATTTGCACTCGCTGGGGATAATTTATAAGATGTGTAAGCATTAAAGAGTTATACTGATCGTTGATTCTTTGTAATGACTTTAAAAAATGCATTACGCAATGAGCATCCCACGTAGTGCTACTAAAGTAATTGAAATTTCGTGACCATTTATTCCTCGCATAGTCATCTGCCATAAGACGCTTCTAACGAATTCACGAAATCTATTTTTATTTTCTAAAGTCCATAGTTTGCATCTTCGCCGTGGGCGTCGCCTTCGTCTCGTCCTCTGAGGACGCAGAGAAGCAGGACGCTAAAACGGCAGCAACATCCTCAGATGAGGGAGCAGAGAAACAGCTGGAGAAGCGGGGGATCCACGGCTTAGGCTACGGAGGATACGGAGGAGGATTTGGAGGAGGATATGGAGGAAGCTACGGTTTCGGAGGGGGGCATTACGACTTGGGGGGTCACCACCACGAGAAGGTCATCACCATCAACAAGGAAGTGCCCGTTCCAGTGCCTCACCCGGTTCCCGTGCACGTGATCAAGAAGGTGGGCGTGCCAGTCCCGCACCCGGTCCCTTACCCCGTGGAGAAACCATACCCAGTGCCAGTGGAGAAGCCTTACCCCGTCCCCGTGGAGAAACCAGTGCCCTACCCCGTCATCAAGAAGGTCCCCTACCCAGTGCACATCCCAGTCAAGGTCCCCGTCCCACACCCAGTCCCCGTGCACGTGGAGAAGAAAGTCCCCTACCCCGTGCACGTCCCGGTCAAGGTCCCCGTGCCGCAGCCATACCCCGTATACAAGAAGGTCCCCGTCTACATCCACACCCACGGACACCACGAGGAACACGGATACGGAGGATACCACCACTGAAAGAATGGAGATAACGAGTCCCTTCGAGGACATATGCATGTTGAATACTTACGTATGAGCAACGATTAAGTTCTCCTACCCTCTTCGTAAAATCCCATTTTTTAAAATGATTGCGAGTACAATTGCAATACTTTTTACCCATTGTTAAAACTGAAAATGACCTGTTATTGTTGCTTGAGAATTTGTAATAAAGTTGAATGAACGTAATTGATATCATTTGAAATTTACTCTAGCCTAAGAAACTTGTAAATTTAATGCTACTAGTTGTTTATTCAACTTAAATAACCTTTTACACTACACCATATGCTTTATAAGTTTAGTGGCCAGAACTGCCAAAAACCAAGGAATCCCTCCTTATCCTATGTTTGACGCTTATCCAACTCAGTGACTTACTCCATGATCAAGCATGCCATTACAATTATTTATTAGTGACTTGGAAGCATTTATTTCCTGTGACTCCTAAATATTTGAAATCATAATGTCTATTATGGTGATACTTCGAAATAAGCGTGAGTGAAAACGAAAAGGCTCTTACAACAAACTAAAAAATTCTGACTATTTATATGAATTTTATAGTTGAGCTTCCATTTCAAGTGTTTTATGGATAAAATAGAGATGACCACTCAAGAACAACATTTTCCTACCTCATAACCGGTCATTTGGGCAAACGAGTCGAGTAGTATTTTGAAAAGTAAACTAAT
This sequence comes from Ischnura elegans, assembly GCF_921293095.1. Lineage (NCBI taxonomy): Eukaryota > Metazoa > Arthropoda > Insecta > Odonata > Coenagrionidae > Ischnura > Ischnura elegans. The sequence goes on along the minus strand of NC_060247.1, from coordinate 136,184,399 downwards.
TAAATTGTATCATAAAGATGGCACGATATTCGTTCAGGAGCATTTCAAGGCGCACATAAATCATTCAAAAGTATTTCCACAGCATCTGAGGGCGAAATGGAGGGCGAGTGGTTGATGAAAATAGGAGTGGACGTGAGGTCATTGGTGAGAGCACCACTAATATGGACGCGAGAGATTTTCGGCGCGTCTGTGCATGCGAACAATGGGGAATTCCACTGAAAATGGATGATTATGCAATAAAAAAGTATCCTCCACGCTAAAAATTAAAGTGAAAGCAGTTCTTCTCTAAAATGCGTTATTATTCGCATAATTCCACTTTGAAAATCGTATAGTAATCTTGCGCTTCAAACGACCCATCACCATGTTGGCTGAGCGAGACGTCAGAGTCCAGTAAACAAAACGTTTACGTGGTGCCAGTAGACTGTTTGCCCCAGTTTTAGAAAAATCTATGTATCTCTCATAGCATATAAGTCTACCTATGCATCTCAAAGCAATGGGTAAATGGCAGTAGTTAAATGAGATACAAAACGAGCTCTAGATTACTATCGAAGGAGATAGTTCATTTAATTTGTCTTACGTTTCAATTTCCCGGATTCTCAACTCCGCGAAATCTTCATTGCCGGAGAAGAAGGTCTTTAAAATCTATCGCAACTGTTTTTGACACACCCTTAATGTTATGTCTCATTGTCAGTATCGTCGTAGCTGTTTGTTATGGTCGTTACTATTTGTTATTGCCATGGAGCGAATCTGCTTATTCGCGTTATGACGTCACAGGACGTTTTAGTAGCGCGAAAGAATTTAGTTATTTTCGCAAACTTTGAAGCTCCGTGATGACAATAATGAGAGTTATGGAGTCATATTTTGCAAACCATAATAACTTCAACTTACTTATCGATGCATGTAAAAAAATATCTATTTTAATTTTATGAGAGCACCCAATTATGAAATGACAAAATTTTATCTCAATTTATATTTCGCCAAGGTCCCCGAGAAATCTGAGAAATATTCGTGGCAGAGCAATGAAGAAGCTAATTTTAAACAAATAAAAGTTTGTAGCACTTTTCAACAATTTTTTTCTGCGTACAAAGCGTTTCGGCTCACTGAGCCATCACCTGGTACTGCAATATATTTGAAAAATCACCTTTATAACTTTGAGAGAGGGGGTTGGGGAGGATTTGACATGTTTGAAGAAGGGGGTGGGAACAGGCGTATAGAGTGGAGACATTGGGAAAAGATAAAAAAAAATGGAAAATTGCTACAATATTTTATTTATTTAAATATGTCTAACTTCCACCAATTGAAGCCTGAATCTGTTGAACTGAGAAGAAGCTAGTATTCGTCAAGCATATTGTGGGAATATTTTCGTGCGAGCAAGTAAATCAGAGGTGCTATTTCAAACTCGACCGGCCACACCTTGAATATGAAGCTAGAATATGGTATCCGGCGCAGATAGACTTAATCCTTGAACTTCATAAAATACAAAGGAAAGAAGCGCGATTCGTTAAAATCTGCCACGGGTGTAATCTGTCAAGCGCTACACACGTGTTAAACGAATTAGGTTTGGAGCCGTTGGAGACTCGGAGGCTACGCGATAGGCTTAGATTGCTTGTGCAATCGAGAATGGATATCTTTAAGAGCCACGCGTAAACATAATATTAGAACCCCACTACATTTCCAGGTCAGACAGAAACGATAAATTAAGGCGGATATTTTGCCGAACGATTAGGAATGATAATTCGTTTTTCTTCCGCACGATAAAGGACTTTAATGGAGAATAGGCTTTATTTCGTCAGGGCATATAATTTTTATGCGTTAACGGCTCGTATCTTAACCACCCCCGCCACACGCCTATTGAGGGGGCTTGCGGGGTAGTTTGCTATGTAGATGAAACCCTGTATGTTTGTTATTTTATTGCAATATTTTGTGCATTGCATTTAATGCATGAATGGTATGTCACATCAATTTTCTCTTTTTGTTTTAAAATTTTTAAATATATTTCTTAGAATGTTATATTGGATATTTTTACAGTTTAATATTAATTTTTGATACTTGACCACATCCGTATTTACTGTACCTCTCATCGTGAACGACCAGAATACATGATTGATACCTTTTGCGTGATAATTTGATGATGTAGGATCATTCCGATAACGATACAATCTTCTGGCCATTTGCAACATACGTCGTTGGTCGATCATTCGCGACTGAAGTCGATCGTGATATTATATCGGTATATTGATCGATCATAGTGTTGCATGGATAGCGATAGACATCGGTCACGAATGACATTGATCGTGATTGGCATCCGTTGTGATTGACATGGGTCGTGATTGACATAGGCAGCGACTGACAATCGACCTTTCGCCATTGACTCACTTAAGTGAACGCTGAACAATGATCTATATGCCTGATAACACAGACTTGGCACTTCGCCGTACGTAAGCCTCCACGCACTAAAATCGTCACGCAACGCTCTCTGGATGATTGGGAAGGAAGTAGTGCTGTGCGAGAGTCTCGTCTCGGCGGTCGAGACGAGAATTTCATTTCTCGGCATTGTCGGGACGAGACTCTCGGCGCGGTGAGAGTCTCGCCTGGGTCGAGAGTCTTGACGAGAGTTGAGAAGTCTCGCCCCTTCGAAATTTCTCGACACCGGTCGAGACTCCCGGGCAAGGTGACAATTTTCGATGAACACTGCAATCAGCCGATGATAGAGGTTACTGGGGTATCCCCAACGACATTTATGAATTTATTCACATTATAAAAATATTTTATTTAATTATTTACCCTCTGCAACCAATTTCTTAAAGAGTGTACTCGATTCTAATAGTGTTCCCAACCCTATTTTGGAAAAAAATTATTTCCTTTTTCTGACCTCAATATTTAATATAAAATTTGAATCTTGGAGTGTAGGTATTTAAATTGGAATGTAAATTTTGCCGATGTTTCCGTTTATTTACAAATCATTATCAGGGATTAAAATGAAATTGAGCATATAACTTTGACACATAGGCATGTTGGAGGGTTACTGCAATGTTTCTTATTATAGCAATATAATAAAAAAGAAACATTCACCTACAAATTAACAAAAAAGAAGAGATCACAGTCTAATTCTATTGAATTTTATATGCTTTTTTGCAATGTTTATTTACGGTAACTAAGGTTCATGGTTACCTGTCAATTTTGGTTAAATAAACAATAAAATATGCTTAAGTTGTCAATGCCGATATTATATTACAACTATTTTTAGTTTTGGAAATATATAAGATGTCTTAAAATAATCTTTTTGTTAAAAGTTTTTCAATGTCTATAATTGAAATAGTTTTATTTTTCTCGAGGAGCCGGGAGTCTCGACGGGTGTCGAGAAATCTCGAAGGGGCGAGACTTCTCCACTCTCGTCAAGACTCTCGGCCCAGGCGAGACTTTCGCCGCGCCGAGTCTCGTCCCGACCATACCGAGAAATGAAATTCTCGTCTCGACTGTCGACACTCTCGGGTGGTCGAGGGTCTCGCACAGCCCTAGAGGGAAAAGCCATTGAAAAGCCGGCTATGGGTCATCAACTCACCTGGTGCAATTCCCGAGAAGACTTATTTACCATTGGGAATTTATTTAATTAATACATATTGCAACGAGTATGCTATCGCCTGGTGGTAATATGACAGTTAAAATAAATAAATGAAAAGGCTACCTACCTGAGAGCAAAGTAAAGGTATAGAACATACACCGATGTGATACAAAAAATACACCAACTCGAATACTATACTACTAAAAAGTGCAATTGGAACCGAATAGCCCATTTCTACGCTCCCTCATTTACCACAATGACATAAACCCAGAATCGAGGAATACTATTTTAATATATGAGGAATACTATAGGGATACTGTTAAAAATTTAATATTTACGGGGAAGATTTTAAAAATTTCTTCAGGTGGGTCATTCCATCCCCTTTTTACTCTCTGCTAGTGTCGTAGCGAGGGGGTTCCGGACCCTCCCCCACCCCCCGAAATATTAAAGAACACTTACTTTGCATCGCAAAAGAAAACCAAATATTGAAAAATGATGAATTTACGAATGATTTCTTTGAAAAATGAAGTTTTTTTCGGTTATAAAAAGTGTTCAAATAAGTTTAAAACCCTCTACTTAGTACCCTGGTTTTAAAATAATTTCTCCCCCTAGTTTTACACCCTCCCCCTCCGAACTAAATTCCTGGCTACGCCACTGCTCTCTGCAGGAAGAATTCATTCAAAATGTTCGCAACGAAGGCGTTTGTTTGCGTATTGTTTAAATATATTTGAAGTTTTACTTGGATTAAGTTTCGCACTCAAGGAGATCCGGAAGTATCAGAATTAAAAAAGACAGGTGGTAAGTTTTATTCCCAGCATAATGAGTGTTCCAAAATAGACTTTTTAGATAAAATTAGGGCTAAATAAACGATGATGGAATGTGGAGAACAAAATATCAAAGGACCACGAGAGCTATATAACGAGATAGTATCACAATTCAAAAGTAGAAAACCAGCAGGTGGGATCAGGTGGGCAGGCCGTGTATCGAGTAGAGAACGTACAACCATGATAAAAGATGTGTCAGACGGATCGGATTACCAAGAGTAATGCGACCTTTGGGACGGCCACGATTAAGCTGGAAGGATCAAATCGTAAAAGAAATGAGGAGAGTTGGAACAGAAGTGGATTGGATACAGTTGGATGTGTGCAACCCATCCTTGAATATTTCTCTCCCATTTGGTCAACTGCTTCTCCCACCACACTAAAATTAATCAGCCGTCCACTCAATTTCTTCTCAGCAATAGTTTGACATCGCATACCTCACCTCAGATTCTCTTCACGTGCCGAAATACTTCATTCAGTAGGATTATTACACCCCAGCCACCGCCGGTTGGCATTAGACATCAAATTTCTTTACCGCATCATGAATGGGTCCTTCAGATCCAGTGATCTCCGAACATTCTTTTCACTAAGCATTCCAGCTCGCTGCAAAACCCGCAATAATGAAGCAATACACCAGCCCAATTTCAGTCTGCCGTTATCTCTAGATTCCTCTTTTTCCGCCTACCTTCTATTTTCAATTCAATCTCCAATACTTCTTCCTGTCTTGACATCTTTGCCTCCCGCACCAATTTTAATAACCAAGTGAAAAGTCTATCTTTTTGACACCGACCTTTTGTATGTATTGTATATGTTGAAAATGGTTGTTATTTATGATATTATTTTTATACATGTTTATTAATTAAATTCACATAATTTACTTTGTTTATAACCCCAATGTAAAGGCCTTAGTGCTGATTTTGGTGTGATATAAATAAATAAATTTAGAGACGTGGCGATGTGCTGCTGGTAAGGCTAAAAACATACTGAGGTTTGAGTTACCTAATTGGTGAGGTAAGGTATTTTTGAGGCCAAGTCGCGGTTTCAATGTTGGCCTCGGCTTATGGAAACTTCGCCATTTTTGAGCTCTCTTGACGTATGGAGCGCTCTCTACTGATATTCGCACTGATACGGTGAGAGTCGGGGGAATCCGCGGTCAACCAACGCCTCTTCGTTTCATCGAAGCGCAGCACCCCCACGAAGTAACCCGAGCGGATCGAATTGTGAGGGATATAAGGGCACCGTTCGCACCCACAGATCGTCACTCACCCAAGCACCTCCCTCCGAACAAGAAGAAGCAACTGAGGAAGAGGAATCATGAAGATCCTGGTGAGCAATCAACACAAATATCACTCGTTCGGTAACAAATATCACGCGATTACTTCGGTAATCCGTGCAGAATAATATCTTTAATTTGCAGAGATTTTTAGAAATCGATTTCTTTTTAATATTGAAATAAGATTTTTAGCATTTTGTTCATTCAAAGAACTCTATAGTCATTCATAATAAGGGCATGAAAAGGAATATATGTATGCAAAATAACGTTTATGCGTTTAGAAATATTTATGAATGCTATATTTATATCACCTCAATTTTAATTAACTAAAAGAAAGTTATCATAGAAACATCACTTGCTCAATTGCCACAATATAACGATTACTTTAGTGATACGTACAGATTAATCTAATAAAAAAGCAGAGCTTACTATCCTACCAAGCAGTTATTTCATTCATAATACTCGATGCAACAGGGACCTTTTACAAGTGTACCTCTAGAGTCATCTTGGCAAAACGGGCTCAAACGGGACGCATTGTCTACCTTAATGCTTTAGAAATATTTATGCCGTCCATAATCAAATCATATTAGTGTTAACAACTAAGAAAATTCTATTACATTCTATCATTTATAATCGCCCAACCCATATTGAACGATGAATCCCGCAAGACATAATTTCTTTATGTCAAAAGTTAAAAAAAAGATGAGACATATCCTCATCAGGATAAGAAAAATATTCATAAACGAACTCATTGAATTGAAAATTTCATAGTTTCTTGAACCTTGTGATTAATAAAAAGTTACTATTGAAAAAATGGAACCTTTTATAACCATTGCTAAAGAAATTTATTCTAGTCTTCACCATACATATCTTGATTTCACAAAATCTATTTTTATTTTCTAAAGTCCATAGTTTGCATCTTCGCCGTGGGCGTCGCCTTCGTCTCGTCCGCTGAGGACGCAGAGAAGCAGGATGCTACAGCGGCAGCAACATCCTCAGATGAGAGAGCAGAGAAACAGCCGGAGAAGCGGGGGATCCACGGCTTAGGCTACGGAGGATATGGAGGAGGATACGGAGGAGGATTTGGAGGAAGCTACGGTTTCGGAGGGGGGCATTACGACTTGGGGGGTCACCACCACGAGAAGGTCATCACCATCAACAAGGAAGTGCGCGTTCCAGTGCCGCACCCGGTTCCCGTGCACGTGATCAAGAAGGTGGGCGTGCCCGTACCGCACCCGGTCCCTTACCCCGTGGAGAAACCAGTGCCTTACCCAGTGGAGAAGCCTTACCCCGTCCCCGTGGAGAAACCAGTGCCCTACCCCGTCATCAAGAAGGTCCCCTACCCAGTGCACATCCCAGTCAAGGTCCCCGTCCCACACCCAGTGCCTTATCCCGTTGAGAAGAAGGTCCCCTACCCCGTGCACCTCCCCGTCAAGGTCCCCGTGCCGCAGCCCTACCCCGTCTACCAGAAGGTCCCCGTCTACATCCACTCCCACGGACACCACGAGGAACACGGATATGGAGGATACCACCACTGACTGAATGGAGATAACGGGTCTCTTCGATGACCAGAATCTATGAAGTTTGACCACGCAAATGCTCGTACGAAATTTTACGAGCTAAGGAAGGATATTTCGTGCAATTCCTCTCTTCATCTCGATACCAATAAATGAGCAACGCTGAAGTTCCTATACGCTTCAAACAATTCCGTCTTGGAAAAGGATTGCATCAGAAATTGCTCTTTCCACAACCCGTGGTTATAACTGAAAAGTATGTGTAATTGATACTTGAAATTTTAAAATAAAGGTCTATGAAAGAAATAATTGTCATCTCAACTTCATTCCAACCGATAAAAAAGGCCAAAACATACGTCATCATCTCATTCCCATTTACGGAGTTCAAATGTAATATTAAGAGTCCAAAACTACGTTAAAATTATTAACTTTTTCATTCACTCATATTCCTCACTAATGATCTATCCCCATGAATACACCTGCTATGTTCTTATATTTTCCTGACCTTGGTCACTAGATAATCCAAAGAGGACAAAATATTTGAAATCGTCAGTTCAATCAGGAAGGCACTCCGAAATATGCGTTTGAAAAAGTAAAGGGAGATTTTCAGAAAAAAATCAAGCAATGCTAACGATCTGCTTTAATTATCTACATAATAGGACGGCAATATAAAGTACTTGGAAGAATATGGCGTAGGCGAAAGTCAAGAGAAAACAGGAAATTACTTGCGGGTTTCATAATAGAATGGGTAATTGTTTTGTAAATTAAATTTTTGACATACATGGAGGAAATTTGGCACCATAATTGCTCTTGGGACATTTCTCGGCAGACAATTCCAGCTTCTCTCCCCTGGCTCTGAGATATCTTTCAAAAAATTGATAGCATTGACCGGTCAACATCTCGACCCTAAACAGCTTTTTGTGCCCGATTCTAAATACGAATGTGCCACCGTCTAAATCCACTCCCACGGACCCCCTGAGGAACATGGATATGGAGGATATCACCACAGAAAGAATGAAAATAATGGACCCCTTCGATGACCAGACTCTACGGAGTTTGGCCACGAAAATGCTCGTACGAAATTTTACGAGCTATGGAAGGATATTTTGTGCAACGAAACCAACCACTATCTGATTCATAATTGGATCTTATTATTACATTGATTTTTGTAACAGTCAATGAATTTTCTTCCAAATCTTCTTCCTTTTTTAAGAGCTTCCATCAGCAACAGCTACCCTTCTATATCGTTCTAATTGAGCACACAATCCATAGGATCATGAATTTAAAGGAAGATTTACTCTACGTACTTACATATTTAGTCCAATGAAATTGGGAATTGCCAGTATTAAGATTTACATCGTTGATTTAGGAAGCCATTTGCTCTCCAATTAATTGCGAATAACATGAAAGCGATGCTAATTGTGGGAGTAACAAGCTTTCTCATAGACAGTTATTGACGATTAATATTACTGTTTTGCTGACCTACGGTTATAATTCTAAAGTTAAGCCTAAATTAGCTAATGGAAAAAGTTCATTAATTACAATTTTTCGGCGTATATTTTTTGCAAGTAAAGTTATGGGCGACTTAGTTCAAATTGGTTCCCTCACTTGAATTTCATCAGCTATTTGAGCTTTCAGATTGACGTGTAAATGCTTTTCCTATTACCGTTGGTAGCATTGTGCTGATTTCAATAAAATGGTAGCCAAAAGGAAATAGACAACGTCAATTTTTTCAGGGAAATATAATTGTTATTGTTAGTTTATACATTCTATTATCACCTTTACTACTGAAAGAACACCCATATGACTGCATTTGCTCATAATCATAAGCAAATCAACGTCAAAATAAATTCATTTATTAGAGACGAATGGTGAAAACGCATCAAATAATTGTGTTCCAGCACGCAAGAAATAAAATTCTATGTAAACAGAAATTTAGGAATACATTTGATATCCAGTTCAAAAAAGAGCGCATTAGTCTGAAAATATGCAATATTTCATAATCATAACTAAATCCATTTATTCTAGCACCAATGCACCAATGTAAATGGCGATTCCACAAAACTATGGTCATTATGTCATAGTTATTTTTCGTCCATAATGTGCATCTAGTCTAGTGCATAATGTGATTATGTTTAGTCCATAGTATGCATCTTCGTCGTGGACGTCGCCTTCGTCGCGTCCTTCAGCGTTTTTTCAAAACATTCGCATGACTTCCTCTGACGTTTAAAAATTGGAAATGTAGGCCAATGAAAGGAATATTTGTCACTTCAATCTTTTTCTAAACGATAAAAATGGCCAATTTCTCGACAAATTTTATCATCTCATTACCTTTACAGAGCAATAAAAAATGCAAATTATGAAAAAAAACTACGTTAAAACCACCTACTACCTTCTTCATTCACATGTATGTATCACTTTTAATGGTTAAGGTGCGTTTGGTGGGGACATGAAGCAGGTAGTCCGAAGATGGGCGTGGTACACCCTCCGTAGGGTCCTTAATCCTCAACCCTTTCCTCGACGCGTTCGCCCTCGCTGGCCCGTGTCTTGGACCCTCCCAGGGGGGGCCTCCCTCCCGAAAAGTGACCGCTATGACTGCAATTTGGAAATCAATCAATCAATCCAATAATAAAAAAATGACTGTTTGCATAGTACTCCTGTCAATCGTGCGATCAAGTACGTCTTTGAAGCGTGATTCTGCGATGAAAAATAACGATTTTGTTAACTTTGCTAAACACGCGGCTGTGGACCACCGGAAAATGGCAACAGCGCTTTGGAATGGGCAAAGTAGCGGGCTGTTTGAATGAGTTACGAGCATGATTTTGCCATCTGGTACCGCTCATTTGCACGCCAAGGCTTCAGTTAATTTACCTTCAGTTCCACATAGTCTCCGATTAGATAACCTGCGTCGAGATAAAGGGTCAATTATTCCCTAAGACGGATATTGAAGGGTTAAAGCAGTCGAACTACTTCAAAAAGTCAAAAAACACCCGAAAGGTGGATAGGTTGTGTGAGTTTTAGACGGTGACTGCGAGTCCCTTTACGTATTATATTATTATGCAAAATACATCTACCAGGGGTTACAACAACCTTGACCTCTTGGCAGCGAGTGCGAAATCAGAACTGAGGCTGTTATTATTGACCACAAGGCACATATTTTATACCTCATGGTTCATCTACATCTACATTATACCCCGCAAGCTGCCTAAAAGGCGTGTGGAATGGGGTGTCAGGATACCAGCCGTCTACGTATAAAAAATGAAGTGCTCTACAAAGTTGTGACTAGCATTTATTTAAGTCTTTTATGGTCCGGGGGAAAAACGAATTTCTATATCTATCCGTTCGGCAAAACATCTCTCTTAATTTATCGCTTCTATCGGGCCTGGAAATATAGTTTGTCTTTGATATTTTGTTCTACGTGTCGCCCTTAAAGACATCTATTCTCAATTGTTCAAGCAATCTAAGCTTAGTGCGCAGCCTGCGAGTCTCCAGCGGCTCCCAGTATTATTAGCTTAACATCTGCGAAACGCTGTCTGTACGCCCGTAGCAGTTTTTGACGAAATGCGCAGCCTTCCTTTGTATTTTATTCAGATCGCGCATTAAGTCTTTCGGTACCGGATCCCATACACTCGCTGCATATTCAAGGTGCGGACGTACGATTGCGAAATAGCACATTTCTTTCACTTGCTCATCCGTAAATATTCCCACAATACGCTTGACGAATCCTAATGTCTTCCGGGCCATGCCTCAGATATTCCTTAAACGTGTTCCCCACGATAGGTTCAAGGTTATGGTAACTCGCAGGTACTTCAATTCGTCTGTTGTCTCTAGGTTAATACCATGCACAGAATAAAAATGGTTATAGTTGGTCAAATTCCGCAAGAAATATACCGACATACATTTGTTCAGATTAAGTTAAAATCTAGAAAAAATGCGTCAACTTGTCTTTTCGATTCACCAGATTTTAGAATATCGTTATGAAATAGCTTGAGCTGTGTTTCGCATGATCTACCTTTTCTGAATCCGCGCTGACAGTCATGGAGGAAGTTACGTCTGTCCAAGAAAGTCATGATATTGCAAACGACGATATGCTCAAGTATCTTGCCTATGATCGATGTTATTGAAATTGGACGGTAGTTGCCTGGGTCATGTCTGTTTCCCTTTTTAAATATGGGTGTAACGCTTGCAATGTTCCAGTCTAGCGATAACTTTCCTTCTGATAGTGACTTCTAGATATTATCTCTTAGTAAGGAGTGATCTGTGGAGCTAACTCCTTAGTTATTGAGCGTTGTGGAGCGTAATTTTCTTTAGCTTCAAGTTCCTTCAATTTATTACATGACGTAATGGACTTTCTGTACACGTTGTGTAAATTGCTCTGCTTTCTAAGTTCCCTTCTGAAATCGTTGTTGAATTTATTATTTAATAAATGTATTTTTGATTTTGAATTTCAGTGTACAATTAAAAATATGAATAGTTTCTTTTGCTCTCCCGAAAGGTTGCTATTTTTGAGATAATTGTTTTTAGAACCTAGCCATCGCTCTACATAAGCAACAATACAAGTCATCTAATCATTTTTGGAGTTTTAACACTGCCGTTATAGTCTCTATTTGATCGTGGAAAAGAAGATATTCTGAATCAGACTGGTCTACAGCCTACCTCACTTAATCTATTTACCATAAAGACCACTTACGACCACTCATTCCCTCACCTATACAAATGTTTGGGGTGAACGAGACGAGATACGACAAAAAGTCTTATGAAGACCCCCTCTAAAATTGTCTGAAACTCCAGGAAAAAATATGAAAACTATAAATTTACAATTATTTATCCGTCTATTCAATTAAAAGTGAGTATGGGGATTAGTTCAAAAAATGACCACCAAATTCCAATGGCGGCGCGGCAGTCATACAAACGAACAATCAAAGCAACATATTTGTTTATGAAAACAAGAGGAGCTAAATTGGGAAAGAAGATAAAGGAAAAGAAACGAAAAACTGATAAATATAAGGAAGGAAATTAAGAAAGTAATATTTGAAGTGTCTATTTCTTTGCGTCTTCTTTCCGCAAGAACAAACATCTGTTTAAATCAAAGCGCATTCAAATCAAAAGCGGAGAAATATAAGGTAAGAAATTAGTTGTTGTTTTTGGTATATTACATCGAAAGTGTGGTGGTTATTAATTTCAAAGTTAACAAGTGCACTAAATGCCTATTTAGAAATATGATTCGTGCTGTTGCCTGTAGTTCGTATCTTGTTGGCGATACACGATTGTAGTAGAAAGACTTTTAAACAAGTCTTACATAATATAGGTAGGTAAAAATGATTTTATTTTCATTTTTTGTGATGGTGATAACTTATTATTTTTGTTTACGTTCTTTTTTCCGTTAATGTCCTTTTTAATGTACAATGTTATCCGTGAGCTGCAAGAGAGAATAGGCAGTGAATAATACAATATGGAAGATAAGGGCAAATAAAGGTATTTCTTATTCAATTATTTGTCTTGTGAAAATCACGTTTCCTTGAGTGACTAAGTTCTACTGTAAAAATTATCGAAATCTTGACATTCACAATGTCTTGTACACCAAAGGCCGTTACTCACCAGATTTATTGCGCATTGCGTTGGATATGAAAGCTGAGATATTTGTGTATCCCGATTCATTAAAACTTTAAATAGAGGTATTTCTGAAGTGAAATCATTCGCGATCACGATAAATAATATTTCGATAAAATTCGTTATACTAGCCCCAATTCATGCTAAGGCGCATTTGTTTCTAGATATTTATATTCAGTCCCAACGTAATTCGCTTACGAAGGGGAACAGCTGTTACATCTTATTCGTATATCAAGAATTTGGTTGAGTTTTGTGGAAAATAATTAATAAACGTGTTTTTCATTGTAATTCGTTAAGTTGTTATGTTATGATATTACGTATGCATTGGGTGTTACATTGGAACGTGGTCTCAACGTTTTTTGTATTTGAATTGAATAAGTTAGAGAAACTCGTAGAAATTTATTTTACTTTTTTAGCCCCTCAGAAAAACGTTTCTCTTTATAAATATTTACATTCATATTGTAGCCTACGTACCATGCGCTCGTTTTACGTGAAAGTGGAAATATTGCTTATACCTAAGCTAGCCAGCTTAAAAGTAAACGATCCTTAAGTAACAAGTAGCAAACAAAAAGTGTAAGACCTCCCACAGTGAGCATAACAGGCCGCAGGCCTTTTTAGGGGGGGCCTAGGGGGGGCAGAGCCCCCCCAGCGAGCTAAGCGAGTTTATTTATATAATCTGATTTCCTGTAGTATGGTGGCGCCCGTAATATATGGCTAACTTCGTCGGAAAATACACTGCTCTTTAATTTATCATATATTATTATAGTATTCTACCGATTAAGGTAGGTTTCCATGGAGTACTAAAGAAGTGATTTGGAAGCCTCACTTTCCGTCGAGCGCTACCTTCTTCAATTCACTGTATGGCTTACTCCCGTTTAATCTATCTAAAAATCCTTTTCTTTTCCTTCCCTCCTCGTTTCCCTAGCATTCTACCCTCTCACACAATTTTCAACATCCCCGCTAAGTATTCGCTCCATCCATACATTCTGACACCTCCGTACCTCATCTAAAAGCTGTCTCTCCTCGCCAACCATATCCAGCACTTCGTTGTTCCTTTTACTCTCCGTCCATCTTACCTTCTCCATTCTTTTCCGTATCCACATCGTATGTGAAGTATGCTACAGTCACCCAAGACTATCGTAATGATTTTTTACGAACCTGGTAGCTCCTCTTTGCACGCGTTCTAACTCTTTTTTAAGCCTATTTCACGAGGATCCCAAACACTGACAGCGTATTCTACATGGAGTCTAATGGGGGAGAAGTAGCTTATTTCTCTCGCAAAAATGAAAAAGACACGTGTAGATCTTTCTTGTGTGAAAATAAAATAAATGCGGGACAATTATTAAAATCGAAAAATGATACAAAGGAAACTCTTCTGGGGGCATCGAATGAATTCAAACGAAAAATAATGGGCAAATATGGCCATTATTTTAGCCCTAAGGCTTTCTGATTATTCGTAAGAGAGTTACAGGTAAATAGCGCTGTAATAATAACGCTATAGCAAATAATTGTCACATGCCAAACACCCTAGAGGTGGTAAGGCTGCGTGAGTTTTAGACGGTGATTGCGAGGCCCTTTATATATTCTCCCCAGAGAAAGGAAAGAATTTTTTAAAGAATACGTTAACTATCGCACTGACAGGTATTCTTTGAATTTGTCACACATAAATGCTCACATATACTACTCAGTCCTCTTTCAGCCATTGCAGCAAAGTTTTTTGTAGATATGGACTCTAAAGCGCTAAAAAAAAATGCACCCCATTAATGACCATCCAAAATGTAGTGCAATTTGCATTATACATGGAGGGTAGCAGGAATGAAGGCGATGTCGGAAATTCCGATCTGGACTCTCAGCCTAATGAAAGTCGGTCAAGACTACCTTGGGTTTCGAGCAGGTAGCAAAAAATTAGCTAAACTAGTCTAAAGGATAACTCCAAAACAAACATAATTTTTCCATGGGCATATGAGATAGCAATTCATACAATGAACTTAATCCGTCTTTGCCGAAATTCTGAGCATTAATCGGAACAGTACAATAGTATCAATACTGTACATTGATACTAACCAATGTTGCCCGGATCTTGGTAAGATTTCGATCTGGAGCTGGAGGAATCGAGCTGGAGGTGGAGTATTTATAGCTGTAAAGAATTCAATCGTCAGCCAAGCGGTAACCGTAACAGAGACCAGGGTTGAATCTTGAATCGTTGAGTTAATAAATGAACAATATAGTTGTCCCAAGCCGCCACGAAGGAAGCGTTCAGGAATGCATTCACGAATTTTAAAAGAAAAACACTAGTAGAGCAGTTACGGAATAACTCAAGAGCATCATGGTCTTATGTCCGGGAAGTTGAAGGTAAAACGATCGATTTTTTCCACGATCAATAAGAAATTATAACGGTAGCGATAGACGCATAAGTAGATTAGATGACTTTTAGTGTAACCTACTAACCTTTGTAAAACTTAATGCGTGCTGCATGCTGGTGATTTATCACCCCCTGCCAAACACCCTAGAGGGGGCTCGCAGGTTATTATGTAGATGTAGATGAACACACCGTATTCAGCTTATTAATTAAACACCTAGACGCGCAAAACTTTAATGAGAGGTCAACATGGATTCAGGAAGCGCAGATCATGTGAAACCTCAAAAATCATCTATCGTGGAATAAAATATATTCGGGAAATAACAGGTATTAAGTAAATTGGGTTTTGTAAAAAAATACTAGGAAAGGGCGACGACAAAGTGAGATACGACGGCCATTCAGTAAGTTTTTAGAAAAGGTAATAACATCAAATTATACTGGGTCAATTGTTTTACATTGTTCATTATAGTCTTCTTTTATCAATATAAATTTGTCAAGCATTTTTTCAAGCATTATGAGCCGTCGTGAAAATTTAGAAACATGCATTAATGTTTAAGTAAGTTATAAGCTACAATATAACTCATGTAATCTATTTGTGAGTTCTAATGCTGTCTGTACAGTCTCTTATAAATTGCGGAAAAAATTCTGAATCTGTCTGTTCCACAGTCTATCTCTCATATATTTTTTTTATGATTCGATCTACGTGGTATGCTGGCGTTGGTAAGATATGTCTACCTTCGCCAGAAAATACATGTCTCTTGAATTTATCAATTAGGCTGAGTTTATTTTTCAGTCTGCGGTCTTATAGAGATTTCCATTCGAGTTTATCGATGAGGTATTAACACTAACAAGATTAACAAGAAGTAAAGAATTTTACCGTACCTGGCAGCGCCTCTTTGAATGAATGATCATTAATGGGGTGCATTTTTGTCAGCAGTTAAGATTCCTTATATACAAAGAACTTTGCCGCAATTTTATTTCATTTCTCTGGAGAAAATACGTAAAGGGACTCGCAGTCACCGTCTAAAACTCACACAACCTATCCACCTTTCGGGTGTTTTTTGACTTTTTGAAGTAGTTCGACTGCTTTAACCCTTCAATATCCGTCTTAGGGAATAATTGACCCTTTATCTCGACGCAGGTTATCTAATCGGAGACTATGTGGAACTGAAGGTAAATTAACTGAAGCCTTGGCGTGCAAATGAGCGGTACCAGATGGCAAAATCATGCTCGTAACTCATTCAAACAGCCCGCTACTTTGCCCATTCCAAAGCGCTGTTGCCATTTTCCGGTGGTCCACAGCCGCGTGTTTAGCAAAGTTAACAAAATCGTTATTTTTCATCGCAGAATCACGCTTCAAAGACGTACTTGATCGCACGATTGACAGGAGTACTATGCAAACAGTCATTTTTTTATTATTGGATTGATTGATTGATTTCCAAATTGCAGTCATAGCGGTCACTTTTCGGGAGGGAGGCCCCCCCTGGGAGGGTCCAAGACACGGGCCAGCGAGGGCGAACGCGTCGAGGAAAGGGTTGAGGATTAAGGACCCTACGGAGGGTGTACCACGCCCATCTTCGGACTACCTGCTCCATGTCCCCACCAAACGCACCTTAACCCTTTTAATCAATCGCCATGAGTAGGTACACCTCCTACGCAACTAATATTTTACTGAACTTGGTCTCTAGATAACCAGGTAAACAAATGGAATAAAATATTTGACATCGTGAGCCCAATTGGGAATGCACTTCGAAATGAGCGTCTCGTCATGACAATCGGAAAACGGTCTAATGGGAAAATGAAGTCTATATGCCCCAAAATATAGAGATTTTGGCCTCAATAAAGAGATATTTCCTTATTTAATGAAGAAGGGAATGAGGTAACAACGTCGTTATAGACTTCAAATTACGGTTAATGCAAAATGTACCACACGTGGCCCAGATGGGTGGGGGCCCTCCCGGTGTTTTGGGTCCATCCCTCGCGAGCTCGGGTCCCCGAAAAGGGTCGGATTAGGCTCGAAGTCGAGGTTGAACCCTCATTAGCGCGAATGACCGTCGGTCGTCCCCACGAGAGCGACATTAACCCAAATTACTAGTGACCCCTCCACACTTCGACTACTCCTGCATCCCCCGCCCAGCCAACGGAAAGTGCAAAGGATACTCTTCAGTGCCAGGACAGATGGATGAGCCTCGAAATAGTGAGATCCCACTCTCCCCCTTTCACTTTCTCCCGCGGCACCCCGTGAAATAGGAAACTGAGGGATTCAGCAGTGTAAAAGCATACATTTAATATTGTTGGACTCATTCTCTTGGAGACACTTAACTCATAGCGGCGCAGATATACTTATTTAACTTATTATTTCGCGCAAAAATACGATTGTGCATATATAATCCTGTTAAATATAATCTTAATATAATCTAAGTCTTCCTTTTCCGTTGTTGTCATACACTTGTCCCTCGACGATTGTCTTCATCAGGTCATCATGTCTCAAGATGTGGCCTATAAAGTTATTCCGTCTTCTTGTCAAGGTTTTCATGAGGCATCTCTTTTCACGTACTCTTATCAGGACATCCTCATTACTTATTCGGCCGATCCATTTTATCCTCAACATTCTTCTGTAGCACCACATTTTGAAAGCGTCTACCCCTTGATTTTCCGCGTCTGTCATTGTCCATGCCTCTCTTCCGTAGAGAAGCATTCTCCAAATGTAAGTTCTGATAAAATATTTCCTTACTTCTATGTTAAAATTTCCCGCAGTTAGTAGATCTTTCTTTTGGTGAATGCTACACTGAGAGAACAGGTTTGGATGCTACACCCTAAACCCTTTTGGGCGGGGAGGTTTGGGTGCGCCATCAAGAATCATGCGACATCAGAACTAACTCTTTGTATGTGGGAACCAAAGGCAAAGAGTTTCACACCAAAACACGTCCAGTCAACGTCCTTTGGATGGGAGAACCAAAGTTATGGTTAGTGCACTCTACCGGTTTAGGTGCGAAATCTAAATCTATTGTTACGCGCTCTGGTGGTAATCTCATGAAGCTCTCTAGCACCCGCAGTTCTGTGTTCAGCCGTGGAAGCCGTAGACACGTGTGGACTTGTTGTGGGCAAAACGGGCGAACTCTGCTGCCTCTTGTGCTTCGTTGCTCTTGCTGCTCGAGATTATGGACGAGCGGACGGCGAATTTCTTATCGAAGGCTGGACTTGGAGCCTATATCCATGTGTTCGCTGGTAAGTTGCGAGTTGTTGTTTATTCTCACGGCCATTTTGTGTTTATTCTCACCGCCATGTTGCATTAATTCTCATGCCCGCACTACCACCCTTTGCTTATGAGTTCTTCTGATTCCTATTGTTATTTCTATGTGCTTATTAAAACAAAGTTCAAACTCTCAGATCATATTTTGTCGGAAGTGCTGCTGTGCTTATTAACATTGACCTTTATTTATTGAGGTTAAATTGTCTCACGTTTCTTGTATTTCCCGATGATATTTATAATATGTTGTGATTGTATTTTAGTAATATTTTATGTTATTGGCATAGAATTTGATAATGATATTAATTCACTGTGTTTTGTGCACTTTTTATGATATTATAACGGTGGATTCATCGAGAGTCTTGCGGAGTAATCATCGAGAGCGTTGGCACGGAGGTTATTGACGAGGAAAGGAGAATGAACAAGAAGAGATTGAGAAAAATTGTGTGTTTGGAGTGAATTTTATGTAACTGTGTGTTTATATATTGGAAATAAATGTTCTTTCTAGTGTTCTACAAATGGGGATATTTATTTTTCCACCCACGTACATTACAATATGTTGAATTATGTGATAATAGATAGGTATTATGACAACTACAGAGCTAGGTTTTCTCATTTTTTAGTTGCACTGTTAGAAATGGGTTGAAAAAGAACAATATTAAAGTGTAGTGGGGCTGAATAGGAGGGAGGAAGGAGTAGGGGCGCAATCCTTTGGGCAGGTGATCTAAACTTTTCATTCGGCATCCAAACATTGTTTTGATGAGCTACCCAACGCTTTGGTTCTCACACCCAAAGTACTCGTCATCTTCTTTGGATGTAGCAACCAAAGGAGTAGTTGGAACATCCAACTCCTCATCACCCATTCCCTTTGGGTGACACAACCAAATGTATGGACAAGTCCTTTCCTTCACCTCAGCTTTGGGTGTGACACCCAAACCTACGATTCTCATATCCAAAGTGTTTTTTCAGTGTATCTTCGCCTGGGCTATTCTGCTGATTATTTCTTTCTTGCTTTTCCCGTTGCTAATTATTCTGCTTCCTAAATAACAGAATTCATTCACCTCTTCCTGCTTTTGTTTCCCTATTTTAATGTCAGTCTTGACTTCTTCTCTTCTGCAGCACCATAGGAAACTTAATTAGCATAAAAATATTTATTATTTTGTTTAACATTATTGAAATAAAGTCAATTGTCAGGAACATGGTTGCATGGAAAGGCTAAAAAATGTTTTAAGTTCACCGGGAATATATAGCCACGGTGACAACTGTAACGGAGTCACCCGAAATGCAAAAGTTATGTGAAAATTCCAAAGAGAAAAAATTATTCACCTTGACAGGGATACGCATGTTTTTCCGCAGGGAGGAATGACGCCTCGGTATCTTTACTGGCTTCATTACTTACTCGGTCCGCTAAAGCACTCGACCGGAAATCGGGGGATCTGGGTTCGTGTCCCGGTCAAGGCGAATGATTTTTTTCTATGTAGAGTTATCGGCGAGTGAAATGCTGTACACTTTTAGCTTGCTCTCCCAAATAGAAGAATAAATCTTCTCTCTGCTGCCCCAAAACCAACATTTTTATTTTTTATTTATTTATTTATTTCCATCGCCCCGAAAACAGCTCACAAGGCCTTTTACATCGGGGGGTATAACATGAAACAACAACTATCACACACAACCATGCCCTGGATAGGGGCAACCTACCCAGGCGGGACTCGAACCCGCGACCTTCGGTTTGGCAGGCGAGGACTTTACCCCGCCGCCACCGAGGCCGGCGACACAGTTGCTAAGCACCACCAATTGGCGAGGGATGGATGAAGAGACGCCATCAGCCGAACTCCAAAGTAAGCAAGGGGTGTTATGTCATGACTTATCATCTCCCCACACCACCCGCAATCCCATTTTCTCGGTCTGACGAACGAATAAACGTAGAAATATCCTCTCCTAATAATTACAAGAAGACTTTCAACAAGACGAGATTTCAAGAAGACCATACCTCTCCCTCCTACATAGTAAGGAACGATTAAAAATTCAAAATTAAGTTTAAGAATCGTAAAACATATATTTTGAAGCAATCATTCCTGCATAGAGGAATAAAGGTGTGGAAAATATCTACCTGAAATTTTTTAAAATGATCTTCGCCGCAAATAGTAAAATTTTTAAGATTAAATGTTCCTCTATCCTTGATTTTGTCATTATGGTTTATTCGGGAGCGTTTTCAATTAGGTTATTTGGTTCCAATTTCATTTTTTTATAGCATGGTATTCATTATTGAATCATTTGTATCTATCGGTGTATTTTCCTTTCGTTTACTTTGCTATTTATTTGGGCAGGCTTTTCATTCAATTGTCATGTTACCTTCAGGTCATGGCCAATATGTAGCAATATATCTGAAATTCATTAATCATCATCATTAGACAACAATCCTCAGATTGGTTTGACGCAGCTCTCCATTCTTTCTCTTTCATTTCATTCTTTCTCTCTCCTTTCCGCCAGCCTTTTCAAAGTGACACATTTCTTGTCTTTTACATCCTTCATGACCTGTTCTATGTAACTCATCCTGGGCCGTCCCTTCTTCCCCTCCATCTGTCCTTCTACGATTGTCTTTTTCAGGCCATCATGCCTCATAATGCAGTCAACTAACATGCCCCATCTTCTCGTAAGGGTTTTTCGAAGACTTCTCTTTTCTCCCTCTCTTCTTAGGACTTACTCCTTACTTACTTACTCGGTCGATCCGTTTTATCCTTATTATATTTATATTTCTTCACTTCTCTGAAGCTGTCGACATCCAAGCCTCGCTTCCATGTTCCATATCCAAGTATCTGATGAATCGTTTCCTAACTTCTTTCCTTAATGCTTGGATTTACAGCTGTAAGTAGATTCTTTTTATTGTAAAATAACGTGTTTGCCTGTTCCATTCTAAAAACGATTTCTTTCTTGCGTCGTCCATTGTTGGTAATTCGGTTGGTAATTTTTTGCAATGATTGCGATTTTGAATTTGACACAACGACCCTATCATTTATCGAGAGTAGTTAGTTTTGGGCCACAACGAAATCAAGGGATACCTCGCCACAGATATTTCCTCAAATGATTATTCCTATGTTGAGAACCAGTCGTGTTCTAATTAAAACCGTGTTAAGCGAATTCCTGTCAGCCGAGGGATATATGTAGTTATTAGTACGATCAGAGATGAAAATAATTGGTGTATCTCGGAAAGAACCTATTCTCACACCACTTAATCATCGCATAACCTGGGTGTAGATCATTTAAAGCACGAAAGTTATTTCCATAAATGGCTTCACGGAAGTTGAGTCCGGCTTTAATTGTCAGTCGCTTTATAATCGCAGAGGATATCGGAAGATCGGGTAAAGGGAGAGTTGGTTCAACGGATCACCGCTAATGCGAGGGGGGCGCGGGGGTTGGGGGAGGGATAATCAAAGAGTGGACTGAAGGGTTGAGTGAATTTCATCCCTGAGGGATGGGTGTACCGAGCGAAGCGAATCGTGAGGAATATAAGGGCACCCATCGCAAGCATAGATCGTCACTCACCCAAGCACCTCCCTCCGAACAAGAAGAAGAAGCAACTGCGGAAGAGGAATCATGAAGATCCTGGTGAGTAATTTGTAACAGAAATATCACTCATTTTGTTCGAAAATCATCACTGATTAATCACTAGTTTTGCCGAGCTCAATACCCTGTCTAGCAGTCATCTTCTTGATGATACTAGAAAAAATATAGCATATTAAACATACACCAAGTAATTCTATGATCATTGGTCAGATGGACACGATTGAAATATTCGACTTTTATATCTATATTTATAAATGAATCAGATAAATTTTCTAAAAATTCCTCCTACAGACCAAACATTAGGAATGCCTTCTCCCTTAATTTCACCGCTGCTATCCATGCCATTCTCTATGATTCAAATCCGTGGAGAAGTATAATCATAATGTAAATTCTGATACATTGTTTCCTTTTATTGATGTTTAAATATCCAGCTGCAAGTATTTCTTTCTTTTTGTGGATTACTCTCTCCGCCTGGTCCATTAAACTTATAATTTATTGATTGATTCTTCTATCGCTACTACATTTGCTTCCCATATTACAGAACTGTCCAGTATTTAGAGACATTGGGCTATCAGTTTATTGGGAAATGTGTGAACAATTTGGTAGAACTAATACTTTGTGTAAATCCTTAGTATTCAATCTACTATTTTTTGCAAAATTAACTCAGTATTCATCCAAAATTCAATGCCGGAATTGTGAAATATACTTCGTTATATTTTATTTTTTCACGCTATTTTACTAGCATACCTGCTCCAAGAACGTTTTCAATATCCGATTCTTGGAAACTGTAGAGAAAATAATATTTTAATTTATTTGTAGTGTTAATAATATTTCAGTAAGCTTTTCTCAATATTTTATGCCGGAATCGTTACTTAAACAATTTCCACAGAATCCTACAATCAATTTCTATCAATAATTCTGTTTTCAAATAATAAGCTAGCAATTGAGAAAAGTAGCGCAATAGCCGGCGATCATTTATGTGGTCAATTTACGTGGGGTTCAATGATACTAAGATTGATACTGATTATATATTATCACAGAGGTGGTTTCCAAATGAATATTTTTTCTACATAGAACGCATCCCAGATAGCTATGGTTATTCTTTGCCTGACGTCAGCCTAAAAAAGAAAGCCCGTAAGCTCCTAATTTGTTTTGCTGAGCTAGTTTATGGGCTAAAATTTGCCTTCATATTCGGGAAAAATGTATTCATTTAAAAAAAAGAGAATTTCCTATTGCGCGTCATTCATTTCCTATTGATGTCATCCATTAATCAGCGCAAAACATGATTTCCCCTCAAGACAAACAAGTGAAGGAAAATGCCAACAATTATATAATTGTAATAAACTTGTTAGGTAGTAATAAGTGTAACTATAGTGCTATAGAAAATAGAACATAGTAAAATACTAGCATTACTTCCAATAACTTAACGCGTCACTCATTGGCAGATTAACAATCCTAACTTGGATTGAAAATCTCTCGGGCCAAGGCCAATCATATGAACGTCACAAAAACACATTAAACTCCGAGATTGACACCTAGCTCTGTCATATAATGATTGCAAAATGCGTATCATAATAATGTTAATAGGATTAAAACCACCAAAAAATAGGTGGTAAATAATTACCGCGGAGTACATCTACTATAATCTATGAACATCCTATGATCCGCTTTAATAGGTGTTATGCGCTAGACAGGGGCGCAGCTAGGAACTAAGGCTAGGGGGGGTTTTAGGCGCAACTAGTCCTAGGGTGTGTGGTATACCCGCCAGCATAAGCGAGAAGTGCGGGAGCCCTCCCTCAGAAATTTTTAAATGGTTCAAAACGGTGAGTTTTATGGCTTTCTGAGGGATATTTTATTAATCCTTACACTCTCCAATAAGTATATTAATCAAATGACGTAAAATGGATTAAACTTTAAAGTTTCTCTGAGCTCTGGGGGGGGGGGGTTTATCCCACAAAACCCACCCTCGCTGCGCCACTGGCGCTAGATACCAACCGTTTACAAAATTAAATAAAACTAAAGTAAGCTTGCAAAGGATTCATTGGACTTCTGACGCCGGCACAGCAAAATCAACGTCATTTATTGTGTATAACACTTAATAAATGCAATGGTTCGAGGCATTACTTAATGGAATTCCATCATGACCATCAGGAAAGAATAAAATTTTCCTAGTTCCACAATAATTTGATTGAATGCCTTAAGATATTGAATGTCACTGTATTGAAACCGCTCGCATGTAAACAAATTAACTTGGAACTAGGATAGTTTTTTTCTTTCCTGATAGTATTGTGAGGAGTAAAACAATTTCGCATACGTATCCGTTAGACATGATATTTCATATAAATTATCATTTCTGACATGCATAAGAAAATAATGCTGGGCTGAGATCATGTTCTACGCCTTGCTCTGAAAATATTCTGTTCAGAATTGCTCAAACAATCTTAGCGAAGCCCCAAGAAAATATTTGATTTATTAATCCTTCTGCTAAAAGAACTTTATCAATTCAGTCCATAGTGTGCATCTTCGCCGTGGGCGTAGCCTTCGTCTCGTCGTCTGAAGACGCAGACAAGCAGGACGCTAAAGCGGCAGCAACATCCTCAGATGAGGGAGCAGAGAAACAGCTGGAGAAGCGGGGGATCCACGGCTTAGGCTACGGAGGAGGATATGGAGGAGGATATGGAGGAGGATACGGAGGAGGATTTGGAGGAAGCTACGGGTTCGGAGGGGGGCATTACGACTTGGGGGGTCACCACCACGAGAAGGTCATCACCATCAACAAGGAAGTGCGCGTTCCAGTGCCGCACCCGGTTCCCGTGCCCGTGATCAAGAAGGTGGGGGTGCCCGTACCTCACCCGGTCCCTTACCCCGTGGAGAAGCCAGTGCCTTACCCAGTGGAGAAGCCTTACCCTGTCCCGGTGGAGAAACCAGTGCCCTACCCCGTCATCAAGAAGGTCCCCTATCCAGTGCACGTCCCCATCAAGGTCCCCGTCCCACACCCAGTGCCTTATCCCGTTGAGAAGAAGGTCCCCTACCCCGTTCACGTCCCCGTCAAGGTCCCCGTGCCGCAGCCCTATCCCGTCTACAAGAAGGTCCCCGTCTACATCCATTCGCACGGACACCACGAGGAACACGGATACGGAGGATACCACCACTGAATGAATGACAGACGGAATCTCTGGAGTGGATCCTGATTTAACATCATCGATGACGTCACGAGGCCGGAATACCTGTTGATAGCCTGAAGTCTTTGCGGGAGCTGGACCTTGCCTTTATCGTACATCAAATGTTGGCTATCTAACATCATGAAATATCATTTTGACTGATGTAAATTGTTATCTTCTTGTTGTAAATAAATGACCTGTTTACATATCTATAAAAATAATTTGGCTTTTTAAAACTATATCGCATTTACCCAATATCATCACCGTAACCATACCGTTATAAAAATGGGTCGATGTAGCTCTACATTTCACTCTCTCCTATCATGTAACCTTATCATATTTAGGTAAGTCTTTTCTTTTGCATCCTTAAAAACGTGTCAGTATGGACCAACCTTCACCTTCAAAAGCTTTTCGTTGATTTCCTCCGTCACGGCAACGTGTGTCTCATGATGCGATTAAGTTTTTTTCGACCGTGATGATGCATGAAATTTTTACTCTCGTGATCGGAGCGATCGAGTGCTCGAATTTAAACAGTGCATTCAATTAATTTAGTCACTATTACGGTCTTATTCCGCTGAAAAGTCAATAGAATAAATAAATAAAATAAAATCAACAATTCTAACACAGATTCGCGAGGAAATTTGCCTTTAGATAATGAATTTTCAGGATGAGTCTTTAATTTCAGGAGTACGTTTTCGAAGATAGTTTTTGGTTCTTTCTGACATGAATGTAGAAACTGCTAAACTCTTCGCTTACTTAAAGAAAAGCGACTCAGGTTTCGGCAACTTCGCGCAAAATTCCACCTTTGAGTTTTATCCAACATTTTTTTATTAACGCTATTATTTAATTATCGTTACTTTCGCAGCACATGGTGATATGCGAGTGTATGCGACGTATTTCAACTGGAGATTTGGCTCAATGCAATGTGGGCTGAGATCCGAAAAAGTGGAAAAGAATGACGTCTTTCGGACACAACTGTGAAATGATGTTGATGAAGTAGTTTCCTGAACTTAGCGGAAATACTAAAAAGTCATTGGTAACCAATGAATGGGATGCCATATGCCGTGTATATTTTAGCAGTATTCTAAATTCAGGCGTACACACATGAAAAAAATGATAACTCTCAGAGCCGCACAGAGAATACCATCTCAGATCCACTTTATCTTTGGTCTGTCAGAAACGATAAAATAAGAGATAGTTATCACGTCGGTCAGATTGGTACACACATTTGTTTTTTTTGTCCAAACAGTAATCGACTTTATTAACGATAGGTGGAATGCAGAAGTCAAATCACTAATTTTCATTTTGCAAACGGTTGTTGTCTAAACACTCAACGCCACACGTCTGATGGGGTATTTGTAGTACCTGGTTAGTGAGTTATTCCAGGATCATTTATTACTAGGTATTATTATTTACTTGATTTGTTTTCCTATTAATGTATTAATTTCATTCGTCCAATTTTATTAGGCTCAACTATGTGGAAGTTAATACTCGAAAATGAAAAGGAGACTTCGTTGATTTCCACTAATTTATTTTGTCTTTACGACATGACACAGACAAAATAAATTAGTGGAAATCAACGAAGTCTCCTTTTCATTTTCGAGTATAAATTCCACTTTTGATTTAGAAATATTTCAATGCGATAAAAAATGGTATCGCCCCTTAATATGATACTCTTTTCTATAGATTAGCTAAGTTTCCGAGATTTTGAATTGAATTAAATTTCGAAAAGAAATAAAAGCCAGCATCGGAGTGCAACATAATTTCCCGTCAATGAGTGACCACCATGAGTGAGTCACTTGACGTCGGGCCAAATCTCCGGGGGCATGACGAGGAAATTGCCCGTGCGTATAATTATAAATATCAAAATGTTTTAGTAAAAGCACATATTTTCCTAGCTGTTTTATTATTTACTTCTAAATTAAGCGACTTTGTACTATAAAAGTCAATTATACCTCCTCACATGTTACTGAATGACTTCAGGGATTCATTCATTCTAATCACTATTCTCTTTTGCTCCTTCTCAGAAGTCGATCGAATAATGAAAAACTTTAACTCATCAACCCTATCACGAAATTCGCAATGAATGCGTCTGGCGAACCCATAGATAATGGAATTTTTCACTGGTTTTTAACTTTAGTTTTGCATGTTTGCGGTGTAGTTTTGAAAGCCTGTCAACCTGTTGACGCCTCATGAAAAATAATTGGTATTTTTCTAACGATTTTACCAAACAACAAAAGATTTGTTCCCACAACAAAAAAACATTACTTTATTTGATGATTTCCTATGCTCACCCGAGTTTAAAAGACGTTTGATTCCATTCCTCTACAATTTGTGTTTGGATATATTTCTCTAGCAGCGAATGACTATTCATTAATTCTGAAGCAGTTCAAAATCTTCCACATCGATTATCTGATCGTAGGACGCACTTTCGGAAATTATATTGCAAAATTTCTTTAAAATCTCATTCATGCATTTCAATTTACGTTTATGCGTGGAAAGCTAACATTCGACGGCTCCGATTTGTGGATGAACATAAACGCTCTGCGTCACTCGCTTTATCAACTGCTATCTCACGATCGTTAATTTACGTGGAACTTTCCCATTTCCCTGGAACTCTCTCCTTAAGGCAATTGCACGTTCCCTCTTTCATTGAATACTTGAATGACTCGATCGCATCGCCATGAAGATAACGTTTTTTATGTCTTCGAATTTTCGGAAGCCAACCTCTTCTCCTCAGCAGTATGAATGGCGTTTAAATTGTATTAGAACTACTTTTACTGCGGCACAATGCATAGCGAGTTCTCTCAATATACTGTCTATAAGTACTGCCTATATTAAAATTGCAATCTATGACTTCATTTAATTCATTTCCATAATTCATAGCATGCAAGAAGCATCAGCTATAATGCAGAATGAAATTAATCACCACAGAAGAGCACTATTTTTTTGGGGTAGCCATCTGATACATATGGCAGCACGGGCAAACAAAAATTTCTAAGCATCAAGGAAAGTTTATGCACAGAATAATATTCAAAATTTAAAAAAATATATCCATATCACTGCGCAATAACAACAAAATAGAAATCATTTTAGCAAAAACTTTATAGATACTTAAATTGCTTATCAAATCAATCCCTAACCAAGAGTTTTAAAACACTTTCAATATAAAAAAATAGAATGCATATGAAATTTAAGTTACGATACCATAGAACGTATTTTCAAGTGAATAATTATAATTGACCAGGAAAGTGGAATATTGAAAAGAAAAAATGGCATGAGTGGCAATTTCCGTTCGATGCTCCTAAAGGGTCCGCAATGGCGAACATGGTCTCCTTAAATCGACTCTTTTGTTCTACTAAGGGCATGAAAAACACAAGTTTTAGGAGTACATAAATAAAAAAATATTCTCACAGAGTTCTACTCTTTATGTAATAAGATCACCTGGCTAAATAACACGGTGTATGATGCGTTCAAAGATATGAACGTGAAGTGTTCTCGGGAAACATGCAAAGAAACATCATGTACGGCATAATTTTTCAGATATTCGGCATTACATTCTAAAAATTACACCGCGGTAATTATGAACGGTGATCATATTAATATCGAAAACGCTAAGTGAATTGCGGTTTCCAATATCGCGACCGCAGTACGGTTACTTAAAATTAATTTCATAGGAATTTGCTGTGATTAAACAGTAGACTTGGCCGGAATCAAAAACTATAAGTCACAATTCCCAGTTTAATTCAATTCATGCAATCAGTTTTACCACCAAATAGCCAGGTCCAGATCTTATCTAATCAAATGGCATATTAGCATAGACTATCTTTCTATAGTGATTTCAAAAATTTTTACTCCTTTTAGTTTAGAATGAATAGTTATTACAGGGTAACCATCCAATATGCGGATGCAAGAACAAAGTAGCAAGATTTCTTGCATCCAAGAAGTTTACACGGATCACCTTCGGAAGAGTCATACCAAAAAACAGGAGATTTTAGGAGAGATTTAGGAGAAGTAAGGCCATAAGAAAATCAATATTTGCCCTTTGTATTGAAATTTATCCTTTTAAGGTGACCCCAAAATGGATTTATGTATATTAATACATTTAATTTTGGATTAATTATGCTGATTTTTACCAAAAATAATTTCAACAAAAATTAACATCTCATACGATGAGCCAGTTTTCAATAAAATTTCCACTTTGTTCTTCGACTTTCAAACTTTCGCCGACCGTTATTCCACACGTTGCTGGTGATCCAGAGCCTTCGTTCACGCGTTCATGCGCGAAGTCACGAATTACGGAAACGAATAAACCAAAATTACCGCTATTCCATCGACGTCAATGTGTTTTAAGGAAATTAATGAGGTAAAACAAGTTTTCGATGAACGATTTATTGAGATAATTAGTCCGCTACGAGGGTGAAAAAAGATCATAGCTACAAAAAACATAATTTACGTAAAATATGTGATCGCAGGGAGGCCTGATTTCAAATTTACCATTTGTCACTATGATATGTGGTTTCATGATTGCAATGGCATTGCACAGGAAAGCGTATCCTCAATGAAAAAATAATCATCATCGATAAGAATCTGAATATTACTATATAGGTCTTCTCGATATAAAAAAATAGTAGCTTACGCACGTGAGAAAAAAAGAAAGTCGATAAAAAGTCGTAAGCATTCTATCGCGTTTTTAGATGAGATGGAAGATCGGAGAGAAGGCAGTGACGCACACTGTGACCACGCCCTCTTCCGTGAAGAGATTATAACATCGATCTTTCGTTTGCGATTATCTGAGAAACGCGGGAAGAGGAGAATTGGTGTATTTTGAGTCTTCTTTAAAATTTGATACTGAATTTCATTCGGTAACTTGCATTCACAAATTAGTACCTAAAGGGAAATAGATGATATTTGGCCCTACAAAAACTGTTAAAGAGTAAAATTATCTCAAAAACAACGCATGCGTGAGGCT
The DNA here is from genome assembly GCF_921293095.1 of Ischnura elegans. Lineage (NCBI taxonomy): Eukaryota > Metazoa > Arthropoda > Insecta > Odonata > Coenagrionidae > Ischnura > Ischnura elegans. The sequence continues at coordinate 136,154,313 of NC_060247.1, read as the reverse complement.
CTATAAGAGCATGCAGGGAGCAGCTAAAAATTAAGCCTAGGGGGGGTTTTAGGCGCAACTAATACTTACGGTTGTGGGGGGTATTGCATACCCACAAGGGTGAGCAGGAGTTGCGGGGGCCCTCCAACGGAAAATGTTTAAGAATAATGGTTCAAAATGGCGAGTTTTACGGCTTTCTGAGGGATATTTGATTAATCCTAACACAATTCTATATGTAATACTGATCCACATAAGTAAAATAGATTAAACTTAAAAATTTCTCTGAGCTCCGGGGGGGGGGGGGGGGGTTACCCCCTAAAACCCCCCTCTCGCTGCGCCACTGAGAGCATGATTTTCCCTATTGTGTAGTCTGGATCTGAAGTCTGGACACCAAGCAAAAAGAAAAGAAGCTTATAGTCTTCGAAAACTTGGCTCTGTATGTGACCAAGGCACCTAGAGTATACGGGCCGACAGAGAACTAAGAGTACGAAGATGCCCAACATCATTGCCCGAGTTAAAAGCGGAATATTAAGTTGGGCTGGCCACGTGAAGAGGAGGGAGTTGAACTCCGCACTGAGGATGGCGAGAGAAAATCTCCCACGAGGCAGACGACCACTAAAGTGCGGAGGTCACGTGATTTTTTTTTTAAAGTTCCATGCAGACCCACTCGATCGCATTCGCTCCTCCATATGCGCATTCCCAGATTGTCACTAACCAAACGTTCCATCCACCCGCCTCTCTTCCCTCATAAATTCCCTTCCAGATCACATTGACCCGTTCTCCTTTCCAAACCACTCCTTTACAAACCGCGCTCTTTCCTACCTTAATAGAAACTCTTAAGCTCCATAAGATTACTTTCAATGTATTGCTGTTTATTTAAATTTATTATGTTTGAATGTGTTTGTAATTTTTAAGTTTGTTATACTGTCCTACTATAAAATGGAAAACTAAACTGTGTGTGGGCAATTTGATAAATAAATAAATAAAATGCTAAGTCTCAACGTAACACCCGAGCTGATGCAGAATAGAGACGGATCGCGAGCTGATGTTGACGAGGCCAAAAACCTTTTGTGGTTCGAGTGATCACATATATGTAATGTTAAGGCAACTTAAGGCAAGGCAGCGAATAGTAGGAAACATATATTTTTTATTTTTTTTTGTTTATTAAGTTACCTTAATTAAGTTAGAATACTAATAAAATCAACAGATTTGGGCGTTAATTGGTGGAACGATGAAATGTTCATGGTGAAACAAAACCCAGTACTATTCCACGAACTTTTAATTATTAGCTGTCAACTAGTTTCGACGTCGACGTATATACGAAGACTAAAGCTTGATAATGACGGCATAAACGCCGAAACTAGTTGACAGCTAATAATAAAAAGTTTGTGGAATAGTACTGTTTTTTTCACCATGCATGTTAGAATACTAGTTTTGAGAATGTTTCTCTTTTGAATACGCACCCAATAACTGCAGGATTTAATTTATCATAAAGTATTTAAGGAGAATAAAAAAAGCTTAAACAAAAATTTGGCAGTTAGAAAAAAATCATCGTCTAAACCTTTTTTGGGGCAATTTCATTTTAAATCAACGAATCAAACCCTCAACTTATGAAATTATCCCCAGAAATCGATGCAAATGCCAAATAGATGCAATTGGCAGTATTACCAAAATTAGAAAAAAGTGGACGACGGGCGAAATCAGCATGCCAGAAAGCTTTACATGACAAATGGAATGTGAGAGCTAACTCCTTGACATTGGTGGGGTTTTAAATTCCTTGAGATGTAATATCAACATGTCGCCAACTGGGGAGCCCTTGCCTCAATTTTTGGATTTTATTATCCAAAATATGCTCTAAAAAGCTACAAATTCCACTCTCTTTCTTAAATATATTTTTTATCACATAAAAGAAGTATTACACCACTATTATTCACTTTCTACATTTATTTAATTTCCTGAAATCTTGTGCACTTCTTCTTTGAATTGGACAATCTCATCAACTCATTTGCATGACTTTGTATCATAGCATAAACTACATCTGGTTAACAAAAACGGATTGGTAAAATTAACGACATTTTAGTATTCAACGCCCACTCGTCATGGTGCTGAAATTGCTGAAAAAACTTTCACATTTCAAATTTATCAAATAACAGCTCAGAAAAACGAAATAATTTCAAAAATTTCCAAATGGCGTGATTTAGAACCTAGGTATTAATAAATCTCACATATAGAGGTCAGAAAGCAGGTCATAAATTCAAATAATTGTCAAAGTAATCATTTATATCACCATTTGTAATAAAAGCTAATGCTTGGGGTAATGTAACTCAATTATTCTCCTTAATTATACACGATTTTGTTGTCTCTTTTAACTTATTTATTCATCTGCCCTCGTAACTAGTCAACAACTTTTTCTTACCCTTGACAACCCTTTGCTTATTTATAAACTTCAACACTTGCCCTTGTTGATTTAAATTAAAATTTCGTTAAAACAATTACTATTAACTTCAACACTTTCCCTTGTTGATTTAATTTAACAATTCGTTAAAACAATAACCCTTCGCTTATTTATAAACTTCAACATGGAGTTTGGAGAAAATCATTTTGATTGGAAAAATATATTTTGCAAAGAAGTGACTCAAAGTCACCCTAAAATGCAATAACAATTGCACCTTTCCACAATGTTGAAAATAATTTAATAATTGGCTGGAAAAATCATGAGCCTTTATCTATGCTAAAAAAGTAAGTGCTACTGAGTAAAATATACTATGTACTGAGATACTTCAATCTGAGGAAATAAAAAGTTTGTACGCAATATAAACATCTCAAAAAATAAATGAAAAAGAAATGGGTGATAGTGTCACATGAAATATGATAGAACCTCACCCTAGATACACATTGTGTAAGTAACAGTCATACTCAACGGAATATATGGGAAAAGGCTCAATTAAAAACCTCGTTATAGCGATGGTACTACATATACATATTTCCGACTGGTGGGACAACGTTTCTCCTGTTGACGTTACCAAATCTATTCGCCTAAGTTACTGACGCAATTATTATCGGTACCCCTTCAGCATAAGGAGATGGTGCGGGTATTTCGCCGCATGTAGAGATAATCTTTCGTAAGAGAACCGGCGAATTGCTTAGCAGTATTTCATTAGGTTTTTATTTTATTATTTAATTTAATGTTTTTTACATTAAAAATCGGTAAATTTCGTCATTTTTTAAATGACTAAAATAATTATGGTTTTACTGGAGGTAGGATTTCTCAATATTGCTCAGCTGGAAAAAATTGGTTTTTAATTTGCCATCGACACTCTCCATCGCTGATCTCGGCACTATCCTCAAGTGAGTCCATTCACCGCTGCCCGCTGAAGCAGAAAGCACAAAGATTTGCGCCCCAAGAAGCCCGGATAATCATTTCAATCTGATGAAAACGTCATCACTCAATTAACAATTAATTTTTATCTCATTTTGAAAGTCGTGATTACGATTAAAATGCTGCTATGTCTATGATTTCATAAATGAGTAATTTAGGTAAAAGAGAACAACTTTGGTTTTTATGAGGTGCAGTGTTCAACTTCAACGTACCTTTTTATTAGAGTATTCCACTGATTAAAGTAGATTCCCATGGAGTCATGAGAAGTATTCTTGCAGCCTCTCCTTCCATAAAGGATTTCCCTCTTAAATTCACAATAAGGCCTTACATTCCATCTAAAAATCCTATTCTTTTCCATCCCTTCCATCGTTTTCCCATCAATCTACCCAACAACACTGTTTTCAAGATCTTCTCCCGGCTAAGTACTTCCTCCACCAACATGTTCTGTTTCCTCCGTATGTCATTATGCACTGCATTTTTCAGGGAAGAGATACTTGGTAGGTTTTTCCACTTCCAGTCCAACCGCCTTTATTTTACATGACACCATCACATGGATTACCTTTACGTTTGGCTTCCACTCTTTGACTTTAAGCCTGGAATGGTTGGACCCTCCGGGAGTTATTGAGAACTAATCTCGGTAAGGCAGTACCCCAAGGGAAAGGGTGTAATCACTAATAATGCAAAATGATGACTTGGGTGTAAGTTTCAGGCTCAGGTTAGTAATGGCTATTTATTGATACAATGTGCTCTCGAGAGACAATACAATTTATCTGCAAAAAGTTCTCATAGGGTCACATCCGTTCAAGAGTCAGTATCGTTGACGCATTTCTATCTCATAAATAGTGTCATCACCCTATTAAGATAGGTAACAGTCTCCCGACCCTCATTGATCCTCTCTCCCCAGTCGTACCCATTCCGTAGGGCACTCTAAATTACCTTACCCAACGTTCCCATCTAAAACTAAGGCTAGGCCTCACCATGGACTAGAGCCCTCTCCCCGAGATAATACCTTGCTGGGAGGCTAAGAGCTGCTATAATTTTAGACTGGGAACCGCTAGAGAGTCGGAGGCCGCACGCAAATATCTTTCGGAACGACATGGAGAATATCAAATTAGAATAAATTTCCAGTTCCGACAGAAACAATGAGTTAAGAGATATATTTTGCCAAACTGATAGGTATAGTAATTAGTTTTACCACTGGACAATGAAGGACTTTCATTAATGCTAGGTGAAACTTCGTTAGAGAATTTCTCTGTTATTTGTTTACGGCTGGTGTCCTAACCCCTCCTGCCACACGCTTATTGAGGCGCCTTGAAGAGTAGTATGGGGATGTAAATGATATCTAATCACCTTAAGCTTAACAATGAACTACTATTATTTAATATTTCTAGTATATTTTTTGATAACCCTAAATAATCACCAGCAATTTACGTTGTACATAATACATGATAATGGTGTTGAATGTTTCCCATTCATAACTCATAACATATGTGATATTTGGAGGAGGCAAGCGACAGCTTAGGCGATTTTCGCCATGAGTAAGTTAGAAAGGGTGGAGAGAAACCAGGCGTCGGTATTTGCCTGCTCTTAACGAAATGCGCCAAGAGGACCACAGTTTAACGTCCAATCTGACAGACGAAGCGTTGCGCTCGAAGTGCCCTCGACACAACAATCAAGCAGGTACAGGTTATCTCTGAAAATCTTCTTGCACCGCAAGGGATTTGAACCCGGGCCGGCGAGGTTTAGCAACTGCACCAATCTCACAAACAAATTCGTCTGATTATTTCAGAGCCTTTATAGTCTTTTGCAGGACGAAAATGTGGATGTAACCATGCGCATAAATAATTAATGAATGTATTCTGATGCAAGCAGTTGAAAAAATACACCCAACTTCCTCATTTATACTTCCGGATACGTATCCGATTGATAGAGCTAACAGGAGAGCATATTATTATAACTATCTTATCTACAAAGCAATTGTAGACTCTAGATGCGTGACTGGCGATAGGAGAGAATTTTCACCTGTCAAACACGTCAAATTTCATCAAACACATTTACTTTACCGAGCTGATCCTATCACTGCATTAATAGGGATTCGGACCTCCCTAGGAAGAGTGAGGATGGTCAGGGAAGCATTGCGTTGCCGTTGTCGGTGAGGCGATACAGAAAAATACGGTAAGAGGAGAAGCGGGGTGTGTTTGGCGAAATAGAAAATTCACGGTGGCGAGGGGAAATGCGTGAGGCAACCCTCTTTCAGTCATTAAACTCCTCCTATCTGCGGATCGCAGCAAACGAAGCAAATCACGGCGGAGGTGGTGGCGGAGGTATATAAGGGCTGGGGTGATCAAAGCTCATCGTCACTCACCCAAGCACCTCACTCCGAACGAAGAGGCAACTGAGGAAGAGGAATCATGAAGATCCTGGTAAGAAATCCCGCTTTGCATCCATAAAATCACAACAGCCCCCAACTGACACTCGATTCATTATTTTGCATTTTTCATGTGCGACCCTGAGTAGACATGCAGACAGATATTCGTACTGTGTGGCGTATTGTGAATAAGTGTCGTATTTTTAATTATCACAGCTGAATTAGTTATTTGTTGCCAATGAAATAGCCGTAGCAATTCGTTCAATGGTATTAGGCTCAACCTTGTGGAAGTTAATATTCGAAAATGAAAGTCTACGAAAATGAATTCAACGAAGCCTCCTTTAATGCTAGGTTATCCTGAGACCCTCTTGGTGTTTTAAAAATAAATGCATTAGTTTGAGGCGTTGCTTGATGGAACTCCTTCATGACTATCAGGAAAGAGTAAAAATTTGCTTTTTTCACATTAATTAATTCACACGTTAGGCCAGAAGATGGCACACTTAATCGAAACTGGTCGTAGATGAATACACTTTTGTGGAACTAGCGAAGTTTAATTCTTTTCTAATAGTTTCGAAAAATGTTGCACTTTAGGACCAAGGTTGTATGTTGTGAAATACTTAAAAGAAGAAACTTCATCCTTAATTGGGAATTTTAACGGTTTCGAGAAACATTTGAGTGCATAATTTTAAAAGAACGCATCCCTTTCTTGTAATAGGTTGTATCTTATCTTCAAAGGTGGAGTAACACTCATTTTAAAACTTTCATCTTGAAATTTACCGGGTGTATAGTGTCAAGCTTTTTCACTGCTTGCCTTCATTTCGAATATAACAAGATAAATCTGAGGACATGCTGAGGAATAATTCACAACATTTAAATGGAGTAAAATTTTGATCAGGGTGCACTTTATTCCTTCGAAAAATATCAAATTGATAGCATATGGTTAAAGCATGTAATATTCAACACAAGGTACTGATCGAGCGAGAGTTATGAGTCCTTATAAATAGTGTGATAATAAGTGAAGCCAGTAAGTGACATATTAAGAAAATTACTCATTGAAATTTCATCAACTCACCGATTAAATGTGCATTATTTTTATTTCGTATTGTAGCAAGGTATAGTATTATATAGTATAGGCAAATTTAGAATATTAAAGGAAATTTAATACAAGCAATAACTCAATGTTCATAGAATAGTTTGCTCGTTGAAAAAGTGTTATGGGAATACACTTTCATCCATTGATCTTGATATCCTCATAATTTTCACACGCATATGGCTCTCGGGAAATAAAATAAGCGATTTCAGCATACACATAAAGGAATGTTGATTTATCTGAACCAATAAAACCATGTATAGCACGGTTTGATGATTTTTCCACAAACGTGGGTCACATCAGCAAAATATCAAGGCCATAAAGAAGAAAAAAGCTGCTCGTTACCTATATAATTAGCTCATTAAAAATATTTATCAGACTAAATTAATTTTCACTGTGAATACGCACATCAATTCACACAATGATGTGCGCCTTCATCAGCACTGTAAGAAGGAATGTCAATGGTAATATTTCGTGAGGAAGAGTGGAAAGGCTTCGGCGGCCATCGCGATGCAAGGGAAAGTGCACTATTACTATTCTATTAAATACTGTAAAATCATTGAAACTATAATTCTAAAATGCTGTCAGTGAGAAAGTAATGCTCTTTTAAGTATCACATTGCATGCCCGAAAACGTTGAAAAAGAGTCAAAGCAAGTTATCTCATATAAAAACTCATTTTCAATGCATTTCCTCTTATTTAGTCCATAGTTTGCATCTTCGCCGTGGGCGTCGCCTTCGTCTCGTCTTCTGAGGACGCAGAGAAGCAGGACGCTAAAGCGGCAGCAACATCCTCAGATGAGGGAGCAGAGAAACAGCCGGAGAAGCGGGGGATCCACGGCCTAGGCTACGGAGGATTTGGAGGCGGGTATGGAGGAGGATATGGAGGAGGATATGGAGGAGGATATGGAGGAAGCTACGGGTTCGGAGGGGGGCATTACGACTTGGGGGGTCACCACCACGAGAAGGTCATCACCATCAACAAGGAAGTGCACGTTCCAGTGCCACACCCGGTTCCCGTGCCCGTGATCAAGAAGGTGGGCGTGCCAGTCCCGCACCCCGTGCCATACCCCGTGGAGAAACCAGTGCCCTATCCAGTAGAGAAGCCTTACCCCGTCCCCGTGGAGAAACCAGTGCCCTACCCCGTCATCAAGAAGGTCCCCTACCCAGTGCACGTCCCAGTCAAGGTCCCCGTCCCACACCCTGTGCCTTATCCCGTTGAGAAGAAGGTCCCCTACCCCGTGCACGTCCCCGTGAAGGTCCCCGTGCCGCAGCCCTACCCCGTCTACCACAAGGTTCCCGTCTACATCCACTCGCACGGACACCATGAGGAACACGGCTACGGTGGATTCGGGGGATTTGGAGGACACCACTAAACTATCCTACTCCGGGGGCCAACACGCTGGTTTCCGACTGCTGTCCTGGCAACGAGATGCTGACATTTCGCCCACCAAGTTCCATCGTCTGGCCATTGTCACCACACCATCTTGATCACTGCAACGAACATCACTTGCCTTTATGAGACAAACGCTGACGAACGCTGAAAACAGAAAGTTGGACGCGTTTTCTAATGTAATTAAAATCCCGCGGGATGACATGTCACCACATAATATTTGTGAAATAAATCGACCTTCATAAGAATGCTGGAAAATTATTTCGCTTGAATTTCAGAATTCCTAATATAAAATTGTCTTTTTAATAAAGCAAATAATAGAGAAATTTAGCTCTAAAATACCGTCCCAATAGGGGTTTATTCACGAGTTTTTTTTTCTTGCCACGTAAGTTTCCGAAAATCTTTACGTTAACAATTTTTTACGATGATCAAAAAATTTATAACGAATTATTGAAACGGAGTGAATAGGATCAACACACTCTAATTTTAAGTTGTTCGAATATCCTTCCATATTCACTACTATTTATATTACACTCTAATGCATGAATTTGTTCACAACGATAGCCACTATAAAATTGTGTGGGTAAAGGTATACAATTATTTGAGAATGGCTATTTCGCTGAATTTGCACACGTTGTACCTTTAAAATTTAAGGACATAAAGGGAACGTCATCGACTTACTTTCAATTTTAAGTAAGGTATAGTGAAGAGTGCACAATATCACGTGTATTGTATCACGTGAATTTAACTAAATTAATGTAGGAACAATATTAAAGCCTTGGCTTTGTATAACCATATGAATCTAGACTCCTGGCTAGTAGGATTCTTATCTTTAGGTTCAATGTTTCAGCTTATAATATGGATTTGCATCCCAGCAGAAATAATTAATATGACAATAGTTCATATACAACAAAACTATCGGCATGTGGCGGTGAATGTAAATAGTACCATGATTCATTTACAAAAAATAGCTATGATTAGGAGATTCTTCATGTTTTGCATATTTCATTAAAAAAAATGTTTCGCCAATTAATTGTAAAAATTAAATTTTGATTGGTTATAGAATATGAATGTATTTTAAATTAAACGTACTGCACTACTCTCCTCCTAAGCAATAGTTTTTGGGGAATGTTGATTAGGAGTACTAGATCCATTTCACTGACATAGCCTTGTTGTATTGGAACTTCCCCTATTAATACCTAAATTATATTAAGCTTAGAAATAAATTTTGTCACCTTGCCAGAAAATGAGTGACTTGAGAGAAATAAAAGAAGTTACCAATAAGATTACAACCTACAACGCTTTTCACGGAATAAAAAAGCGGCTATCGCTAGATTACAACGGTGAACGTTGTCTATATTTGGTACATTGCTGCATGAGTCTTATTGTATTTTCAAATATATACAACTCACTTTTGTTTGCATGTTGAACTTTAAGTAATTGATAACTTGCGCAATGAGAGTATTCAAAACCTCAAAATATCGACGAAAATATCATTCTTCCGGGTGTGCTACCGCGTTGAGTTTTGCATCCATTACCAACCACCCAAAAGTACCGACTATTTTTAGCCGAATCGCCGGGTAACACTCCATAGAAAGTGAAGATTTTCTTAATGTTGCTGTGAATTACGATCCACCGTGATGATTAGCAACTAGGAAAAATATTTTATCTACCCATGGATGCAAATTTTTTGTACAAGGAAATTTGTACGAACAAAATTACAATCTTTTGCACTTTTTTATTCATCGTAAATTCTGAGGAGAAGCGGAGGAAAACTGTCATTCGGAAAATGACAGTTTTCCTCCGCTTGAAATGAATAGGAAATACTTCAATTTCATTCAAATAATGAAAAATGGAAAATAAATAATTATCATATGCCACCATAAATTAAATCATAACTATCTATCATAAAATATCCAGGATATCCATAAAATATCCACTTCCAATATTTTTCTAGCATTAGCTGCTTTTTTTTTAAAGAAAAAACCCTAAGTCACGTGGGCTCTTTAAAATGTAATCCTGCCTTTTCTTAATAAATCCCACAAATATTGACTAATATTGACTTTAACGGAATCTAAAATAATATTTTTTTAATGAATTTATAACCCTTGTAATAAGAATTATTCATTTCTTTATGCTTAAACTAATACATTTGGCCATTATTTTTCCTGTTTTAGCATCAACTGCAGCTTATTTTCCTTCGTATCTCTCAAATACGTCTCCGGGGTCCAGCACATCAAATAAGGAATGCTAAATTATTATTATCTAATCTTTTTTGAAATAATGTTTCACCAATACCATGAAAATTTTAGTAAGATCAACTACAAATAAGAGCGACCCAGTCATAGCGAACCAAGATTATAAACTACTAATTGTCAATTCAGATTTATTGTTTGTAGGATGTTTCGGATATGGCGCAATAAGATGGATCTTCTATGAGGCTTGAATGACATACTCCGAGAACCTGAGCTTCTTAGCCGGGTAATAATATTTTTGAAATTACTGGTTTTCAAATCAAAATCTAACAATACTATGTGCTATTTATAATTTTTTCTCTTATTTATTTCTATTTTAATGAAATCAAGATTATCGAGATTTCATCGAGCTTATGAAGTAATTCACACAAAAATGTTTCAATAAAATTCGTTGCAGTTCAAAATGACCTTAGATGTCGACGCATCCCAGAAACAAGAGTACTACTACTACTTAATTGTGGGAAATAGAATGCATTTCTTTCGAAACTGTAACTTACAAGTTTAGCCAGCAATAGAAAGTAAATTCCAGGGGTCGCCCGCTCCGCTCCAGTGACAGCATCAGATTCCTCCGAACCTAGAGCAAGAATAAAAAGAAAGGGTGGTTACTTCACTGCCTTAGTCCCAACGTAAGTACCTCGTGCGTTTCAATGGAAACCAAGTATTGTGTCACGTGA